>NC_054056.1:39849064-40156855 GCF_017639655.2 Falco naumanni
AATTAAACCCAGACGAATACCACAGCTATATAAATCAAGCACGACAGCAGTCCTGGAGCCCCCTGGTATTTTGTGTAGGTTGTTTTGGGTGACCAAGACAGTGGATGCCTCTACATATGTGTGGGTATGCAAACATTTGTGGACTTGATCTATCAGGACTTTTAAAAAGGAAATTAGCCTTGTCTCAAATTCATATTCATACCACAGTGCTGCTGCCAGTCAGATCTCACAATTGCCTATACTTCTTTGTGGCTCTTCAGCTGTGAGCCTGTGAGTCACAGCTCATGTCACTTAGCATTGGTTGCCAAACCAAGAACTTTGTGAAAAGTTGTCCTCAGGTCATGAAAGACACCTTGTCATAGAAAAAGCTACAGAAAGTAATTTTTCTGTTTGCAACACTTTTGAGGTAACAGCGGTTGCAATAAATGGAAAAGGATGCCAAGCAATCAAAACTGCTGGACTGAAGGAACGTACAACAATGCAACTTACCAGCTACAGCCACGGCTTCAGGAAATGACTCACCACTGGGAGCAACAAAAATTCCAAGGAATGGCTAAGGCCAGGGTGCAAAACTGGACGTTTTTTGTTCTTTTTTACGTAGCATCTTCCTTCAAAAAAATTGAATGTATCAAAAATAAAATAAAGTGAAAGATTGCACCATCCCTGTGCTACACAAAAAAACCATTAAGTTGATTGAATCTGACTGGTGCTATCAATTTTCATAGAACATCTTTCACAGACTGATAAACCAAAAATTTTCTTAGCTGCTGCTGCAAATTCACCACTGCTATTTATAATACAGATGGAAGACGAAAATTTTACACAAACAATTTTTCCATTTTCTCTTAGTCACCTTTGAACAAATCCTGTGCTGGGAGTGACCTGGAGATAGCCTGGCCCAAAGATAATTTCAGGCTTGTTCTTTTCTCTCAGTCCTGAGCACCCATGCTCATGATATTTCCAGAACTGTAAAATTTTGAATTTCAATTCTTCTTCACAAATATACTTAAAATTATACATTTTTAAAGAACAACAATAAAAAATATCTTCTTGTTGACTTGCTAATATTTTTTACCAAGGTTTTAGTTACAGTAACATCCTCCAAAACCTAGGGAATAGAAATTCCAATTTAAAAAGTCACCTCCCTGCAAAAGTTGATATTCTGAGGTAATCATGTAACTCAGACATTAAGAAAAATACCAGATGTTATAAAGTTGGCAATAAACATGAAACTATTTTAAAACCTTCACTTCAGTGATGAAGCAAGGCAGCATCAATATACAAATTTGTATGGTAAATTAATTACAATATTTGCATTTTTAAAGCTAATACCATATGGAGCTTAATACCCAAGGGACAAAAATCCTTGCGTATTCTTTTTTGGGGGGTTACTGTTTTTTCCAGTAAGAGGAAAACTTTGTCTGAAAACTACCTTGGCTATTCTTATTTTAAGGTGTGACTATTTCTGTATTGGCTACATCTAAAGTGTAAAACAGTATTTACAGACCAGGTGCAGGGGAGGGGGGAAAGAAATGCCCAACAAAGTTAACTATTAAAATATATTTTTTCTGGAGGCATAAATACTTATATGCTGTAATAAAGAAGCTTATGACTGCCAGTGTGTTTACTGCTCTTGCTAGTCCATGATGCATTCGTTGTGTCAACAGTATGTATTTGCTCAGGAAACATTAGTTCCTGTCAGCATCTGCGTATTTTACTGGCAACAAAAGTGATGTAGTAAACAGCCATGTCTTGGAAAGCTTGGGTCTGCTGAAATGTCAGTCTCTCCTCTTTTCTAGCCAGTATTCTAACATTGAAAACAAATGCAACCAAAGCACTCGTTCCTGCTCTGTAAATGCTCAGCTTATTCTCTCTTCTGCCATCGCAAAGCCCCATGTTAGAAGCTGAGATGCATTGTGATTTTTACAGTGCAGGAGATGAAAGGTGCTTCTGCACAGCTTTCCCTTCCCCGCATCGTATTCCTCCCAGATCGCTGCTCCTGTGGTTTTAGAAAAACTGCATACTACTTTTGCTAAATTAAACCCTCTATAGCCTTTAATTAAACTTTCAGTGCTTTTGTTAATAGCCTTTCTTATTTGGGTGTAACTTAATGATAATAGCCACCCTGTAAAAATATACTGCTTTCAAGGATAAAATGTCACCATCTAATCTTTCCTCCTTCATTTATTTTTGTCTTTCCTTTACTGGAATGTTTCTTCTTATCAGCTTGCCTTGTCAGAAGAAATAAACTCTTTCTAAAACCTAATTTTCCTCTTCAGAATACTAACGACCTGGCACTGGAGAGAGGCTCTACAGAGAGCCACATCTGTGCTTTGCTTCTGTTAGAGCTGAATAAGAATATGTACAGTTCAAATCTGATGTATTTTTTACTTGAAAAAGAGCAGAAGTGGTAAATATAGCCTCAGTTAGACACAAAAGAAGGCCTTGTGAAAGTGCTAAATTCTACATGATATATTTAGTTATTATTTCTGAAACTGTTTTATTTCAGTCCACTTAAAGTAGATGGGATACAATTGCTTTTGCTATATTCAGAACCATTCTCTAAAAAAAAAAAATCCTACAAAATAATGGGACAAATTTACAAACTCTTTCATTTTCTCTAGTTTTCATGCATAGAGTTGTGGTTGCGCTAATTGTGAATCCGAACAGTCTACCATGAAACTTGAACTCTTTTGCTTCTGGACATTACAAATATTTTTGTATTTGAAATTCTGATTATTGTACAGTTTAGCATATCTATTGGTAACATCCAGTTAATTCTCACCAGCTTTATTAGATCACCAAGACTAAACAAACTTTGTACTAAAAAAAGTATTTTGCTCATTAAAGTAAGAAGGTACCTTTTGAAAAACCCTGCAACTTCTTATTTCTACCTTATTTTCAAGAATAGTTACGACAATGAAGCACGTAATACATGTTTAATAGTTTTTATATTGTGTGTTATGACTCATTCTATCAATTATGGATATGTAACTTCATCTGGAATGGATGGTGGTAAACAATTGCTCACAGTGAAGAGAAAAACAAAGTGTTTTTTTTAAGTGGGGACTCTTTGTGACCTACAGAAAAGAAAAAAAAAAAGCTAAAACAACATTTTAATGAAACCCACACCTGGGGCCTTAGTAAAAGCTACTTAATGCTCATCTAGCATATACAGAAAATTGGATTCTGCACTGATGTACCTAAATATAGACCAAACATAAATCTAAACATAGACCAAAAGGCTCAATATTTAGTCACCATTTGTTGACAATTTTTGCCATTACCAATGGCAGAAATGTTGCCACTGGTCTTCCAGTAAAAAACTTATGCAGAGTGCACACTCCATCTCCTTATTAACAGTTGAGCTTCTGTTTCAGGAAAACAGAAAATGTGTGTAACAGATGTGATTAGAGCCAGTTTAGCTTTTCTGCTGAAATTATTTACTAGTGCAACAAACTGTTTGTACCAAGTGTGGTTCAGCCTGGTAAGTTTTTGAAAGTCCTGATTTTCCATCAGAAAGCTCACAGCAAAATACTTCATTTCTGCCTGATTTGATCCTAACCAGAAAGTTTTCTGTGTTGCCTTATGAGTCTTGTATTACCTTCTGGCCTTTCTGGGATCAGGCTACATCTCCCACACAGGACTTGAGGAGTTCCAGAACGTTGCAGGATTGGTGGGATTCTTGATGCATAGTGAGCACTGTTGTCTGACCATGATGTCTGACACATTGGGAATATCTATTTTAATCCGGTAATCACCTTCCTCTTTAAGGGTAAGTTTCCACCAGGGAAGAAACAGATTACCATTGAAATTAAGCACTTCAGGTCATTTCACCAAGTCAAGAGAAAGTAGTTCAATTTGAAGAATTTTTTTAAAGCTTTGAAATTAAGTTGCTGACATTACTTGCCTTATCCTTTTTCAGAACTTCCCATTTTAGAAGGGGTCTGTGTGTGTGTGTAAATAAACATCAAGATCTTTATACTTTCCCCCAGAAATCTGCCATATTTGTAGAAGGAGAATACAATCTGAAAGGTTGTCTTCTAAACTTTTTTGCTTCCTAGAGCACTTTAGTAGTACTACTGTACGGAGCAGCACACTATCCCTTCAAGAATGCAGACATACCTGAGTGGTGGAAGGGAAGGTAGAGCTGACTGTCTCCTGTGAATAATGCTGTCATTCAATCCACCTCCGTAGCATCAGGTCTGGGAGGAGAAAGAGTGAGCGGAATCTTGGCAAATGCTGAGAAGCGGATATAAACACCCTTGAGAGTAATTAACTCGCACAAGGTGAAGACAACAGAAAATTATTTGCACAGAATTTGGGGAACCAGGAAAACTCAATAGCTGCCTGCATAAACAGAACTCTTTCAATAGGATCAAAGTCATTTCATGCTTGAGGAACTTGCTTAAACTTTCCAAAAGAAAAATATTTTCCGCACATGAAAAGGATTAAGAGTCCATAGCCTCTTTGATTTTTGGGGTTTTTTTTTCCTAATTTCACGAAAATCTTACAATTTCTGGATGATTGGTTGAGGATTTTTTTTTCCTGTTTTTAACTTTTGTTTTTACATTTTACACCTGATCTGTACGGCTGAGCCATCCCATCTGGAGATAACACCTACAGATAAATCATGTCTAAATTGGCACAACAAAAAATGTAATCGAAAATTATGTAATATAGTCCCCTATTCTGCCAGAAAAGCAAATTTAGATATGCATTTCATAAACTGAGTGGACTAATAGATTGATCTAAGATCAGAATACATCAGGCCAGCTGAGACCCCAGAGACAGTAAAACACCTTCCCTCATGTACTGACTTTTATGCCTTGTGTCCCAAGGGCCTAGCCAAAAAACAGAAAGTTGTAATTACAGCACAATCATTTGTAATCTACAGCAGTGGCTATATTTCAGTATTTGAAGTTCTAGGAAATATTTTTCTATAAGAAAATTTCTACCCAATAAGAGATAAAACAGAAATCAAGACTGTATTATTACGTGTCCACTTGCAACAGTCCTGACTACAATCTCACTTTGTTCAAACATCAATGACTGGTTTAAATTAAAAGTCTGAAAATCATTAAAAGTGTCTCCATATATTAAAACAAATATCTTCCCCCCCCCCTCCCATTTAATAAAGGCATTACTATTTGGGGAAAAAAAGATAGAATAGAGGTTTTGTTTAAATTATTTGCATTATCTTTACAAAATGCATATCAACTCCAATATTAGCGTATCCAAAAGACAAATACATGAAAACAAAACACCATTGTTACTGTAAAGATAACATCTCTGTAAATCTGCCAGCACCATTACAGGTCATATTCCAGGGCTCTCGAATAATTTTCTTAAAGTTCGTAGGGGTCTCGGAGGAGGAAATCTTCTGGCTGGATAGCCCCTGCAGCACTGAATGTATATGCACTGGTCAAAGCTGTTTCTATGCCACAGATCTAGTTTAAGGGCTAAAGGCATACATTGTCAGCAGTATTCATTACTACTTGCCAATTTATTCCAGTCAAATGTCAGTGTTCCAAATTCAAAGGCTGGACCTAACCTTGCAAACTACTCAAGTCAGGAAGGCTCTTGATGGAGCTAAGTGGGTACAGAGAACTGTCTGTTAAGCTTTTTGCTCTGGTTTGGAGCTGTCAAGGGTGGGAGAAAAAAAAAAAACACACAAACCAACAAGATAGTTATGTAATATATCAAACCACAATCTTAATTCATCCAGAAACAAAAACTGACACATAATAGGGAAATTTGTGTCCTGGCTTCAAAATGAAAGAACTCTCTTCTTTCCTGAAGCAAAATAAAAATTCACATACAAATATGGTTTCTAAAGATTCAGGAAAAGGGCCAAGAATTGTGATCTGGCACCTTGTGCATTTGCCTCTGTGCAGCAACAGAAGCAACCTCCTATGGCTGTAGCGAGGAACTAGTGCCAGCAAGACTCCCAATCTCTTTGCTTTTTGCAGGAAAGGAACTGGCATCAATGCTCTATTACTGCTATGATGCACAAGTGACAGACACAGGCTGCCATACATCTTAACTCATATGCTGGCCTGCAGAATTTCTTTCTAACTGCTGTTTTTTCAAAAGTGATGCTTCTCTTGTGAATCCCAGCTGTGAAGGGGCAGTATGAACCAACAGAAGTCTCTGTGAGGGTGGTAACATTACATGGGATGCAAAACTGATGCTCCTTCTCACCACCTCCAAGTTCTCCACAAGCCAAACAGAACAAATGCAGCATCCAGTCTCTCCACCAGATTTTTCCAGTTCCCAGAGCTCTCAGTTACTCCAAGTTATCTTCATTCTACATCTCCCAAGCAAGCCTAGCAAAGATTCCCTCCCACACACATATACATCCCACACCTGTAGCAGTTCATGATACAACCACCTACCGATCTACTCCCCATATGTCTGCTCAGTTTTCCAAGGAAGGCAGCTACCAGCTTTCCTGTCCCACACATATGGGCATGCTCAGAATCCTACCCTAACACCGCACCTGCAGGTTGAGTTAATTAAAGGCTGACACTTGGCATATATCAATCTGCAACATGCCTCAGTGACTTGGAGAAAGTATCCCATGTGGAGCCACACAAAACTTGGTAGCTCTGTTAACAACAGAAACCAGATGGTAACACTGCATTCCAAAGGATCTTAAAGAAAAGCTCATAGCATGGGAACAGGATTTCAGTTGCTACAAATGCTGTGGGCTAGAATTTCAGATAAATTGTTGAAAAGCATCCTAAAGTCTTCAGCTATATATATATAAAAAAGCCTTCCCAGCTCGGATATCTGAGGTTCTGCTCACAGCTTTTCCTGGAGCTAACAATGCTTCTCTCTGCTTTCCATGGTTAGGTTGCTCTGCTGAGGAGCCTTACGTCTTTCCTTCTCCTTGCCCTTTGGCTTTTCTTCAGCTTCTATGAACACATTGGATAGAGAAAAGCTGGGTGCTTTGCCTCTTTGTCTCTGCTTCTGGTTTTGATCTTTAAAGATGCTTTGGGGCTATACAGACTGGGGAGTGGACTTGGAAGATGCCCTTTCCAAGTGTTACCTGGGGATGACTAGACCTCAAATATGCCACCTCTTGATGCTGTTGCTGCTGCTGCTGAAGCTACCGTACTTGTTAAGCTGGGAGAATAGTCTGCATATGGGGTGATGCAAGAAGGGAGAAAGGGAACAAACTATTAACTGAGCAAGAAGATGGATTATTCATGGCTTTGACAGATTTTGGAGCTGGCCCAAAGTGCTGTCAATTGCCAGTGGTAAATAGCCAAAAAATGAAAACCAAGCTTTTTTTAGGCTGTGTCAGCAGTATCAATCAAAGCAGTATCCAAAAATTTTGAAATGAATAGAGCACATTTCTGGCTGGTGATGCTCAAGCAGAATATATTTTAAATGGATATAAAAATAAGGTCATAACACCTAAGGTTGTTCGCCTAACCACATTTGTTTCAGCGACCATGCAAAAAGGGAGTGTTTTTTTGAGCATGTATCTGTTTTTTCTTAATTGTTTCCTTCCCTACTTACAGATGCTTAGGTTGATTTTACTGTGAAGCTTTTTGGCATGCTTATATTTAAATTTCAGGAAGAACAAAGATTTGTTATGATATGCAACATACATTTCTTATGCTGCAGGGCACCAAGGAGAGGCATGGCGGGGTATTAACTGATACTAGCTTTGCCACAGACCAATGTCAAATTCACACTTCTTGTCTTCATTATTTTAGTTTAAAAAAAAAATTAAGTGCTGGAAAATCTCTGTATCTGTGTGGCACTTTAACAATTGCTGTTAAATTGTCTTTCTGAAAAACAGATCAAGAGCCTTTATAAAGTAATGTGGAGATCCACATAAAACACATGAAGTAGACAGAAAATGATGGAGAGCTGTGAATATTTGGGCCATGGTTTTTTTTGACTGTTATGAAACCTACCCTTTTAACTTCTAAGCAAAACCAGCACATCGGTGATAATCCAGATTCAATTTTCTTGGGGTTACTGTTGTAAAAGGAACTAATAATAGTCACAATCATGAACATTTAAGGAAATGTTATTCCTCAATTCTTTGTCCGGGTCTTGGAGAAGCATGAAGAATATAGTATAGATAGAATGGGGACTATGTTAATATGTAGTACTTGCTAAAAATCTCCTGTAAAGAATACAACTTGGAATATTCCTTTAATACATTTTGTGATAAATTTTCACAAATTTCAAATTGAACTCATTGGATTTCTTTAAGTTTTTTTTTTTCTTTATCTGCTTAGTAACCCATAGTACCAACAATATCAGTGTGTCTATTTTCATGCCTTCCAGTTTTAGCACTTGCCTTTAAGGTGAAAACATAATTCAAATATGTCATTATTTTTTTTAATGTAAGCCCTATAACGAGTCTCTTAATTGAACTTTAAAATTGTTTAACTGCATTTCTTCAGTACTTATCTTCTGTCTACCCTTCCAATAATCTTGGATTACTTTTTTCTTTTATTCATTGTAAAATAGTTAGTAACTTCTTGCTTCTTGCTTTGAGGATTACTTAGGCAAAATCCTATGGTCAGTAACAGAAGACCTGATCCTTAAAAATGATTTTTCATGTATATTACTTACACAGTGAGTAAACTTCTTGCATGGCTGCCTTTTTAGTAAGTTTTAGAAGCTCAAATAGAAGAACTGAACAACATTCAGTGAGGTGACTTGCTCCTCACTGTACGCCATGTAGCTTCTTATAGTAATTTCTGCAGCCCTTAGTACAAATACATACCAACATACAGTACCTAAATCTATAATTAGAATTCTCTCTCTTTTTACTTGCAGCTATATTAATAAGCATAATATTAAATTATTATAATAAAAAATAGGTTCTTACAAGTCCTACACTAATAGGAATTTTGAAACCTGTATGGCATTCCATATCTAAATGAATACATGCAATTGACTTCATAGTCTTGCTTCAGTTTAGCATTGAAATCCAATGGGCTTCAGAAGGAACCTTAGACATAGGACTGAAGTCGATCACAGTGCTTGACAAATTAGTCAATCATTAATTGTGCGCAGACTGTGCCTGTGAAACACTGTTTTCATCCTAGGCCAAAGTTTGGTCCTTTTTATGGTTTGTGAGCTTGGTTACTCACAAGGTAACCAAGTGTATTAGCGGACATGCTGAGAATAGCTTTTTGTTTATGTCAGCTTGAGAATGAATTTGCTGTCCATTGCTGTTTGTTTTCATTTGAAACACCCCTAGTGAACTGATAGGGATCCAGCTGATGCAGTACGGTTGCTGCACACCTGCAGGCTTACGCAGAGGTGATGCACAGGGCATGGCAGGGAGCAGCACACCAGAGAGCAGCCTGCTCCAGCACTACCGAATATCCCCCAGCCCTGGGTCCACCTCAGCTCCCTCCTCCACCCAGCTGTGAAACAAGGGCATCTTGATTACGAGGTCGCACAGGCCCAGCTGGGTCCTTGATTTTCCTCTTGTCCCATCAGCTTCCCTCGTTCGCTCCCTCGCTCCTTAGCTGCAGTGGCTTCTTGCTCTTCCCTCTGCCCTTGCCCTCTGTGCTGGGGAGATTTGGGGTGCTCCTGTTTCTCTCCTGTCCCATCCAGCATCTTCCCTTTCCCCTCCGCACCTCGGTGCCAAGGCTGAGTTTGATTCAGTAGGTGCTTTTCTCTCTGTTCCTTGCCTCCTTTTATTTTTTTTACTTCATGCCTGGGGGCAGTCATACAGAGCCAACAGGGCACAGAGCTGAGGCTGTGGCTGAGCTAGAAGATGTCACGGGGTCCCTGGAAACAGGAATTGATCTACAAACAGTTGTGAAGAGTACTGAAGTTCTGGCTGTGCAAAACTCACAAGACAATTTATCATGTGATGTCCAGACACAAATTTAAACAGTAGAACAAAGAGGCTTTTGCAATCAGTAATTATGGCTTAGAAATCTCTTGTGGGTGTCACCTTCAATTCATGGCTGAGAAAATTTAAAGCATTTAGAAGAAGATAATATATTTTTTATTTTCATAATTCTAAAATGGAGTGAAAACAAAGTTTTCCTTTAAATAAGTGGCACAAAGATGTGTACCATGAGTGGACAAACACTATGGAAACCAAGGCTAATACAGTTTATCTGAGATGATACATTTTAAACATAACCTAATATGGATGATAAGCATAAAGAAGTCTAATAAAATGCTAGATAGTTGAACGCATGTTATTAAATACATAAACAAATAATTAACTACATTATTTTTATTAGAATATATCATTGCAGTAAGCCACGTGACATATAACTAAATAATTAAAAAAATTTGAACTGCATGTGCTACATTGTCCCAAGATAAAATCAAAGCTCTGTCTTTTCCAAAGCAAATTACTGCAGAAAAGCGTTACACGGACTATCTTGGTTAGAGCAGTAACGTATGGTGACACTCTTCACTGCTGCAGAAAATCAGTACAATTTCATTACCGTGCCTTCCTGCAGGGCAGCTTGATGCACTTACATTAAAGTCTCCATCACTTACCTGTTTCTTAAAATGCTTGCTGTTTATGTCTTCAGGGTTCTACTCTAATTTTAGCAACAAAGAAACCTCTAGCTTTACAAAACAACTCATTTTAGAATCGGCTTACTGTACTTTTATCCTGTATTTAAAAAACAAGCTAACCCTGAAACAAAAATGTGGTTTGGTTTAGCAACTTACATAATGTCATACAAAGCTTATAACATCTTTGTTTACCAATTAGTTTTTGCTTTCAGTTTGTTACAACCTTAAATAAAAATCCTGTTTTGTTCTACTCTTTGTTTTACTATTTTATTAAGGCCATCATGTGATGAGCATTTCGTGAAGGACAATAATGACAATAATGAAAACACAGCATTAGCCCTGAGTTGCAGCAATATAAACTGAGATAGGAAGCAAAAAAGACAAGCAATGCGGAAGGCTGGAGGAAGGACAAGGGTCCCTAAAATGGCTCTACAGATTAGAGAAACAGTCTCAAACTAATCTTCTAAATCATTAGCATTGTGGTAGTTCATACCACACAAGACTAATGATTAAGAATAATCTTAATCCACAGGCAGTGAAGATGTGATAAGAGAAAAAAATACTTTTTTTCTGTATATAAAACCATATAATTCAGTAACCCATTTCTACAAGATCATCATTTTAGCTAGATCTTTTTCTGTATAAAAATAATGGTATATCATAATTTTCTGACTTCTGTTTGTGTGTGTCAAATTTATTGCTCACATGAATGTTAACTTGAAAACAGTAGGGACTAAACTTCTCTGTAGAAAGAGTATTTTATAGGACACAGCGGTGCAAAGTTCCACACGCTGTTCTGCATTATAATTCAGTACTTAACAGGAAAGGCCATTTCTCAAAGCAAAATGTCATTCAGTTTTCACACTGTTTTCCCTCTTTGCACTACTGACAACTTCACCAGTTAGCAGAACTGAGAGCACTTATTTTAGTAAGAGTTGCCTGACAGCTCAAATTCCTTCACCTTGCACAAAATATAATAATAGCAGTGATATCCATTCAGATTGTGATCAGATGAGGTTTTTTGACTATATTTTAGACTTTACAGAACTTGTGGTGTTTTAAAGGAGAAAGATGGGGAGCATAGCTGTGATATTTTTTATGTGCACTCACATTTTGGGACTTAATTTAAGGCTGCTTTTCAACTAACAAACAGCTGTCAAAGTCAGTAAGTGCTTCTTCATGGAGGACAAACTAGTAACATGAAGCCTAATTCTTTTCTAAGCATAACTTGTTCTGTTTACACACATAAGCCCAGTCTTAGTAAAGGCTTTTTCCAGCTATTCCCTATATCCCTTAGGAAAGGTGTATCCCATGTACTGCAGAGAAGCAGCATACATGGAGATCTAATTATCTGACATGCTAAATAATCAACAACAGCTGCATAAAGGTTACCCAGTAGGCAGACTGATGCTTGTGACCAGCTTTTGCTGTGTGAAGATTTTGCTTGAGATGAAGAGGATCGTGAGTCTCTTTCTTTATAGTTGTTCCAATCCAACCAGAACAGTAACTGCAGTGGCCACAGCAGTCAGCAGGATACCTATTAAATCCTTACTGCATGCAAAAGTCCCATTCCTGCTTATGCCGTGGCTGACTGGAGGTGTTGTGAAGCAGCATGGCAAATTGCTGCTCCACAGATGGGCTAGCCTGGAGACATAAATCTGCCTCATCATTGTTAATGCTGCACGTAAATCAGTGTCAGTCCTCTACCTGCCCAGTACCATTGCACACAGCCATAACAATACCACTGAAGAACAAGTGCACAGTGTGGTATGAACAGGCCAGAAAACCTTTAATATTACTGAATATCAAAGAGAATCTGCTGTGATATCTATATGTCTCTTCTTATAGGAATAACATTTTAAAAGCAGTGATGAAGACCAAGTTTGTTAACAGTCATGATTTCTCTCTCTGGTCTCCTGACAGCTCATGCTACTGGTCCACATGCTTAAATGCATTCAGAAACTGGAAGATACACATAAACACTTCTTCCATTTTCCCCAAAGGTATTCATTTGGATGATACTTGGTTTTCTTCTTGCCTGTTTTGTCTCTTTTGGATCCAGTGTGTCCCAGGAACCTGTGAACATTATTCTGCTTCAGGCTATACTTCTGGTAAAAGTCACATACCCTTAACTCAAAGAATTAATTTTGTTGCTCTTGTATAATATGATTTGCTTTGCCCTTGAATAGGAGCTGGGATGGAAGCAGACACTACAATAGCTACAAGCATTTTGATAATGGGAATCCTCTAGTTGTAACCAGAGAAGGGATGCTTTCAGTTCTGCCCTTGATGTGTAGCACCAGTCTTACTTTCTTACATAAGCAGAACAGGCAGAAATGAGCTAAAATGCTGGGAAATAATGAAATGTGTGACGTAGGAAAAAAGAAGAGCAGTGAAATAAAAAACATTCTGTGCACCACAGTTAAAAAAACCTGGAATGGCAGGACTTTTAAGCTAGCAAAACCCCAAGAGCTTAATTTCCATTTTACACCTTAAGTGCCAATTTTGCAATCTTTTTACATAAGGAGATTTACTCTGTCATTGTTATATGGATTATCCTGAAGCTTCTAGCCAAGTGAGTAATCTTTGCTTGTTCATGTAAACATCGGCTTCACAGGAATCCATATGAAGTCAGTGACCCTCATGCTGCTTATAAATCAGTATTTAGCTGAAAAGAAAGATAATGGGAGAGGGAATTGTCATACCATGTAGCTATATATAAAAATTAAGTGCTACGTGCATTATGTACATTATTCACAATGGTGTTACTGAGCCTATACTGAAGGCGTTATCAATGGAGGCTTATCCAAGGAAGAATGAAATACAAATACCTACAGATGACCACCAGTTACATGGAGCAGCCTTTTTTGATTGAGTGCAACATCCTAATTTTTAATTATTATTTTTCATGAAAAATGTGTAAGTAGCTAAAAGGGATAGTTCATCTTCTTTCAAGGTTGATAAATTTTCAGGAATAAATAATCTGATTAAGTGTAGTGTATAGTAGTTCTGGGCTGTGATTCATCTAAAATACATCAAGCAAGATGTGATTCTTGGTTCTCTGACTGGTTCAGGACTGTGTGCCAAGTTGATGGCTTCTTTTATTTATTACCTTCTTGGCTTGTGCTGGGGACAAAAGTGGTGTGTCAGGCATACTGTCCTTAGCAGACTCCTTTTCAGGACAGTAAGTTATGGCCCTATTGTCCCACGAGTAGTCTTGTTACAGGGGTGTTTTCTAATTCAGCATCTTTTCCTGAAAACAAGGGGGGGGGGGGGGGGGTGTGTGGTTTGTACAGCATTACAAATGCCATTTACAGCACAAAAGGGGTGTAGTGAGTTTACTTTGGATATGGTGATTTCTGCATGACTTGTAGGAAGTCAGCGAACTTAATCACTCTCAGTAAGCCCAGAATCCTTTAAAACCTCCTATGGTGTAAATAGGTGTCCTTGTTTCAGCTGGAATAGAGTTAGTTTTCTTCTTAGTAGCTAGTATAGTGCTGTGTTTTGGACACTGATGTTTTTACTTGTTGCTGGGTGATGTTTATGCTAAGTCAAAGACTTTTCAGTTCCTTGGGCCCTGCCAGCAAGAGGGCTGGAGGGGCACGGGAAACTGGGAAGGGGCACAGCCAGGACAGGTGACCCGAACAAGCCAAAGGGATATTCCATACCACATGATGTCAGGCTGAATATATAAATGGGGGGAAGAAGAAGGAAGGGGGAGACATCTGGCATTATGGCATCTGTCTTCCTGAGTAACTGTTGTGCATGATGAAGCCCTGCTTCCCTGGGGATGGCCGAACACCTGCCCACCCATGGGAAGTGGTGAATTAATTCCTTGCTTTGCTTTGCTTGCATGCACAGCTTTTGCTTTACCTATTAAATTGTCCTTATCTCAACCCATGAGTTTTACACTCCTTTCTGATTCTCCTCCCCATCCCTCTGGGTGAGGGGGAGTGAGCAAGTGGCTGTGTGGGGCTTGGTTGCCACCCACGGTTAAACCACGGCAACAGGGGAAGAAGATAACTGTCCCAGAGGAGATGAATTGCAGCTACATGGAGGCAACTTCTGTGGGAAGTGTGGTGGATGACACTTAGAAGAATTACAGCTCGTATAATATGAGTGCATGGTGGGACATGGAACCTCTTCTTTTCTCTTTACATATTTGTTTTATGGTTTCCTTTTATTCCTCCTTCTTTCATGGATTCAGAGCTTGGGAGTGTTTCTTTTGTATATGAAATATTTTTAAAACATTTCTCTAGCTCCCTAAACCAGATTTAATTTAGGAAGGATGTCCATCTTGATTACAAAAAGCTGTAGCTTTTTTTTTTTCTTTACAGTCATAAAAAGAAATTCCAAATATAAATGAAATTGTATCAATATAGAGTTGTCTAATTGATACTGAAAAAGAAAAGCCTTGGAGAGATGAACCGTTCCTTTTCATCGCTGTCAGAACTTGTTAGGAAACCTGAGAATTAACAGTTCAGGCCAGCTTTTTAAGTAAATAAACATGCAGCTCATACTTCCACAATAACTGACATTATTATTTAATCCAAATACTGCTCTCAAATGGAATATAGTAAAGGAATCCCACTGATTTCCTGAAAGTGTATATAATCATTTATTCCAGCCTCTCCAGTTATTGATTAAGTGGTCTGCCAAATAGGTTACCTTTCACTGAAGTTTTGCACAGCCCTCCGGTTCTTACTGATCTGGGCTGAGGATATTAGCCTGCTGTACCAGGGTTTTAGGCTTGGCCCACGAGCTGTGATGAAGATGCAAGCTTTGTGCTAAAATGTTTTGCCATCTCTGCTACTAGACCTCTCCATAAGAGTTAATTAGGTGAAATTCTCTGAACTCAGCAGTGTCAACTGACAGGAGGAGGGAGATTGAGCTCCCGGGTTGCTTTTAGCATTTGTATGACACCATGGTAGGTTGTTTAGGTGAGGGCTATATACCCGCCAGCATGTGTGATGTGGAGGACTTGCACAACTGTGCTGCCTGTAGTAGAGTGCTACATGGCTTGTGTTACTAAGTTCCTTGGGCCGACCATGGTATCCAAAGGCAGGCATGCTTAGAATTGCCCTTGTTACATTTATCATGCTGGTCTTCAGGTGTAGTTGATTATGTTAACGCTTAAAATCAATTTATATAACAAGGCTTAGAAAAGTCTTTGACACTGCTTCCCACAGCATTCTCCTGGAGAAATGGCTGCTCATGGCTTTGACAGGTGTACTCTATGCTGGGTAAAAAGCTGGCTGGCTGGCCGAGCCCAAAGAGTGGTGGTGAATGTTACATACAGCTGGCAGCCGGTCACAAGTGGTGTTCCCCACAGTACCAAGGCCACTCTTGTTTAATATCTTTATTGATGGTCTGGATAAGGGGCTTGAGTGCACCCTCAGTAACTTTGTGGATGACACCAAGCTGGGAGGGGGTGTTGATCTGCTTGAGTGCAGGAAGGCTCTGCAGAAGGATCTGGACAATTGTATGAGGTTCATCAAGAAGAAGTGCTGGGTCCTGCACTTGGGTCACAACAACCCCACACAACACTACAGGCCTGGGGAAGGGAGGCTGGAAAGCTGCCTGGAGGAAAAGGCCCTGGGGTTCCTGGCTGACAGCCGGCTGAACATGAGCCAGCAGAGTGCCCAGGTGGCCAAGATGGCCAACAACACCCTGGCTTGTATCTGAAACAGTGTAGCCAGCAGGACAAGGGAAGTGACTACCCCCCTTACTGGGCACTGGTGAGGCTGCACCTCGAATGCTGTGTTTGGTTTTGGGCCCCTCACTGCAAGAAGGACGTAGAGGTGCTGGAGTGTGTCCAGGGAAGGGCGGTGAAGTTGGTGAAGGCTTTAAAGCACAAGTCTTATGAGGAGCAGCTGAGGGAACTGGGGTTGTGTTGTCTGGAGAAAGGAACACTCAGGGGGAACCTTATTGCTCTCTACAGCTCCCTGAAAAGGGGCTGTGGGCAGGAGGGGGTAGATCTCTTCTCCCAGATAACAAGTGACAGGACAAGAGGAAATGGCCTCAGGTTACACCAGGGAGATTTAGATTGGATGTTAGGAAAAATTTCTTTATCGAAGGGGTGGTCAAGCATTGGAACAGGCTGCCCAGGGAGGTGGTGGTGAAGTCACTGTCTGTGGAGATGTTTAAAAAACCTGTAGACGTGGTGCTCAGGGAGCTGGTTTAGTGATGGACTTGGCAGTCCTGGGTTAGCAGTTGGACTTAATGATCTCAAAGGTCTTTTCCAACTTAAATGATTCTATGATTGGTCAAACTTAAAAAAAAAACCCTGTTTTTTTTATTCTCCATGTAATGTCTAGGGCAATTTTGTTGCTGAGGGGGAAATATGTTCTGGTTTGTAATAAACTGAATAAGAAAGCCAGCTGTGATTGCTCAGTACCTCAACCAAATCCACCTTTTATTTCTTCTGTGCCAAAACATCTCTGTGTAGGTTGGAAGCTGAGTTTTCTGGCATGTTAAAAAATTTTATCAAGGACACATCCAGTAACATATGGGTATGCTTTCACTGCCAGTGTAAGGACTAGATATGTTTCAAGTCCTAAGAGGGAAAATATTCACTGTATCATGTTACACCTTCTTAATTCATGTCAGCTGGAACAACAAAGCAGAATGTCTACATCTGATCTTTCTGCAAGTTTTGTATTACTCCTGCATACTCTACATGTTTTGGCAGGCCTGCCAACATATTCCAGTTCTGTCAGAAAAGAGCTTCTCTTTGGGTTTCAGATTTGAGCTACATTAAGGGGACTCGGTCTAGAATGGGTTATTTATTAAGATTATTTCTCCTATCATTTTAATGGTGATGTAGTTCCTGGAGAAGCTTGAAATTGAATGAAAAATGTGAAAAGCTACAGAGAGGTGTGAAAAATGCAATTATCTCACAAAAATAAATAAAAAAAAATAACTTAAATCTAGTTACTATAGAAATCTCCCCAAGGGCCTTCTAATTACCTTTTAACAGGAAGGATATCACCATAATTGCAGAAGATTCACTGTTCAGATTTCTATAGAGATGTTGTAAGTTGAACTAACAAAAATACTAAATAACATTTGGAACAAAACTGATGTCTCATGTGATGAAATTTCCTCTGTATTTTTTCAGAAAAGTGATGTGGGTTATTCTAGCTCACTAAGACAACGTTTATGCAGGTCATTTGCTTTCATAGACAGCAAGGAGTTTTAAACAGAAAATGAGTGGAAATACAGCAGGAAAAGGATATTTTTCACTTACAGCAGCATTTCAAAATGTTTCAGCTGCTTTTTCACTCAATTCAACTGCTGCTTAGGGTTAAAATACCATTCATCTACTGTACCAAACAGTCTCAATGCCTGTTCTTTTAATGTATGTGGTTTGGCACTTTTGCTCTCTCTTCCCAGTTTTCATCACAAACCACCAATCTCAAAATCTGCTCTGAGATTTTTAAGGTTTTCAGTGGAAGTGGTTTTGCACTTTGAGGTATCAGGATGTCAGGTTTGAAAAAAATGAGAGATACAGCCTTGCTTATGGCTCTTAACAGTAGTTCTATGACACCTCTTGTACATGAAGTATATTTCTTTACTTAACTCCTTTGAACTGGGGCAGCATAATACAGTTGTGCAGTAATTTCACTAGGTGCTAATTCCAGTACTTTGTTGACTCAAAACATGATTAGCTTTGGACATTTTATTAATCAAATTAGTTATTATGGCGTGACGGTGCCACAAACATTATACTACAATATGCATAGTAGGTGTTTTTTACTTGTAATGATTCATATGATCTGCAGCTATCTTGCATTTCCAAGATGTTAGTAAGCAGTAAAGTTGTGGAGCCTCCCATTCACTGCAGCTCAAACCGTAATGAAACTCAAATTTGTGAAAAAAACAAAACTAAATAAAGCAGGTAAAAGAACAAATAGATGGAAAGTAGACCTACAAAGCAGTAGCAATGAAAATATTAACATCACTCTTTAAACAAGTCTTCAGTTTTTTGCTTTTTTAGGCTCATATTCCACTCCAATAATGTATGATTTTAGCCTGAATGAGCCAGACTTACCCATTCTTTTTTACTCCTGTCCTCCAGGAGCTCAGGTCTCTGTGTATGGGCCTGGGTTTTTTTGCAGTCACTGCAGAATTCATTTGGAAACATCAAATAGTTTAGAAACAATGCAAATAAAGAGAGCACTTTAAGAAAAAGAGGGGGTTTCTTGAAGTTGTGACGCTTATACAAATTAAAAAAAGAAAGATGAGCTGGTAAAGTCAAGAAGAAAAGGTAATACAATTGGGGGAAGAGTTTAAAATTTTAGTTTAATTTTAAGTTTAAAATTAAAGAGTTTCACAAGCTTAAACATTCTTTGTCCTTTTGCCCCATTGTTTCAAATAGTAAGAGTATTATTATAAAATTGAGCATAGCAACTTGATGATGCCTGCTGTTTTGAAACATAATATATTACCTCAGTTCGCAAAGGGCCCAAACCAATTTGATCTGGATACTTCCTTTTCGATTTAAGACTACCATTTTTCTTGCATTATGGAGCAAGAGAAAAAGAGCAATATTCAATGAAGCAAACTTAGATTGTTAGGTTATGCGGTAAAAGCTCATCTGCACTCCCATAAAGGAGCACAGAGAGACAACAGTGGAGGAGCCCAAGTAATTCCCAGTCCTGGGTACTCCCAGGTCCATCATGGGAGCTCTCAACCCATCAGAGACCCATTTCCACAAGCCCTGAGGAGCACATGTGCAGGTGGGAGTCAAAATTAAGGGCTCAGGGGAATGAAGACCCTGTCTGAGATCCTCCCAGGGATGTCGCAGAAAAGCCTCAGCCCCAGTTCCATGAGCCATGGGGAGCAGCTCTGCAGCACACCTTTTGGATTATGGGCAGTTGCTGCCCAAAGGTGTGGGAAACATTATGGGATGCTGGGGAAGAACATTTTGGGATTGTACATGAACTATTATTGGATGCTTATGGGAGGAACAAAAGGTGGGAAAAGGGAGGTGTTTAGGTGATCTCAGAAAGAACATGTGTGGGAAAATGAAACGGTAAGGAGATTAAAAAGGGCTGGTCATGTATAAATAATTTGCTGGTCAGTATGCTTCTTTGGCCATGCCGTGCACTTGACCAGAACCATCTGTCCTGTCGTTCTAAATACCTTTCTAACTCTTCCCTGGGTGAGAGGTCTCTGTGATGTGCGCATGTGTGTACATATGTAAGTGCAGCCACGAGGGTCAGACCATGGGTGGGAGGATGGGGGGGCCCGTGCATCCATGGTGCTGTGGCAAGTGCAGGTGTACATGTGAGTGAATGATGGTAGTGAAGGTCAACCCAGGCAAGCTGATGAGCAGGTGAAATGGTCTGGGAGCAAGAGGTGGGGGTGACTCTAAGGGCAGCTCTGGGTGTGAGAGCTGCAGGAAAACAGCCAAAGGGAGCCCTCATTCCTGCCTGGACCTGCAGATCATACTTTGTCTAAGGTGAGGCCAAGGTGGTTCTTATGAGTTCCTCTTCTTGCATTTGGTAGATTAACATTTTAAAAGGTCATAAAAATTCTAGAAGACAAGATACTACAATGAACAAAGTGTTACTCAAATTATAATGGTCTAAATCAATGGAACCTAAATAAACATAAGCACCAAATCACATTATTGCAGAGAAACATGGCAGATAAACCCAGTTCCCACACAGAATAAGGTTGCAGGAACTTGATCATTTTTTGAAATAACTTTTTCTCCCAACTCTAGGTACATCTAGGAGAGATTTGGCAAAAGTCTGGTTTTTTTGCTGCTACCTGACTTGTCTAACTCTGTTCTGTCACTTTGTATCCCACGCTCATCAGGAAATGACAGATTTTTTCACAGGCATACACAGGCCAAGAAAAACAACAACCGCTAAAACAGGGGAAGGGGGAAGATTTATAAGATAACTCCAAAAGAATTATTTAAAAGATTCTAAAGATGCATGAAACAAATTTGTTCAGGGATAATATGAACCCAGGCACAATGTCAATACCTGAACAATTATTCACATGTACAGGCCTGATATATCTCAGAATAGAATGATAATTTAATACCTTCTTTGTACAATACTGAAACATAAAATGCATCTAGTCTAACCGTTCTCCATATTTTTCCTCCCATTCTAAAATCATTCATAAGGACATGTCTGTTTCTGCAAGGCTGGATAAAACATGGTGGGTTACTTAAATTTTAAATAAGAAATGTAATGAAAAAATTCCACTGATTTTACTAGCAAAAAAGCAAGGAAAGAAGGTAGCTGGTTCAGAGACTTTCGAAGGAAAAACACATTTTAGTGCTACAAATATGAATGTGTACTGTACTGTTTAGTTCCACCTGATCTCTGAGATAGACACAGTAAATATCCACAACTGTTAATGAAAGACATCGAATCCACTCTTTCCTTTTTTTCATTTTTCCCATAAAAATAAGCAATATAGCAGTAATAAAACAAAATACTAATTACTAGAGCAACTTAGAGTAAACATAAGTAGACCTTATCATAATGAGTAAAGACTACCTATTTCATTATTTAAGGATATTAAAGAAGTTATCGATGTCATCTTCACAAAGACAGCATGCCCTGCAGAATTTGAGGGGAAAGAATAAAAGATCCTTGACATCTTTTCTTTCCCAACTGCACCCTTGCTCCTGTTTACACTGTTGGGATGTGGAACTCCTAAGGATTTTTCCAGCATGTTTTCTGAATGAATGGTTTCTTTTTTGCTTCTTTCCTCATATAAACCGAAAAGTGATCTTTGATAGCTTCATGTCTAGCAACCTAATGCACTATACTCGCCTATGTATCCTGAAATTTTCTATCAGATATGGCTGGACAAAATAATGAGAATCTAAAACTATGAATGAATGTAAATATCTATTTGGAACCTTTCTACGGTGGTCAATGGACATTTATAATTGAAATAAAAGCATCGTGCCACATTTCCAGATTCAGTCTGCATTTATGTGTATTCCTTTGGTCTTTTCTTGATAAAAAAGAGCAGTCTTGCACTTTTCATCCTAGAAATTATTTCCCAGCCACTGCTTCTGAAGTTGTAATACTTCACAAATACAGTTTTAGTTTGTACTAGTTTGCCATGTATCTAGCTCCTAAGCAGAATTACAATGCATCAGAGAATAATCTTAAATCTGTAGAAGTTAATACAGTTTCATATCTTTTAGGGGCTTTCAAATAAAAGGATTTTGACAGTGACAGGTATTTTTTCAAAAGCTGTGATCTCATGTTAAATGAGAGATAATCTTGGGTGCTGAATCATTTACATTTACATTACTAATATACAGAAACATATCACAAACAAACCTTACTTTTTATTAAGTAAATATATACAGAATAAATATGAAGGCACTAGCACAGAAAAATTGATGATTTTAAAAAATGTATCTGCCAGTACCATGCATCTAGTAAAGATATACAGAACATTCTGAGCTAGAAATGCAAAAATCCCAAGATGATGGAATTCATCCCTCTGGAAGTACAGCATATGCTATATTACACTTGAGTCAACAAATTGGCATTTCTGAAAAGCGAAATGAAGCTATGATTCCTAACATGTATCAACAAGGTTTGATACAGCTTTACAGCATGCAAGTATTTTTATAATCTGATTTTAAATGTTCAACTAGAACTAGTAAAATAAAAATAGTATTTCAAATTTGATTTTCAGTAGTACTAAGTATGTGTTTGTGTGCAATTAACATGTACAACACAACTGACTCTTTCCTGACTGTACTGGCTCTATATGGCAAGGTTTTGAGGGGGCTGGGGGAAGTGGGGGGCTGGGGGGGGGCGGAGTATGGGTGCAGAGGTGGTTTAGTCTAGAGAAAAGGAGAATGAGGGGGAAACTTTATCACTCTCTACAACTACCTGAAAGGAGGTTGTAGTGAGGTGGGTGTCCCTCTCTTTTCCCAAATAACAAGGGATAGGACAAGAGGAAACAACCTCATTGCACCAGGGGAGATTTAGATTGGGTATCAGGAAAAATGTCTGCACTGAAAGGGTTGTCAGACATTGGAAGCGATGGAGTCACCATCCCTGGACGTATTTACAAGTTGTGTAGATGTGGCACTTAGGGAACATGGTTTAGTGGTGGACAGGGCAGTGCTACTGGCATACACTTTTGAACATCGTAGAGTGTCATTTGATATCAAGGATATATGCAAGGCAAAGGTATGTTAGCAATAGCAACATACTAGCTTATTTATCAATTGACAAGATGGAATGTTCATTAAAAGATGGGTATTTCACATGTATCTTAGCGTCATCTGTGTAACAGCTGCTCATGCCTTACCTCCCCCAGCCCTGAAACAGTGCCTAACTTATCTATGACCGTGATAATGTTAACTCTTACAAAATGGAACCTTCATGACTTGTAAAAATACTCTGAGTATTTTAGATCTTAATTTTTAACAGTAAGAAATATTTTCTGAACCCAGGTTAAAGAATAACTTTATAGTTCCTGCAGTAACATTAAACATTGAGAACCTCAGTAGCTACTTGCTTGAAACATTTTTTCTGTTAAAAAAGTGTTAGTCCTTGTGCAAAAGCCCATATGTTTTCCTGCTTACAGGATCTATAGTTTGTGAGCTCATTAGTATCTGGGTTGATTCAGCCAGAGTTCTTGTAGAGCTTTCAGATGTCACTGATAATGTTTCCCAGGGCAAACAGCTCCGCAACCTGGAGTCTTGGCCATTTCAAAAGGAAAATCCAGAAATCTGTAGTTTGGAGTGACCCAGGTGATGGTATTATTCCAGAGCTTCAGGATACAGGCCTCCATTTTGAATGCTAAATGAATCAGTTTCAGGGGGAGACTCGTGGGCCCTCTAGTCTTATCTTCTAGAGGAGGCTGACTGTGTCTATCTTACGCGGCATTTGTCTCTTTTGGCCTATCTGTTGTCCTATGGCATTGTGACATTGTTATTAGTAACCATGCAAAGGCTGTGCTGCAGCCCACCAGGACTCTTATTCTCCAACGTGAAACTGAGGACATATCCTGCAATATGGCACACTGAGACACAAACTGTTCTGAGATAAGGCTGATGTATTGCATATGGAAGATAAGGCTAAGGTATTGCATACTGCAGCAAGAATCAAAGCTGCTCATTCTCACTGCAAGCTGTGAGGTGTCCCAGAACCATAACTGGGTTTTGTTTTGGAAGGAAGGAATTATTTTACTCCAAAAGACATCCTGAGGCGGAATTAAAATATGTGAACAAGCAGAAGAACATAATCACAGAGGGGACTGTGAACCTAAATTATTTGGCAACACAGGCTTATCACTTGAGACAACTAGGTTCTGGGATCTGAAGAAGGAAGGTCTTGGGAGTCTGTAGAATGCCCCAGCCTCAAATAGCATCTTGGGGAACCTACAACATATCCTCAGCTTGAATAGAGATTACCAGGCATCTAGCCACCCAAGTAAAGACTTGGGAATGTAGAATGTGGGAATCATGCCTAGAAGGCAGCCTCCCCACTTTCAGGATTGCTAATACCGAAACTCGATATGTATGTCTTCCTATAGAATTGCAGAGCCCTGTTTCCTTAGATGTCAGCTGGGAAACCACACCATGCAGGAAATCCAAGGAAACCTTCTCATAACTTAATGCATTTGTCAAATTTGCAGCATTTTCATGGTAACATTTTTTTGAAGTGATGAACCAGTATTTTTCACTAGATAGATATTTTGCTTGATAAATACAATTTTACATATCAGGGAACTCCTGATGGCATCCATGTGACTATGTCATCATTAAGAATGGACTAGGGTAGGAACCTGAATGCCAAAACTATAGTAACCTAGCAGTGAAGCTCACCTGGAATTTCTTATCTCAGTGAACATCTTCAAAATGAAACTTGTTATCAGAATTAGAAAGTTAACAAAATAATTCAAGGTCTGGTAGACTGAAAGTAAATTGAACATGAGAGGTACATAAACAGAGCTTTCGTATACCATTTACTCTAGAACTGCAGATACCAGTATACTCACACTTTGAAGTTCTGAAGACCTAAAAGAGGATGAAAGTGAATCTTTATTAGTAGACGCATACAGGACTTTCTCCTGTCTCAATTTACTTGCTTATTAGTTTTGCAGCTACCACTGCATTCTTATTCCCTAAAAAGTACCTAGAACATAAAAGATGAGAGTCTAATATAGAAACCAGGGAAGCATAGAAGGTAGTAAATAAACTCAATATATTTAGTATTTCTGTATAAAAATATCTTATTTGTGCTACTTAAAGCACAATGTTATTTATAATAACAATATATAGACATTGTACAGAAGTCTCCACATACATAGTGATCCACCTAGCTCTCAAACTACAGCCCTCTTGCTCTTTCAATTTGATTCTTAGCACATAAATTCCTGATAGAGTTACTCAAGAGCAAAGGGATTCATATAGCTAGATGCAGGGAAGCTGCCCTGAGAGAGGTGGCAAATTCCCCCAAACATCCAACAAACTCTAGTGTAAACATCCAGGGCCTCATTCCAAGTGAAAAAGACCCTTCAATCTGTTTTGAATGCTTAGGCATCTGTGCTGTAGTTCAAGGTCATACGTGATGCATTACACCATGACACTCTATTCAGCCGATCTCATATTTTGGAGTTTCCTAAAGACATTGCAAGCATTCCTACTCCCTGCTTCTGAAGATGGCATGTACCATGACCTCCAGCAAACAGCAAATACAGCCAATGCAGATATTATTTATCCATTATTCAAAACACTGAAAAGCTTCCTATCCCATTAAAGGTCCAACTGATCCCATAATACCTGGAAGATTCCCATTTCAGAGCTGACATTACAAGCGACAGGTCAGCACCACTACTGGCGCTCCAACACTAAACAAGATAACCATGCTCAGCTAAACAATGTGTTATGCAGTGTTAGCGTATCACTGAAAGGGTATAGAACTGCACACAGGGCAGGAATGGTCAGAGGACAGGACTCAAGACAGTATTGACAGAAAAAAAGAGCAGAAATGTTGCCAGCCAATGTCATTGGACAGCTCAAAAATTACCTAGGTGACTACCAAGAGCTGGCCATGTCTCTACACACTAGCACTGTACGGGCCATTTGTAAATCCAACGAAGGTATAGATAAGGAAGAGGCAACCTGTTTTCTAGGGCAGAGGACCATATTGCTCACCCAGTCAGTCAGTCCACTTAAGGGATGGACTTTTTGGGAAATAGCTGGCATCCTAATTGCGCACTAGAAAAGGTTAAAGCATTTCTACACAAATGTAAAAATTAGCAAAGGTAAAAGCTAAGCCTGATTTAGGTAACATCATTCAACTTAATTCTAGTCCTGCAGCAAAACAGTTTTAACCCCACTCCCAGCCCACCTCATGGAAAGCTGCATATAGATATTGCCATCTTACACTTCATCCCCACACTCAGCCACTCTTGTTCCTCTCAGTGTGTTTTTCTGGAATATCAATGTATATTTCTGGAATACAGAAGTGTTTTTATTGCTTTAAATTATTGATACAAGCCCTTGGACAATATGCTGTTCTCTACTGTAACTCGAGGCAGAGGAGGTTCTTCATCTGGCAGGATATCTCTCAGCATCCCAAGAATGCAAATCAATTCTCCAGCCAGTAAGAAATATACCATGTGAGAGTCATCACTCAGTTCTGACCACATTCTCTGGAATTTCTTGCCCTACACTTGCAAATGTTTTTTCCCCATCTCTGGAATACACTGACAAGGAATTATAGTAATGACATGCTTGTGGTCCTCCTTCAGATCATCTGATGAGGAACTGCACGCAGGGCAGCTGTTGTGGATGGAGCAACTCAGACTGGTCTTGAATACTGATGACCTTCCCAGAGCCACCCGCAGTGAAGAGCTTTGTGGCTGGGCCTTTCCTGCTGCTGGGTGTGGTAATGAATGAATGTCATTTGTAATAAGCAGAGAACACAACTGTTTTTTTCAACATATTTTTTGACCAGAATGGTAAAAAAAAAATCAATGTGAGATGATTTCTACTTCCCTAAAAAAACGTAGCAAATCCACGTGGCCTGAAACAGAAGAAACTGCCTGCTCCTCATGGAAGCTACCTGCAGTATTGAGAATTCTAGTTTGCGTTTTGAGTAGCAATACTAATCTCAGTGCTATTCTACTCTGCTCAGCACTATTCTACACTACAGCACTCAGCTATACTACCAGGCTCCTTCCATATTCAGAAACATGTAAAGACTTGTTAATAGAGGCTTCTAAAACACAGTAGGAAAAGCACTATCCATTTTCCCTTTTTTCCTCCCAAGGTCTGCAGTGCTGTTTGTTGGAAGTGTAATGAAGGCGCTGCAGGCTTAATACTCAATTGCTAATATTTTGTAAGCCCTAAACCATTTTATAAAGTTCTGCCTGCTACAGAGGCTCATGGTTTCTCAGAACAAAAAACTTTATTTTCCATTTTATTGGTATCTGCCTACATGGCCAAGACAGTGCAGCTGAGATCAAGAGGAGATAGAATGAGAAGGCCAAATCAATGGGCACTTGTGGAAGCAGTACAAGAAAGATGAAGCAGGTACACTTCACTACCTGTTGAATTCATAATTTACTTTAAATTGACATGTGGGTTCAAGAACCTAAAATATCTCTTCTTCCTTTCTTTGTAATGAAATAGCTGTCTCTGTCCTTTATCTGTATGAGTCGGAGATAAAAATGTATATGTTTGCTTATATATTTAACTGAGTCTTAAGTATAGCAGTGGAGAGCTAAGGAAAGAAAAATAATATTGATAAATGCCCTGTTAAAAATCTTGATTCAGTGGAGGTCTTTAAATGATGCCAAAGAATTGTCTCAAACTTTCTGAAATGGGAACTAATGTGTTTACCAGTGTGGCACAGAACCAAAATCAATGACAATAGACAATATGTTAGATGCAATGCCTACATTTTGGAAGGAACATTATCTCAAATTGGCTTTAGCCAAGCTGCTAGAACAAATAAGGCCAGTACTTATAGAAGTTAAATGCATTTCCATCCATTTAAATGAGGATGTATTCAGCTGACACTACCAAACAAGCAGTTTACTTCAGTAGCCAGAACTCTGGGACATCTGTCTGATGACTTTGGGTACGATCATCTGTCAGACACAAATACAATTCTTACTAATCCAACCAATGCTGCAGGCAGGTAAAATCACTTAAATAGAAGACTCAGTTGTTTAGTACCTCCTCTGTATACTAAAAAACGTTTACTTACTGAAACCAGCTAGAAAGCATTTCCAGATCCATTTTCATAGCATGCAAATTTTTTCTTCTCTTGCCTGCTCCCTAAGGCAAAGATTATTGGATATATTGCAGTTCTGAGATGATGGTGAGATGTGCTGCCTCATGACACATTAAGGAACATATTCCCATTTCTCTGTGCACTCGCTTTCTTCCAGACATTTTTACAAATCCTGATACAGTTTTGAGATATTTTATCGTCTGCAGGTTATGTTAATTGCTTTAGAAATAGATTATCCACTAGAGAAAGAGGTGTGAGATAGCTGAGCATCCAAATCCCGGCTTCATTCATTGTTTAAAAGGTAATTTGAAAATTTAAAGCTGTCTAAAGAGTCTGTCAGAGACAGCTGGGTGATAGAGAGGGCAGTCAGAAAAACCCTCAGGGGATTATTTCTATTTAGTTATGCAGCTCAGAGTGCTTGTCAAACATTAGTGGAGTAAGATACTTTGACTTTATGAAGTGACAATCAGAGTGGGGCTGAGATGAATTCATAGATATGTGCCAGTCTTGGGATTCAACCAACCTCATCATCTCAGTAAAGGATGTATTTTTAATTTTTTTTGGCAGCACAGATTCCACAGGTTGATTATGAACTCGACTGTGAAATATTTACTTTCATCAGTTTACTTTCATCACCCCTCTGAGGGGGGAAAAAAAAAAAAGTGTGAGCATCCCAAAATATTTCTCTTCTTTACATTTTAAGTCGACATAAGTAGCTCCTGTTTTAAAAGAACCACCAACTATATGCAGGTTAATATATGCAACTATATGCAGACTGTAATTCTGACCAATGAAAAAAACAAATTACAAATTAATTTTAAAAGAAATATTAACAATACTTGCGGTTAACACCTATCTTTTCTGTATGCCATTTATTTGTGAAGGCCTTCTAGAATTATCTGTGAGTCTGGATAGAGAATTTTACAAAAGTGCAAGACAGTTTAGATGTGACATAAACAATCTGTTATATAAATGATCATGTAGAGAAAAGTTCTCATTATATACTGAATATGAAATAATTAGATTAAAAGATACCACAGTTAAAACTAAAAAAAAAAAAAAAAAAAAAGAGTATCTTAAAATACCATGTAGAATTCAAGCTATGGAATTAATTCACTGTCAGAAAAAAATGTAAGCCGTCTAGACAGAAGTTAACAGGATTTCAAAGATTACTCATTTATACAACTGATTTCAACTTAATGGCTGGCAGACATCTGTCTACCTTTCATGTTCATTGGCATGCTATTCCCCTTCTTTTTTCAGAAGTACCAAATACAAGATGGATGTATGTCTCACCTGAGGGACTCTGTTTCAAATCTGAATGAGTAACAGAATTAGTACAGCAGCTGCGGGACAGGTAAGGTGCTTACCAAAAGGGAGAATACAACAGGTACTGCTGAAAAAATAAATATCATGCCAGCAGAAGGTGATTGGTAGGGTTTCTTAAGTACTGCCCCTGAAACTGATCTATTCCATATTTTCATTAATGATGTTGGCATAAAAAAAAGTGCATGCCAATAAAGCATAGGGAATATGCTGGGCTGGGATGTATTACCATACAAGAGGACTGCAATAACTGAATGACCACAAGGACTGAAATAATGAAAATGAGAATAAAATCAGTATTGTTATATGCAAGGTGATGCATTTGAAAAACATTGTAGATCTCAGTGTAAATTGGGAGTTTCTTTTTGGAAATAACAGAAAACCCACAAGAACTGTAATCTCAACTAATTAGCTACAGATTCACTCCAGTCTGTAAAGATTAAGCACCAAGGAAGGCAAATGTAATTCTATTATATATGAGGAAAGTGTTTCAACAATTCAATAATTCGGTTATTACAGATAGTGGTGGGACCCCATCAGGAATACAAGATAAACTCCTGAATATCAGTGCTGAAACATATGAGTGCAAAACAGATCAGGTACAAAGAACTATAAAACTGTGTCTATGTAGTTGATATGAGCAGCCCACAGAATTTTCTCCTTACATCTTGTTAATGCGGTAATCAGCTGGATACTATTGCTGCTCCATTTCATGTGTGTGCCTTGATTTTCTTCCTATGCAAATGGAGAAATTCAGAGTGGTGTACATCCAGATTTCAACCCAACACAGAATCATGTTGAGTAACACACCTGAATCTGGGAAGTGTCCCTGACTTCCAGAGGACAGGCACATTCTTAACAGCCAAGTCAATAAAAACCTGTTCTTTCTATTTATACTGTAAAGGAGACTAGAAGAGCTTGTTTTTCCCTGATGTTGTGAAATTAAGTCCTCACTGGAACAATTTGTATCTATAAATAGGAAGGAGCATTAATACTAGGAAGACAGAAGATCAAAATGATAAGACTAACATAAAAGCAAATGGATAAAAGCAGCCTATATGTAAGTATAGCTGGGTGAAAAAGAAGGTCCATAGCAAATATCTGAGCAGTGAAATCCTGGACCACCTTTCCAAAAGGAAACCTGGATGTTTGCAAGTTTTATTGCATTTACAAATGGAATTTCAAGTGCCTGGGAGGAGAGATATTGTGCTTGTGCAGGGAGAGGCCAGGACTCAACAAGCCCTAGTAAACCTATGTCTGCAAGATTTTACTAGTAGCATTGTTATCAAATGTCTGTTTCTCATTCACAGCTATTTTTGCAGACCGTTATTTAATCACTTTTACTACATACGCTGTATACAGCATTGTTTTAGCAGAGCAAGAGGTGAGCCTACATTAAATGTCCTGCAGAAATTTAAGCATATTGTGCTAACACTTACACCTGTATTGAACAAATTTTTGTTCCAACAAAGAAATATTTTTTCAATTTTATTTCCAATAAAGAAATGTTCCAATAAAGAAAGCTTGTTACACAGGATTTGCCATGCTATATTAGCCAGCAATGATTATATGAGATCATGCTAAATTCAGTGAGGTACACCTCATGTCATTGTTATGAAGTATGGAGATAAAGGTCAACCTTCAGACTTCTCTTTTCTAACTGCATAGAGAAGTTAGCATTCATTTTGAGTTGTGGAAGCTAGATATTAGTCTGCCTTGCTAGGGAAAAAAAAAAAAAAACAAAAAACCAAGTCTAGTGCTTAGACGTTTTAAGAACTCGATTTATCTGCTCTCGCTGCTTGCAAATTCGAGTCCACTGATAACTAAATTGTCACCAGGGAAGTTCTCCAGGGTCTAAGACCACCAGAATCCCTTTGCTATTAAAATCAGCCACTGTATCTCTTTATTCTCTGTCATAACCTATAAATTATTTTTGTTCCATCTTGTTTTCAGACCTACAGAAGACATTCAAGAGACAGCCTGTGCCTATCCCAGAGCATGGGTAATAGACTGATCCCCTGACATGCGAACATTGTGGGATCTCCTATTTATGGCCTCTGACTTGGTGTTAGGGAACTGACTTGGGGCTGTAGCTCCACTCCAAGGGCAACATAACTAAAAGTAACACTCAGCTATGTGGCATTGATATAATCACCTGTCTTCAGTACCGTGTGATGATGCTGTGGCCCGTAGCCACTGACCCAAGCACAACCAGAAGTCACAAGGCACATCCTGCCTATGCAGTTTTTTCAGCAGAAAAGCAACAGAATGGAAGGCAACTGATATAAACAGTGCTATAATTTTCCAACAGGAGAGATGCTTCCATTATTTCAGCACCACAAAGCTCAGCACTGCCAGCTATGGCATCACCAGAAATGTGGTGATTCTTCGTTGTTCATATCTGTAGCAATGTTTACTCCAGTGATGGATGTAGAGGTCTCTCCCAATATTAAGCTTTTGCCTGATTAATATGGCTAAATGGATACCAAAACACCCAAAACCTGGTTGGTTTTTTTTTCCCTGACAACTTGAAGCAGAGCCATGAGCAATGCAGTCAGCTTCTGGAAAATGCAGGGCTGATTGGCAAGGTACTGCTCACAGCTGGATGTAGTCAGAGGGCTAATTTTACAAATGTCCAGAACAATTTTCAGACCCCTTCTGTTCCCCATAGAATTACATTTCTATTCATCCCTCAGTTACCTTCTATTTTGTCTTGGTTTCTTTAAAAAGCATTCACCATGTCCTTGATAGTTTGTATTGCCAGTATGCGTCAAGGTGTGGGTAGTGTGGGGCTGCAGGAGTGGCAGGGAGGAGGAGGAGGAGCTCCAGAGTGGAGCAGATATCCACAGAGCAGCCAGTGGAGGACCCCATGCCAGAGCAGAGGAGAAGAGTGAGGAGGAAGAAGAGGCTAGGCCTCCAGTTACGTACTGACCATAACCCCCCATTCCAACCCCCCTGTGCCACTGCGTCGGGTAGAGGAGTCTAAAGGAGTGAAGCTGAGCTTGGGAAAGGAGGGGAGGAAAGGAGTTGTTTCTCACTGACCATATCTATAAAACAGATTGGCAATAAATTAATTTTTAGCAAGTCTATTTTGCCTGTAACAGTAATCAATAAGCAATGTCCCTGTCTTTATCTTCACCCATGAGTTTTCTCATTCCTGTTTTTGCTTTTTTTCTCTCCCTCTCCCACTGTGGTGGTGGTGGTGGTGAAGTCACCAAGTAGCTGGGTAGGAGTTTAGTTGTCAGCCAAGGCCAATCCATCACATATTTACATCTGCAAGATGCATATAAAGATGAGAAAACATAGCTGGTCCCAAGGTTGTAGGAGGAAATAAAATCCTAGGAGAGAATGAAATTACCTCAGCTCAGTTTGGTCATGGCTTTGGCTGATTTCTGATTGACAATCCTTCTTTTCTGTGTCAGTAAACCAACTGAGAGGACAAGTATGGGGATTTCACTCTTTAGAGTGTCATTCTCTTTAGGTATGCTTTTTTTCTCTACCATATCTATGCTGCAGGTTAATAGTTTTGGGGTTTTTAAACAAACTTGGAGATTCCTATTTCACATTTGTAACTCTCACTGCAGCACAACTCCTGACAAAAGCTCCCTTTCCACAATCCAGCAAGTCTAACAAATTCTTTTAGAATCAAGGAATACTAATTTAAATGCATCTCTTTGTTATAGTCCCCTAAACTTTTTCGAGGAGAGCACCTACACATGCTTGCCTCTGCAGAATTATACATTCCTGATTAAACTGTCAACTTTTTACTTTTTACTGGACATTTTAAGATAGTCCAAAGCAATCCACTCAGTGGTAGCTCACTATATTGGCATGAAATTCAAAGCCTGATGTGTGCCCAGAGGGTGTTGTCTTCTGGAATGAAGCACAGTCAAGGATCACATTGGACTCTCATGCAAAGCAGGCCAAAGCTCACTTATAGTCAGCTATTCTGTGATACCTAGACTGCTGCATATTGTAAATTTGTGTATCAACCATACTGTCAGACCTCAGAGGAGTCTTCTTCAGAAACTGAAGTGTATTTGAAATACTGTGATGAACAAAAGGTTTTTAGCATGCACTCTGAGATCTGCTGTTATATATTCTATACTGAAATGATTGCTCAGAGGGTGTAGTCTTTGAATAGCTCTGACATTAGTGAGGTCCTCAGGGCTTTTTGGCTGCTTCTGAGGAACAAACAAGGAAAAAAGCTAGGTTTAATAATGTATCTTTGTAATGGAATGGTGATCTAATCTGTTTCTTTTTTCTTTCCACTTACTTGCACAGAGAACTGTGTTATTTGTCAAGTAATAATGCAAAAACTATAATTTCATTAACATGTATATTGGAGACAGGAGTCTGGAGAAAGAAAGAACAACTCTTGCATGGTCACTTTGTTTAGTACTGCTTAGCGTTAACTGATGTGGGCAACAGGTGCTTTTATGCATTTAAAAACTGTAGGGTGATTCAAAGATAAGGTGCTTATTCAGTCAGAAAAGGGGGTAAATTCTGTCCTGCATGCAGAGTTGAACATGCTTCTCTGAGGATATGGGCAGGTCACGCAAAGATAGCATTCCCACTCATGCATTTGGTTACTCTCTTCACTTGTGGCAAAAGCGACACACTGAAATATCTCCAAGCATATGACAGAATGCAATACAGCCAGGATTTCCCTGCTAGGGCACTACACAGCATCCAGATACCCAGAAGAACATGACTATGTTAGGGATTGACACTGTTTCTTACCTCCATGTGAAATGGCCAGACTTCTGACATGGTTTTGCCTGCATTGTTTCCTTAATCTGAATACCTGAAATACTTGTGAAAGCTAGGCTGGTACAACAGCAACTAGAGCAAAAGATCTTTTAAACAGAAAGGTCTGCAAACATACCTCCCTCTACCTACTGCCTCCTTTCACAGTCCCTTCCAGTCCTGCCCTCACAGTCTTCGTCAGATTTCCAGTTACAGCAAATACCATGTTAACCTCCTGTGTCTAAGAAAATATTTCTGTGGCAAGCTCTATTTTTCCCAGGAGTTTCTTAATGTACACTATGCTGAAGACTCCCAAATCCCCCCTGCCCCCATAACAATCCAGAGAAAGAAATCACACTTCTCTTTGCTGTCCTCCCACTGCCCTTTTTAGGGAAGATAATGTACAGCATTTGTAAACTCCAGATTAACAGCTACTACCCAATATGTGTTATACAATTAACATTCAAGCGGAAAAAAAATTGCTTGCTAATTATCAATGCCACTAAGCTAGGACTGAACCTGACTTAGTTGTTCCCATGTTTATATAAAAGAAAAAAGAAAGTTCTACACACATTTGTAATTAATTATACAAGATCAAAATGTTAAGGGGATATTGCTGTCTTTGGGTGGATGATTTTTGCCTCACATACACTGAGTTCTAGTACCCTCCTATCATTCATCTCAGAATATTTTTAACTTTTTTTTTTATATGTATAGCATCTGCTTTAGAGAAGCAATATGTTTCCTTGCATTAAACAACTGCTGTACGTGGGGACTGGCTTCAAAGCTTAAACTCCTTTCTTTTGGTTATGTGCTTTTCGCGGCTGCTGAAAATAATTTGAAAAAAAAGCATATTACTTACTTCAGTAATTATAAACTAATAAATATTTCTGACTGCCACAGCTGCAAAGATTTGTATTAGTCTCTTGCAGTATTCTAAGTACAAGCCTGCATATCGTTATGTCTATACTAGGAGCACAATAGTATCAGGAAAATTAACTTTAAATTGTATTTGGACACACTGAAAAAGAGAGGATTACACAATTGGTACAATTCCTATGCAGTTGTCAAAGCCTTTTAGCAGTTCTCCCCCTCCACATTGCTGTTTTGCATAATGTTGTTAATATTACATATACTCAGTGCCAGTCTTCCAGGTTAAAGTTGTACTGTAAGAATTATGGAAAAATTCAGGTGGAAAAGGAACTTTGGAGGTCCTTTAGACTAAATTTACTCTAAATAGGACTAGCTTCATAGCTATACCAGGTTGCTCAGGGCTTCCTAGTAAGGGAACGAGTATGACTTACTGTTGAGGGAAGACAACTGCATGACTTTCTGGGTAGTGTGATGTGATTCAGCTGCCCGAAATTGATGACACTAACAATAATGTTTGCAATTATTGTAATACAGCAATTGTTATTACAGCAATAGTTGTCATCTAAACTCCAGAACTGTCCTGTAGGCTTAAGACAACTAGGTCTACATTTTAGATATCAGTGGGAAGAGCTGAGAAATCAGATTTGGGAAGTTTCTATGCAAGGAAAGCCACAAGGGGAGCTATCTGACATCGCATCAAGCATCACATTAAACACCTCGGCAGAAACAAGGAGAGAGGTGAAAGGGGGGATGAAGAAGACTACAAAGCCAGGAAAGGGAGTGTTTGTATTTGGCTGTGTGCTTACTGGAGGAACAGCTTTTTGATTTTTACTATCCTTCAACTTGTGTTAGTAATAACCATTTTATGAAATATTTTTTCTCAAGGTCTGCTTTATAGATGTATTGTGTAATACAAAGCAAGAACCTTTCAAACAGTTACATTAACAACCAGGCATGAACCTGACTCTGTTCTGCCCCAGTTGTACCTTGTATACTTAGCAGCATATAAAAAACTAAATTTGTCTCAGTCAACAACTGACTCCTCTACAGAAGCAACGCCTTCAGATGCTGCATAGGAGGAGGGTGTTGGCTCTGTATCATAAACTTTTGACCTCATTTTGCTCAATGAACACTTCAGAGAAGGTGTGGGTGTAAGGGGACAAGTTATGACCAACAAGCACTGTGCTTCAGTAGTTCTGACAGCAGGACAGTCCCTGTGAACCAGTACTGCCACTAGAAAACAGCAGCGTTCTACAGCTAGTTTAGCACATTTATTGTGTCAGACCAAAGCATGACTTCCCCAATGTGAAAGCATGAAAGGGTGGCTGAACAAAATCAAGCTACATGCACCTTATAACTGGACATTTGTTCTGATTCTGTAGAACCCTTGTTTGAAATTATTATATTACAGAAGGAAGGTTTTCATAGATTATTAGAATAAGAAAAAAAAAAAAACAAACCAGAGTTTGAGATCAAGTATTTGTCCTGAAAACTCTAGTTTTGATACATACACACACATGCACAAGTTTTTAGTTATGCACCATCCAAACAAGTTCATTTTAATCATTTGCATAAAAGATATATTTTATTATTCCGAGCCATCTCCTTTGTTTGATTTCACTGTGAATCAGGCATTTTTTCCAAGGGAAAAAGATTTCAACCATATCGATATTTCCAGTTTATGTATTTCTTTCCTCCTTGCGAAGGGTTAGGATTTTAAGTGTTCTAGTAAGACATGAATTGGAAATGAAAACTTCTATTTAAATTATGTGAAATGGAGTACTGCAGAACCTTCTCAGTCAGTTCCTTTTGATTTGTTTCTCATAATCTAATTGAAAAGTAATGGTAATAGTTAAAATGTGCATTTGTAAAATATGTCATGGAAAATGCAATCTCAACAAGTCTGATCGATGTTTTTTCACATCCTTCCTACTAACTTAGAGCACATGAAAAGAATATTTTGATTTTTAAGTGGACAGTATTTGAAACAGTATTTAAAAAGAGGAAAGGAAAAATGAGGTAGAAATTTGCTTCAGCACTGAATCAGTTTTGCAAAATATGCAATAACTATCAAACGATTACAAAGTGAAATTATTTGAATCTTCTCCATATGGCACATGGTAAACAACCAGCTTGACACAAATCAGAGTGCCTGTTTGACATCTGGATTTCTGCCCAAATGGAGGTGGTTGGGACAGCATTCATGTCTTCTGAAATTATACAACTTGACTGTACTGTCAAAATAAACAGGAAAACTTCATGTAGTTTTCTAACCTGCATGATCTGCATCATCATGATCTAAATGTTGACAAGGTCTGAGAAAGGAAACACATCTCTCACAAGAATGGAGAATGTAGTGATAAATGGATGAGACAGAGATACCATATGAAGATCAAGTGTCTGAAGATAAAGAATATGCATCAGTAGCAACCATAAATAGAACAATTTGTTCTTGATTCCAAGAAAAGAGAATGTAGTGACCTTAGTGAAAAAATATGTTTTTACATGGCTTATAGATAATAGATGACATAAAGCTACAGTCTTCAATGAATTAGCAATCCTTTTTGGAGTGAGATTAAACACAGTAAAAAATATTAACTTCAATAACATGCATTTTCACATAGCTTTTTCATTAGTAATCTGATTTTGATAAAATATTGTCACTTCTACTGACTTGATTTTCCCTGTTATCTAAGATGCCTGCAACTGCCAGCTCTGAGGCCCTTTTAATACCTCTCAACAGACAATATGCACCCCAGGTAGAACATGATATTTAGCACATGATGGCTATTATAAAAAGTGCCTGGAATTTGCAGCCTAATGACCTGCAGGCTTCCAGTCTTGGGAGCCATCTTATACCCAATTATGTCTGGTAACATCTAGGGTCAATTTACATTTCACTCTCTGTATCAGGATTGTTGAGTACTTTCAAATAACTAATAAAAAAAATCACAGTAGATAACACTGTGTGGTAACTCTGTAAAGAAAACCAGGTTGCTTATCTGTAACAGACAGGGTATGCCTAGCTGAGGCCTGATTATTTTTTTTAAGATGTGGAAATAGCCACATGCCATGCAAACCCTTCCTGCTCAAATCATGGCACATCCAGGGCAGTGCACACCTGATAACCTTCCACCAGGTCCTTAGATAGATTCTGAAGAAGTGTTAGTCATTGCAGGCACCGCTTTTTCTAGCAAGAAGGAAAATTTCAGCTACTTGAAAGCTCCAGCTGCAAAGGATTTTCTGACAGGAGAAAAACCTGTCTTGATCCTCTAGCAAATTAAAGCTCTGTGCAAGTGTTGCATTTGAGTTCCTATAAATACACAAGTGAGAAGCTATCTATCTAGTATGTATGGTATCCCCTCTTCTGTGTGTTTGGCATTGACCAATATCATAACCATAAAACAAGTGCAGCAGATCAAGCAGTAGTGAAAGAGATACTACTGAAAAAAAATAATTATTTTTTTATAATATCAAATCTTACTAGAGAACTGGGCAAATGTTTTCTTTTTAGGCTGGGGTGGGAGGAACTGACTGGAGACTTTGTCTCTTGCCCAGAAAAAAAGAAATTTAGGAGGGCACACAAGGGCAAGTGATAACATATCAGGACCATCAGCAAGAAAAAGAGTTGTCTGCTTTGCTAATAAGTCTGGAAAAGCCAGGATTGTTCAAAAAGTGCCTATCTGTCACTAGGACCTGCTATGAGCAAACTGCTCTTCCAAGTAGAGCTGGACATTAGCAAAAGCTAAGGCACAGATATTCCTCTTTTTATTTAAAAGAGAAACAACTGTTTCTTCAGTCTCAGTCTTCTAAGTTTCTCATACATCATCATAGTAGTATGCTTAGTTAAGTAAACAGTAAGAATCAGAAACTGGAAAAAAATGGAGGTGGCATTGGTGTGCAATTATTTACCCCACTTCATCTAAATAAAGGAATATTTCTGTATCTTCGTAAATGTCAGGTTATCCAGAAATGTTTTGCAGTCATCATCTTCAGAAGTTTTCAGAAGTCACCTGAACAAGGCTTTAAGTAACCTCATATAGCTTTGGATTTGGCTCTGTTCAAAGGTGGGGTAGAACTACAGACCCCCAGAGTGCCTTCCAAATGAAATCTTTCTATGACTCTGTGGCTCTATTTATGAATAACAGAAGAAAGAAAGAAACGAGAAAGATCTTGCAGTTCTGACCAAAAATTTTTTTGTCCTTGTGGGGAGGTTGAACCTTGTCTGTCAAAAGTTCCCATTTTTCCCTAACTGGTCCTCTGATGCCAGATATTTACTCAACATGTCTCAGTCATTTGCTATCATCATATTAAAAAAAAAAAAAAGGAAAAAAAAAAGGAAACTGAAATATGCAAATGTCTTGTTGGTGTCTTTATCATTAATAAACCAGAAGAAGGATGATCTTGACTTTATAGAGAAGTAATTAGTTAAAGGAGAGACAATATTATTGTGGCATGAAATATTTAAACCTTGAATCCCTTCAGGTAGGAATATAATTATTAGTGGTTACTGCAGATTCTGCAGATGATTTTCTAATGTCCTGTCAGATCACAATTTACTGCAGATTCTGCAGATGATTTTCTAATGTCCTGTCAGATCACAATTTACTGCATTTTCTTAAAGGAAGAGGTATTGACATACACAGCTTACTTTCTTAGTTCATTTTGTGCTAGGTTTATTGCCCCATAATAATTCTGTAACAGCAAAAATAATACTGAGAATCATAATAATAATAATAATAAATACCTCTTTTTGCTGGCAGAAAATACAGCAAAACACATCTTTTGTTGTTTTGTACTGGGGAATATGCTTGCAAAGGTGTGTTTTTTAATTACTTTGCTTCAATTTTGATGAGCTATCACAGTGATTTGCTTTCTGACAGTCTCAAGGAACTTACCATTCAAGGACCACTTGTGCTGAACTCTATAAATGTGGGGGAGGTTTTAAGTTGTCCTGCCCTCAAAGGAAAACTTAATTGGAACTGTCACCAATGGCAATGAGCAATAGCTCACTGTCCTCCAAGCATACAGGTATAACTATGCTGCTGTCACCCCTCCACTACTCACAAACCTTTCGACATGCCAGCAGGTATGAATGAGCATGGATACAAGGTTCTTCCTATTCATGAGTATGTACATGCACAAAATTTGCCCTTTCTTCCACAGCTCCATCTCCTCCTGCTGCATACCATTGCTGCCCTTCCTCCATCCTCTCCACTGGTACAATAGTTAATACTTTCTGACCTCATTTAGGCTGCCTTCTCCTCCTGCCATTCAGGGGAATGCAGCTCTTCAGAGGCAGAATTGTCTGTCATGATTTTCTGACAAAGAAAATAAGAGGAATCTATTTTATTTTTTAGAACAAATGCATTCAGATTTAATTTTGTATTCTGAATATAGCACTTCTGCACAAATATTCCCTTGGTGCTTACAGCTGGCCAGGCACAAAATGCCAGCATTACATCAAAACTCTCCAGCCCTGGCCTTATTGACATTTACAACATGCTCCGTTTTCTCATGCATTCAATCCTTTGACTTTGTTCATCTGACAAGTAAATGTTCCTATTATCGTACCATAATGTGGATGCAGTTTCATGAGTATGCATGCCAGGAACAGAAAGTAAATTGGCCATGATGGTGAATCAATTTGAGGCAGAAGCCTTCCCATAAAGAAGCTACCTAAAAGTTAAATTCCTCTGAATTCTTAAGTGAGATTTCATTAGCAGACAAAAATAATAAACACTGCCCTGCTTTGTCATTTGGCACAGAACCCAGCTCCTTCTCTGGCAGTCCATGTGGGGTGAGACAGCCTTTCCTGTTGTGTTTTGCAGTCCAGCTCCTCTCCAGTCGCCTCCTGTGTTGAGCACATGATGCACAACAATCTCTTTTTTTTTTTCAGGAATGTCTCAGCAGTCAGCTCTAAAGCTTCCCCTGGGCCCATCCTGTGCAACAAGTCAACACCTCCTCCCCTCTCCACCTTCTCCAGCCTCCCAGCACCTCCCTGGTGTTGTAGGTCTTGCCCTTCCCAGCATGCTGGGAGCCTCCCCATGCTTTGTGTGCTGGGTAGCGCTAAAAGAAGCAGTGCTTCCTCCTCTCCAGAAGCCTCCACTCAGCCACTAAAAAGCGAAGAGGCACCCTCTCTCATTGAAGCATAACCACTCTTTTTATAGTAGGACATACCACACAGTGCACATAAATTAAACAATGAGCAAACCAGTAGAACTGTTCTAGCATCTTTCACATTAATATAAACCATTGAACAGGCATTAGAAAACTTCATGAAACAAGAGAAGATCTGAAACTATGAAACAAGACTTTTTTGACACTAGTTTGGCCCTCAAGTGCCAAACTTCATTGCTAAGCTTTAAATATTTCTTCCGTGTTTTGTCAAATGGTTTAAAACATGTTTTCAAGATACATCCACATACATCTTTTCTGATCCACTATATTATGACAGACTATTTCATTTTTTGGTGCTCTGACTGTTTAAATTCAGAATTAAATATTTTCTCTGTTGCTAGTTATGACATCTTGAATCACAGCTGACAGAGGTGAAACAGATGGGCCATGGGACTGTTTCCCTCAGTGCTGCTTATTGATAAATAAAAAATTCACTCTCTTGTTAACCTCTTCATGTTCAAATGAATATTTCAAACTTCTCCTCGCAGAAGAGAAATAATGGGGAAAATGCAACATACGTCAGCAGTGCTCCAGTAGAACACTCTAATTGTGAAAAAATAATGCAGTGGGCAGCAAAGAGATGTGCTGAATTTTGCTCCTGAACATAGGTATTAAAATAGATGTGCTGTGAAAAGCAGCATCTTAAAAAAGATTGTTGTCCCCATTTGTTATTTCTTTTCATAATTTATTGGTTTTCTCTTACTCCTTTCTTAGAGGAGTAAGAAGCAGGTTAGTTTTCAAAGCCTTTAGAGGCTGTAGGTGTGTTTAGGATTAACTCCTGCAGTTCAGTTTCTGGGCTGTCTACCACCCACAAGGAGTGGCAGCCTCCAGCCAGTAGCCAGCGGGATTCCTGTAGCAAGTACAACACTTCTGTCTCCGAAGAGTCAAAATATGCCTGCTTACAAGGCAAGAGGGCAGAAGACAGAGATGTTCAAGGGGCTGCAACTTTGTCCCTTCCTTACCCACAGAATAATGCTGGAATTATAAACCAACATGTACAAAGGACTGCATCCAGCTGCAGGAACTCCCCAACCATCAAGTATGCAGGATTTATTCTCAACCAGTATCACACTCGCAAAATAAACTGTTATGGTGGTGAAGGAAATACACAATGGCTGCTTTATATTCCAGAGTTATGCTGTTATTACTCCCAAGAGATTCTGGATGGCTGCATTACAGGGTGCAGCTCCGATCACCATGGCAGAAGGTCTGTAGCTCTGGAAATGTCCGCATTATGCTGAAGAGGCCCACAAGTCCAAGACTGGTGAGAAAGAAAGTCCAGTTTCTTTATATCCTCAGTCTGAATGTGATCTCATGCACAAAATGGGAATAACATCTAGTCAGGACCCAAGAATGGTTCATGTCACTGTTAAGGCTCCTGTGCTCTGGCTCCTCCCCGTGTAAATCTTCTCTGGAGAAATGGAAGATGTGAGAATCAGACATTGTCAACGTACTTCTTTTCACAAGGACTAAACACACAGAAACCTTCAAATTTTAAAGGAGTCTTTGTGCATACAGTCTTTGTGCTGTTTACACTGATTTGTTGGTGTTTCTGGCTATGATGCTAGATTGCATGAGATTACAATTACTAGAATTGTTTACTTCCTCTTGATCACCACACTTTCTATTTTAAAAATAGAGTGTAGATGAAGAAGAGAGTGTCATCCAGAAAAAATGACAGTCATGGCTACTGGAAAGTTCAGTCTGCATCCATGATACTAAGTTAAATAAATCCCAGGAACGGGGAGTATCTGGAAATAAAAAATGATTAAAAAAATAATAATCTCATTGACCTATTGATTTAGGATGATTCAAACACTCTAGCCAATTTGCTTCCATAATTATTTTTTTTATGTCAAACAGGCAACAGTATTGTCATTGTTAAAAGATCTCATTTCAGCAGAGTTCACATTAAGAAAGAAGACATGAAAATATGGAATACAAAGAAACACCTTGTTACCATTTTTAATGACAATCTAAAAATCAAGACAGAAAAGCATAAATTAAGTAAAATGCTGAAAAAACTTCATGTATTTTCAACATCAAATGAAGGATCTGTAGTCTCCTATAGAAGTCAGTCTTTTTTTTTTTCAGTGACTCTACAGGGAAAGATACATATATGAATTCCTGCTTGATCTCTTTCTTCCAGAAATAAGCTTTTGTGCCTCTGCAGCCAGACCTCAACCTTGATATTATTTTCTCTAGTCTGGCTAGTCTTCCCCAGCTTTGTTACCCTCATCTGCATATCATCTGTTCTTGATTTTATCTACTTTCTTGGGTTTAGTCACCATGTATGTCTAACAAGTCATATACATTTGTCAACTACAAGCATATCTCTTATACTTCAGCCTTTTCCCTGTCATTGCCTCTTTCTCACTCTACTCTTAAGGTTTGCTATGAACTCAGTCTGCACACATTTACAAACCTAAAACCATTTCTGCCTGTTCTGCTCCTCTATCCTCTATTTTGTCTTCTGCATTCCCTAGGCCTGCACAAGAGGAGAAAAGCACAAAAAGAGAAAATCTCAAAGTACCCTTTCATTATCTCAAAGTACCCTTTCATTATATAATATAATTCACGCTCAGTCTTGTGATCTTACAGCACTGATCTGAGAAACTTGCTGGTTTTCTGGGGAATTTCCTTTGCTGTTTTATCCTTGACAGTCCTGTGCCCGTCATTTCATGTTTTAACAGAATTTATTGAAAAAGTTCTTTTCTAATCAAAACCATATTCAATGTACTTTTTCCAAAACCATATTCAATGTACTTTTTCTGAATTCTGTATTTTAAACTTCCGAGCCAATTGACTCAAAAGAGTTTATTTTTCTCTGGAAAATCATCCTGTTTTCAAACTGAAATGGAAGCAACATACCAGCTGAATGAAAAGGATCTGTATTTTTTTGAGTTCATAATTAAACAGAAGAATCCTAAATTGCAGGGGAGTTTGGCTTTCCTTTAGGAATACTTGGATTTATATTAAATGTATACTTGGGTAGATGGCTGGAGAAGAAGCAAATTGCAGGGATGAAAGAAAAAGGCTCATTTGGCAAAGTGGCAGGTAACACAGTACATCTGCTTACCCCACTTAAGACATTGATAGGATTTGCTGCACACTGAAAGAAAAGCTAGTTAAAAATACTGCAACGTGTCCTGCCTTTGTCCAAGTAACTCTTTGTCAATTAATTCTTATTTGTAGAAATAGATACAGGACAAAAGAAATAAAACTGTATTAAATCTCTCACTGTTTCAAACTTTGTGTTGGCATTCATTCCTAGTTGAAAGAGTTCCAGTCAGTTTTGTACAGATTCTGCCTTGATGACAATAATTATTAGCTCACAAGAAAATTCCTATTTGTGTAATACAGGCTATCATACATAATCTTTTTTTCCCAGACAGCTGCTCTTTTTCTTTCCTCTGAATACATCCAGGCAGATTTTTGATAGCTGCAGCCTGGAGCCAGCTTTTCTTTTTTTGCTTTTTTTTTTTTTTTTTTTCTGTGGGGAAGTCAGGAAAGGAGGTGGAATCAATGACAAATGAATGCTGGAGAGTAATCTGAGTCCAGAGGTGGGGGAGGAAGGAAGAATTATCAGCAATTTTAAAATAGAAAGAAAGGGAGTTGCAGAGCAACTGCAGACAGTAGACATGTGGGCTGAGCATGGGGGCTGAGAGCAAAGGGGTGGAGGGAGGTCTAGGCAGAAGCAGAAGCTGAGAGGTGGGAGGAGATAACAGGACAAATGTGGTGACTGTAAATGAGGAAGAAGGTGTAGTCCTATGGTCAGAAGGGCATGCACTAGTACACGCTGGGGGATGTCCAGCTGAAAAGCAACTTTGCAGAAAAGGACCTGGGGGCCCTGTTGGACACCAAGTTGAACAAGAGCCAGCAATGCTTCCTGGAGGAAAAGGTGGCTAATTATCCTGGGTTGCATTAGGAGGAGGAATGTTGCCAGCAGGTCAAGGAAGCTGATCCTTCCTCTCTCCTCAGTGCTGCTGAGGCCACACCTGGCATGCTGGGTCCAGTTCTGGGCTCCCCAGTACAAAATTACTGAACTACTGGAGAGAGTCAAATGAAGGACCACAAAGACGATTAAGTGACAGGAGGGTTGCTTATATGAGTAGAGGCTGAGAGCTGGTACTGTTCAGGCTAGAGAAGAGAAAGGTCAGGGAGATCTCATCAATATATATTAATATCTGAAGGGAGGGTGCAAAGAAGATGGTTCTAGGCTCTTTTCAGTGGTGCCCAGCAACAGAAGCAGAGGCAACGGGCACAGAGTGAAACACAGAAGGTGCCCTCTGAACATCAGGAAATAGTTTTTCACTGGGAGGGTGACCAAGCACTGGCACAGGTTGCCCAGGAAGGCTGTGGAGTTTCCAGCTTTGGAGATATTGACAAGGTATCTGGACACAGTCCCAGGGTACCTGCTCTGGGTGGCCCTGCTTGAGTAGAGGGGTTGGACCAAATGACCTCCAGAGGTCCCTTCCAATGTCAACCCTTCTGTGACTGTGAATCCTGTGGGGGAAGGGGTGCTAGGAGCAGAGCTTTTGTACAGTTATGGTATGGGAGTTCGAATTTGAGGGTTTGTGCTGTAAGCAGCAACCTGGAGCTCAGGAAGTGGAAACTTAACAAGGTGTTCTGGCAGAGAAAGGTGAGAATTAAATGATGTTTTTCCCATTGTTGTGTTGGGGACAGGTGAACTCAGACAACTGTTTGCTTCCATTGCACAACACTGAAAGGCATAGGAGCTTATTTGCCACCTCTCTTTTACAATTAAGACCATGGCAGCTTTGTTAGTCAGTCTTGGTTAGAGCAGTCATTTGGGCCTGCTGCACTCCTGGCAGCACGTTTACCTGCTGTCATACACACACACACACACACACATGCAATCCCTGCTCCTGTAATCACATGCTGCAGAGTTAAAAACATTGTGCACCAAAAGGAAGCTTAAAATAATGCTTATGACACTGACTGCAACAGAGCAGTTGTAACAGCAAAACAAAACATAGATTGCTGTTGTCACCAGTAGCGGTATATTTCTGAAAGTTTGCGTGAAGTAAATCTGACAGAAAAACCCCAAATCCACAACTTCTTTTCCATTTCATTACTTTTTACCATGACGCATGTTGGGCCTTCCAATGCTGATTTGCTATTCTTACTGGCATTTTAAGAGTTTTGCCTCGGCTTAATTTCCTTTTTTAACCTCCTGTTGCTTTAACTCACTTTAAGTATCATTTGCATGACACATATATCTTACCTTCTTTGGGAGGCAGTGATTTATTACCACAGCAATTCCTTGTGATGGACAGTTGTGTAAATGGAACAAATGAATTCTTTGCAAAAACAATGTGGGAGGGAGATCACAGAAAAAGTCAGTCGCCATGTTTCTTTTACTAGGAAACTTGTACCCATTTCATCTGTGCCCTATTTCTCTCCAGTCTTCAAGTATTAGTAATACTTGATTACTAAATTATTACAGCTTCTAAATTTTTGCAGAAAATATCAGCCTCCAATGGGGTCAAGACTGCATACATGTAAAAGGAAAAGCCTAAAAAAAAAAAAAAAAAAAAAAAAAAAAAAAAAAAAAAAAAGAGTGCAAATCTAAAGAAGGAGTTCTTCCCACTTGTTTACCTCTTTTCTCCCAAATTCTCACAGCCTTACAAATAACTTTCTCATCTAGTCAGGATAGGACATGGCAAGCGTTATGGCATCCCAAAAGCCAGGTATCTTAAGCCTCTGCAGTGCTGCTTTTCACTTTTCTGAAATGCCCTTTAGCAGGCTGTGCCTAATGCAGGAACTCAACCCAGCCCTGAAGCATCAAATGCTGAGATTGAGACAGTATCTTAAGGACTCAGAGAACAGTGACAGGTGGAACTTGCATGGGATGCAACCATGATGAGGTAAAAGTATTGACTCATTCCCTTACATTGGGCCTTAACTCCTGAGCTGAGACAGTGGCAAGAGAATCCTGGTATTTTTAATAGAAACCAGTACAGCTCTTCCCTTAAAGTGGTGAAGAAATATCCATGGAAGGTCTGAAGTCATTAAGGGGAACTAACTAGGAAGAATGGCCTGCCCTGCTTAAAGGAACCTCCTAGAGAGCTCAGTGATCTTCATGGAAAATAGTGAGGAAAGCACATATTGCAAGAGGAAAGAGGCACCAAGAAATGCATAAAAAAATACGGGGTTTTCTGAGGGGACACAACTGCTGCAGTTGCAGCACAATTATGAGAGCTTTTCTTAAGAAGCCAGCCTGGTTTTAGAAGCAAGGAGTTCTTTCAAGTCGTCATCCATTAATTCATGGAATAAGCTTCAGACCTTACCGCTCTTTGTAGTCGTGCCAGACACACTTCAGACAACTACTTAGAGCCACAAATAGCATGATATATTTACTGGACTACTTGGCGAATTCTTGACTCACTGAGGTAAGGAAGCGAGGCCCAGTGGGGATGACATACAGGTCATGGCACTGCTCCTGCAACTCAGAGGGGTACTTTTCATACACCTGTGGCACGCTGGTGCTGTTGACTGTTGCCTTAGGGGACACTGCTCCTAATATTGAGGGAAGATGATGAAATACCCTTTTATTTGGGGAAAGGAATGTGTTTGCAAGTGGTACCTTTGTACTATTTAAAGGGATTTGTCTGCAAAATAAAATGAAGCAGAGGGTTGAAGGAAGAATGAAAATGTCATTGTGAAGGGTAAATGTTCTCAACTGTGGCTCTTTCACACTGAATGTCAGATAGCAGCCCAACCAGGACAGCCTGATTTATTCTTAGCTGTTGAGGTAATACAGGCAGTAAGTTAACAAAGTCTTACTTCAGGGAAAGCGCAGAAATTCTCTGGAGCAAACCCACAAAATATGAGACAATGCTCCATTAAGGTGGCAATCTGCTCCCACAGCTCTGCGTGGCGTTTTTCAGACAGGGTTTACATCCTTGGCTGCAGGATTGCAACAGAGTTCAGATGCAGAACTGCATTTCACCCTTGTTGGTTCAAGCCCGGTGGGGCAGATGGGGTTGGAATACTTTATGCAAAAGTTTAGGAGGACACATGCATAGTCAAATCCACACCTGGATTACAGAGCGTGCAAAATTAGTGAGTCCTGTAGACTCCTGAATATTTCTTGGTAAAAGTATACCTAAGGTGGATGCTGAATGTTTAGCTGCAGTGTGCTTACCCTGTTGTGTATGAGAAAGAAACAGTAAGAAGAGGTTTCAGTACCCTGAGTTCACACTAAGGAGTGTTTCACTAACACCAAGGATGGAGCAGATCCAGCTTTCAAAGCTTTAAAGCATGACTAGGCTCAAATCTAGGGTGTGGATCCGAATAGAAAGGCTCTGTAATTCACACTAACAGTCAAGCTACAGACCTGCACTTCATAGCTCTGAAAGAGCTTGGATCCATAATTTTTGGTCAAATACTGCATAAAAGCACCTGAAATAAAGGCAGTCTAAGGGGTGGAAGCAATACCAGTGATCAAGCAGGTCCCAGGCTCTAGTGGGACAGGATTATTGTCATTGTGCTTGTACTGCTCCTTTGGGGCATTCCTGCAAGCTTCATAAATGATAGTGATTCAGGAGTGGCTTAAGGTCTGCTGGTCAAACTTGTCCAAGATCACTAACTTTACGCTAGAGTTTTTTCAGCTGATCCAGTTAATTGACTTTTTGTGTCCCTGTGTTAGCCTTTGTCTCTTCTTTGCAGAGGACTCTGTCTTCCTTTTTGGAGCTACAGCATTCTGACAGCTACTTGATGCTGAACTTACTTTAATTTATCCACTGGATATCTTTTGGGATCCTTTCCCCATGTAGCTGATACAACTACAGCTGATACAGCTAATTTCTCCATAGGTGTCCTATATCTTAACTATCTGCCCTGAATCCTGCTCCATTCCTTGTCAGCCTCTAACCAGTGGCACAGTAAGATCTCCAGCCTGGTCCACGTGCTGTTTGAAACCCCTAGGCAAACAGTCATTTAAAATAGCATATTGTATAATCTGATGTCTTTGTTTGTCCCCTTTTCCAGCTATCCACCTTTTCCACTATCTTAATTTTTCCCTGAATGCTCTTTTCTTCTTGGTATAAGTATTAACTAAAAACTTCTCATACCTCAAAGAAGTGAAGATTTGACCATATCCAAGCTCATTTCTACTAGTTAGAACAGGTACTGATGTTTAGAAGGGTAGACTAGAAAATACTGTATATGGACTCTAGCAAACACTTTCAAGAAAATTCTCTGCCACAAGATGAACAACAGCTCTCCTTTCCTACACTGATGCGGCTTTGTAGTCATGCTTTCCACTATGATATGTATCAAATATTCAGTGACAAGTGAATCCATGGTACAGGACATACTTCTGAAGGTATTCACGGAAACCAGTTGAGTATATTGGTGAACTTCACAGTCTGCCTCTAAAAAGGTCAGACCAAGGATCTGATTTGCTTGAATACATTCCCTTGATGTGTGTCACTGGAGAAAGGAGCTTACTGATTGTCTTTTGCCATGTTTCTACTGAGAAATGTTTCTACTGATGAAAAAAGAAAGACAGCTTACTAGAAATCCTGGAGAAAAATTCTCTCCCTTACTCAGGAAAAAAAAAAAAAAGAAAAAAAAAGAAAAAAAAAGAAAAAGTATCAAATATAAAACAAGAATGGAATTAAAAATAGATAAATGTTTTGGTCAGGCCTACTAGTTAAGATGCTAGAGAGCATATGCCCTTGTTTCTTAATGCCACAAAACCTAAAATCTAACTATGAAAAACAATACTTTTTTTGTTCAAGACCATGAAAAATAAGTACTGACATCAGTTTCTATAGCTGAGTTAATGGTTCACATGCTTAAAAGCAATAGTACACTGGGGGAAATGAGTGACTTGCAGCAACAAAGAACTGACATTCAAAAGCTTACCTATTCCTTGCATCTGCAGTTATTAGGAGAAGCAGAGCAATAAATCTGCTCTGGGAGATTCAAAAGTATGGAAAAAGCACAGGGTTAGTGATTCCAGGTTTGAACTATGCATGCTGAGGTTTCTGGAGATGGCTTTCAAGGAGGAGGAAATGTACTGTAGTGTGGTGAGAAAGCACAGCACATTGTGAAGTGGGAACAATAGCCAAAGTATGCATTCAAATAACATGATGATTTGGTAACCCAGAAATTGCAAAGGAGGTCAGGATACAGAAACTTCAAAGTCAAATTAGCAGATCAGCCATGGTTAAGAAGATTTAATAATTAACAATAGGTGATATGAACTACTATTAATAATTATTGAGTGCTTAATTGAACAGAGTTGATGAGCCTGGGTTTGGTCATATGAGTTCCACTGTCTTTGCACAGAAAATTGATTTAGCATTATTCGTGTTATGTGCAGATATGTAGTCTAACAGAAGCTTGTTTTCACTGTTTTAACTGTTTTATTTAAGACATGAAGAAAGCATACTTAACATTCTGTATGTGAGTCACTTTGTGGTCCTGGTAGCATGTCATACATGGTTAAAGAACATGTCTTTGCATGTTAAAAAATGCATTTCCTAGAAGAGTATATTAAGATTCACCAGATATTTAACTTAGATCTCTTCTTGCTGCCATTGGGATAAGACACTGCTGAAGATTACTTCATCTTAAGAAAGTGAATTTTGGAAACTGTAACTTGGTAGCAGGGTTGCCAGAAAACAATTCCTTGATTTTACACAAAAAATACTTATTGACATCTGTTTCAAAAAAAACCTACAACAGTAGGTTTTCATGAAAAAGCTGTGGGTGGAGAAAGAAACCAAAGTAATGATGTTCTTTAAGGTTGTACACCATTGATTTTTTGATTTTTCTTTCTGGCTGTTATTCCTTGTATTTGAATAAAACACTTACTTAACTAGAGAGAGACTAAGCCACTAATTAAGTGTCTTTGTTTGGGATCTAGGAAGCCACTGGAGCAGATAATGACAGAAAATACCTCATTAAAAATATACTAATTTTTCCAATTAATAGCTTAACACCAACTCCAGTCAAAGAGAAACCTAAAGTTAGCAACTGTGATAACTGAAAAATTACATAAGTATCAATAATAGAAAGTCTGAGCAGAAAACTTTAAGCCGAAATTGAAAATCATTGTTAGTAACAATGTTGTGAATAACAGCCACAAAATATTTATTATGCTTAATATTGTACCATTCCTAATGCTGTATACACACACGGACATCTGGTTATCTATTTAAGTAAACTTCTAATTATTTAAATTGCATATAGCTTATTATATTCATGGAGTCTAACATTCAAGGAGTCTAACAATTCAGGCATGCAAATGTAATCAAAATCTCCATTCCGTTTTTAAGGGAGACAGAGGGAGTTCTGTTAAACATTTTACACTGGCAAAACCTGTCTATCACATTATAATTGGCTTTAATTAATACTGCCAGAAGCTACAGCTATAAAAATCTTTACCAAACACTGAGTCACACTTAAACTGGTGAAAAATCTTTCTCTTGCCCAAGCAAACATTAGAGAAAATAATTTCCAACGTGTTCCTTAAAACTGAGAGCTGATTGATGGCTGCAAATGAAGACAAATATATGAGCGTAGAAGAAGCCATTTTGTTGAAATGTAGGATATGAAATATTTTCCTAAATGATCAAGATAGATGTGAAAATCAGTAAATTATATTGCATACATAATGTATGGATGTATGTTTAGCCAGAATAGAAGAGTTAAGCATCATCCTTTTAAAGATGGAAAATTGGGATGTGAGGAAGTGCACCTATGTAACGAGCCTGTGATATAGGCTGTAAGATAATTCAGCCAACCCTGGGGCACATGAAAACAACAGTGAAAAATAAACATAATGTAAAAAACCTTAGCCATCACACACAGAAACTTTATTCAATCAGAGAAGTACATGGTGCCCCTGCCCACGGTTCAAAGGAAACTGGCAGCTACTGGATGCTGGAGGCACATTCTTTGTTGAGGGGGGTCTTTACAAAAAACAGGGGCACCTACACCTCTTGGGACTGTGGCCCGTGGACAGATGGCAGGCACTTGGAGAAGTGTCTGACTGTAGAGGGGGAAAGCTTTTGTTTGAATAGATGAGATCGGTACCCTCTATCTACTGCCACTAGCCCTGATGTCCTTGCCATCGCTGGGATTTACTCTCTTGACCACTGCAGAGGGACTTACAGGGCATGAAGGCTTTGGGTGTTTGAAGTAGATGGTATAGTTCCTGCCTACATATACTCATGTAGACCCAGTTGTCATTACTGAGATCAAATAATTTGTCCAACACAGTATCTAACCAATTGAGAGTCTGGCAATGAAATTTAAAAATCAGCTGATTCTCTCAGAAAACATTGGGTTGTGTCCAAAATGTACGTGCCTTACAACAGTCCTGTTTGCCCAGTCCAGAAGAACACCGCAGAGTGGTGGTTAGCAATTTGCTTTGAATTAGGTCATACCCATTAGGCGCTGTAGTTCTGGACATGGTACAACCATTGTTGGAGCTAAAGACTAAAGAATATACTTGGTAAGCTACAAATGTTGTTGAAAATGTCTTTTTTATTTTTTTCTAAATCTGTGGCTGGCGAAGCAAGATTGCCATTTGCCTTCTCCCAGAACAGTGTGCGATACACTGGGAATCAGCTACCCCATGAGGGAAAGAGTCCTACCATCTGCCATGGCATTATCCATGAAACCTTAACAAGACACTTCTGGACAACTTTTTCACTATGCTGATGAGGGTACCTACTGAAGGAAAAGAAAAAAAAAAAAAAAGAAGAAAAAAAAAAACAGAAGGAAAACTAAGCTAAGGACAAGAGGTGATCATTGCCTTCTTCAGGTAAAACTCCCTAACTTTAGACTGTTTTGCTTGTGATAACCCAAAATCATATGTTAGGTGATTCAAGACTAAAAATGGCCAATATTCCACTAAACTTGGAATATTTGGTAGTATTACTCTTGCCAACCATTTCTGTCTTTCTCACTTTGCTCAATATATGATATTCATCTTCCCTGACAGACTGAAAAGAAACTTTGATACAAAACCAAAAACTGGATCTCCTGTTCACTTCTGTTGCATGTATTGATTCTCTGTCAGCAGTTGTGTGGTAGTGGCTTTTCATGCCCTTCAAAGGCGCTGGTAATAATGACTGAGTTCCTTCTACCACAGCCATTTCCAATCACCAAAAAAAGGAAACAGTGGCATCCCTTATCTCGGGAGTAACAATAGAGTGATCAAAAATATCATCTAGCTGTACAGACAATGGGTAGGCACGACACACCCAATATATCATACACAGAAAATGATAAGTGAGTGTCAAGTGTATTCTACGGGGCATGGTATATGTTCTGTGGAGCAAGCCAGATTATTTCTGCATTGTTAACACTTTGGTAAGATCAACTTTTCCTCAAAGTCACAGGGAAAAAAATGTATACTTTTACAACCTGAAAGCAAGTTTGCTGCTTGCAGTCACACGATTCTGGGGTCTAGATGGTAAGCAATGTCTGTAATATTTCAGTTTTAACTTGTACTTGTTCTAGCCAAGGCAGGTCTTCTGCCTTTTTTCAGATTTTTCTTTTGTTCCTTTCTCAGAAACCGATGCATGACTGGAAATATTCATTATAATTACATTATTTGCTGGTTAAGTCTAATTTTTAGATACTAACTCTTCTTTGCTTACAGCCTATTTGTGCTATGACATGGGGGGTTGTGGTTGAAGTCTTTTTCTCGGGTAAGCCTGGCAATTTCTAATAGTTCAGGGAAGCTGCTTTTATCTCTAGCGTATATGTACATGTGAGCAACTCTGATAGTCACAGTGTGCTAGATGGTTGCACTCAAAATCTTGTCCAGAGCAGAGAGAAACAAAAACTAGGGCAGAGCTAGGAATTTATTGTTTGACCAATTAACGTGTAATTGTCTATTTTTGTATGTTTCCTTATCACAGCCTACATCCTTGTCACTTCTTCCAGACTAAACATTGAAAATTGCATGAAGCTCTCCCCCAGCCCCGTTACCCTGGGAGGGCTGTTTGTCCCAAAGTGACCAGGTAGGGGTGCCTGCCCCAGGCACTACCAGAGCAAGGCCAACAAAGAGGAGACAACAGTCATGTGGACACCAGGTAACTGGTGCCATGGCTAATACCAACTAAAACCAACAAAGGCCTGAACAGACAAATCCAGAGACTGTGCTCTGAGGTCGGTAAAAAGCCTGTGGCCTTTTACAAATAAGGGAGAAATAGTATTTATGGGCTACGTATGCATAGTGCCAGCATGTTCATGGTAGGTGAAGCAGAGAAGCAAGGATGGTGGTCTACATCCCTACAGAATTTGTCTTGCTGTAAGTTGCATCCAGTCCTACATAGCAGCAAGCTGCTCAGAACTGTGAAATAACACAAATTCTCAAACAATGCAATATTGGACTGCTTTTTGTAACGTCTAGTGGAGACTGTGGCTCTTACTGTGATCTTTGTAGTGAAAGCAAACGCAAGAGCAGGAGATAATGGCAATGAAATTGAAACCAAAATCTTCCTGTTGAAAAACGATTATTTGTTGCAAATTGTGAAGAGTCCGTTTGTAGTGCTTCTGAAGTCCTTTTTTCCCTATGAGTATTTTAGCCAATGAGTGAGAAGACATTAATTTGAAATGGGCAGGCCTAGCCCACATACCTTTCTTAAATACTACTCATATCTGAACCTGTTAGATAAATGCTGGACTAATCTGATCCTGCTTTAGCATAGATCCACTGAAAGGAAAGGAAGAGATGGGACTTGTACTGTGGTAACTTCTCTTCTTTCTGTGTTCAGAAAATGGGTCAAAGTGCTCTTATGAAGATGCTCAAACAGTAATGGGAACGTATGTGTCATGAGGACATAGGTTTGAACGAAGATAAAAGGAAAATTAAGAAGGAACTGAAGTAAAAACTGCAATTCAAAGAAATTCTAACCACAGCATATGCAAATCTTAGAAAATTTGTAGCAAAATGTTTGTTTTGTTGATTAGACTTTGAGTAAATGCCTTTGAGTAAGAAAAACATGATACTGGCCTATGAACCCTGGGAGAAGAAGAAAATACTTTAAAAAATGTTCATCTCCAAATCTGTAGCTGAAATGGACTTCAGAAGATTTGCAGACAGGCAACTATCTCCAGGCTTCAATACGCCAAGGGCAAAAACCACTGACTAAGCAAAACAAGCCTTTTAGCATACTGCATTATCGATAGCTCCATGTACAGTGTCAGAAAGTTAGTCAGGGTCATTGGAGCATGCAGTTAGAATTACAAGATCAAACTTGATTGCAGCAGGATGCTTGGTGCAGTGAAAAACAATGCCATTTTTGTAGCGGATTTAATATTCCAATATATTTAACTAAACTTCCCTGGGAGGGGAGAGAAAATGCAAACATGCAGGCAATTTTAAATGAGGTTTAGTTAGAGACTAAATATTCTGGTTCCATTTCTTGGGTATTTAAATGGTAAACATATTAGTATAGGTGAAGGAATTTAAAAAATAACTATGAGACTTGATGCTGGAAAAAACGGTTTGATAAGGAGCAGTATGCATTTGTGTATGCAATTATATTTGTGTGTGTATATGTGTGCACATACTTATAGGCCATCAGCCTTGGAGATTAATTAAATTTAATGGAAAATTTGGGGTATGAAAATAATTAGTATAGCATGAATTAATTCACAGGCTCTGTAGCTCCCCTGAAGCTTAAAAACTAGAGCAGCCTGATGTCAGCAACCCCACTGGCAACGTAAAAGTTATATATAAATTACAGAGATGCAATAAGAAGCCCATGCAGATACTAATGGTTCATTATCATTCAACAGAGGACATGATGCTCAATGCAACAGAGGACATGATGCTCAATGAAAGAGACCTAACTAGTGGCACAAATGGCTAATAGAAGTTGGCATCACTGAAAACTTCCCCAGCCTAACTTGCTGGTAGACCTGCACAGACTCCAATACAGAATCCTTTTGTTCCCTGACCTTACTGTAAGGACAGCTGGTTTCTCAATGACATGCCACCTATTCATTAAGCACAGGAATGAGGTCATTGGTCCTAAACAAGTGCTCAAAACTGGAAGCTCTTATGAAGAGGGCATGTGGTATCTTCTCAAGGTGTTAGTTTTATTTACTGCTGATGCAGTTCCAGTTGTGAGGCTTGAGTTTCTGCTGAGAGACCCCTAAACATCTTTCTGACCTGGGAACTTAGGATAAACAGCACTCTACCTGTCTTCTGGGTTCCTGTAGGCCCACAGCAGGAACAAGATGCACAGTATTCAGCCTCCTGAGATTGCCGTACTTCCTTCTGCATTTCTGACTTAGAACTCAACGTTCCCAGTGGGACTGTCCAGACTTCTCCCCCTTCCCTCTGGAGGCTGGGAAGAAGCCAGGATGATACTCAGAGTTTCCACTTGCCCCATGGGACAGCAGTGGCCCGAGATACAATAACATAATTCATCAGTATTCTTGGGTCTGCAAAATATTTGGAATGTTTGCCATTGGAAACACAATCATGCATAAAGATATGTAGCTTATTAATAACAAGAAGGAAAATAAAGTAAAATAGGCAATATACTTTGCCGAGTTTTAAAGAATATACATCATTTCATCCTATGCCACAGTGTAAATGTTTTGTTGAAATATGTTACTGAAATGTCTAACATGCAGATTTTTGCTAAAGAACATTAGGTTTTCTAAGGGATTGTTTAACATTTATTCATACTACTCAAATTCCATTTTTATGTTTTATACAATTTATAAAGCATTCCCATCTGTCAATACTATTTACAACTTTTAACTAAGAAAACCTATGGCAAGCCCTCTCTGAATTTGACTGAGAGCTATTAACACCTACTTATAATTGTATTTTACATGCAATTTCCTTGAGGTTTATCTTTCAGTGTAATGCTAAATAAAATTAGACACTCAGACTTGCTTCAAAGAATTAATCTGAGAGTAAGTAAAAAAAGTTTAGTAAAACAGTGCTTTAGTATTCCCTAATTCTCTTTCATACATAGAGACTTCTTAAATTAGACTAATTAGGCAAAGCTGCTAATATAAACACATTTCAGCACCTTTTTTCACTCACTAGCTCTGGGAAACAGGAGGTAAGTCATCAGTAAGCAAAGTCCGTGTGTGTTAGGTTTTACAAGCCTGCATTTTCATACTGTACCCAGCTGGAAGCCTTGCAAATACTTGTGTGCAACACTAGTAGATATCTTATCTATTTTGAAATTTGATCCCGTAAGAAAGGGAAAGAGCAAGTGGCACAGAATGGGATACATGATCTCACTTATATCAAGAATCATTACTGAGAGACCTTGGATACAGTTAGCACCTGTCACATCGTGGGTCTGTAAAAGTGGTTCTGCTTTCTGTTAGAAGTATTAATCATTATAAACTGCTTTAAACACAGTCACTAAAATAGAAATGCTAAGGTCTAGCCATTAAACTGATATGGAGACTCAACAGTTTCATACTCAACAAATATTCTTGCAAGATCACAGACTTCATAGCAGTGAGTTATGGATCTCAGTTGTATGGTAACTCTCCTAAGTAGAGAGCAGGAATTGTCTGCTTGGGGGCTTGGGGTTCTGAGTTATGGCCTCAGACTCTTGTGTGCCAGCACAAGCAAATTGGCCTCATATTATTACTAGAGGTCACAAAGCAACGTCCTGCAAAAACAACAAAACTATTGTCTGATTAACTGGTCTGCACGGGACTCTCCATCAGGCTCTACACAGCGTTACTGTCTTTTTGCCTGCCTCTGCAATAAGGTTATTGTGTTGCTTCCTTTTCCTACCTGTTTAGTAACTTGGTCACATAGTCACATTAAGAACCCATCATTTCACAAGTGATTCCTCTGGCAAAGAAATTAATGTTAATAGTATATGTCACTAATCACCTAAATTAAATCTAGCAAGATTAAATTCCAGGGTAGCTTAAAGTTGTCAAAATCCATGTTGCTATAGCACTGTACTCGTCCCGCCCCTACTCTACTGGTAGCTACACATTTCTGTGTGCTCCGTGGCAGCACCTTGGTGCTCATATAAGTGAGTGGGGAGTGGTCAGGAAACCTGAGTTATTAACTGAGTGTTAATTCTCTTTGGGTTTGTTTTGTATTTTTAAACTATGACATTTCTATGACATATTTTTGTGATCAGATTGTTTGTCTGACAGATGGCCAAGTCAGCTCAGTCAATCTCTCCAACTCTCAAAAAAACTTTAGCGTAAAGGATACCATTTCACATGGAGGCTATTTAATGGAAAATTAAATACCTGCTGCAACAAGCTTCTAATTGATTAAGCTCCATAGAGAAAGTCACGGCTGAGGCACTGATTGGTTGTGTTTGAGCTCAGCAATAATACTTCTTTAAAGCCATGATAGCCTGGATATTAGCAATAACTAAGGACTGTTAACGACGTTGACAGCTGTTTCGGAGCAGAAATATCTTTTAGGTGGTAGAGGGGCATAGATGGTGCTGCTTGTCAGGTGTATATAAATAAAGTTTAGAAGAATACTGATAGGTAGATATGTGAGGAATCTGTAGCAGGTCGGTGTTGGAAAACAGGTTGCTAGCTTTGAAACAGAATACTGTTTTTCTTCAAAAGGTTAAAAGATGACAAACATTTCAGGCTGTGAGTAACTTTACTTAAAGATTATTCAAAACTAGCAGAAAATTTAATCTCTGTTCTTCTGATTTTACTTTAACAATAAAAGCTAAGAAGATCTGTTTTCCATGAGTCAAGAAATGACATACATGTAACTTATTTCTGTTATCAGTTTCTTGCCCAGATTTGGTCTGACAGAGGTAACACATATCCTTTAGGACTATATTTGTAGCTTCAGCATCACTGCCTGAAAAAATAAACACATATTAGGTTTTGAATGTTTTGGACCGAAGACCTCTGACAGACATGAAGAAAGAAGGGATGTTACACAGTCCTGTGTTAATTGTATGTCATTAGGCTCGTGGAGTTCAGTCTTAATGATACTATGGCTGCCTGATTGCTTACACACTGTGTTGTTTGGCAACAGCACACAAAACAGCTTACAGGGTAGAAGAATGTATTTATGTGAGTGTTTACATTCCTGCTGTCTCAGGTTGGAAAACAGACAGGGTTAGTCAATCAATGGCTTTGCAGAAATGAAACAGACTTGTAGTTTGACTGGCATGGAATCCTGGAAAATAGCTCTGATGATGGTCAGAGAGCATTTACAACATTTGCCTTACTGGTGCAATACATAAAAAGATAGAATAATAAAAGCTGCAAAAATTATACACACACACGCAAACCCAAAGTTAAATAGTTACCGCTAAAAGAGTTTCATTTAACCTGTCGTAAGAGTGCATGTTATTTCTTGGGGACCAAAAAAGTTTACTTCAACTATTTAACTAACGAGAAAGATGATGATACCGCTCTCAGAATCTCCTGAAATGGACTCAGATCATCTTCTTACAGCAAATAAGAACCAAACCACAAATCCAGGCCTCAGCCGGAAGGAAAAGGGTGTCCATGAACCTAAGAAGGCATCAAATCTTGTCTGGCATGAACATAAGGAATGAAAACAGGAGGGGAAGAAATATCCCAAGGTGAGTCAGGAGTCACAGGCAACATACTGTGGCACAATGCTGCACTAGAAGCTGCCAGCATAGGTGCAGAGAGCTTAGGACTTTTTTAGCACTAAAGAGTGTAATAAAGCATCCTTTTAAAAGCAAATGGGAGTAACCAGAGTACAGGCACCATGTTTTGGAAGACAGAAAGTTTGCTAGCATAGGACAGCTTAGTGCTGTAAGGTCTTCTTCCTGGCCCAAACACATGCTCCAGCTTGTCTAGTTTAAAAATCTAGACACTGCCAAAGTTTTGTGTCTCAACTGATAACCGCTTTATTTTTTCCTTTCTAATTGTATCCAAATAGAATTTGGTGATTATGGAAGTTGAGGGAAAACTGAACAGAAGGCTTAGGGTAAGACTTGCTACAGTTTGAGGTTCAGAAGTCCAGTAAGGAGGTCTGCAGGGGTCCCAGACAAGTCAGTGCTTTCTTGCACTCAACAAAGTGCTTGTGCTGCCATACTTTTGAGCAAAAAATAAAATACTTCCTCTGACTCATATTAACCCTTATCCAATATACAGATTGTGCAGCAAACTTGTTTTCCATCTTTCTTTTTCTGACTTACACAAGTGGAACAATTTCAGGGGTAGAGACAGAGGGACCTCTAAGACTTCTCTCTCAGTATACTTATAGACCGACTGCTAAAGAATTATCCTAGGAAGTGGTGGCTAGAGAACCAAATTTCCAGAGAAGGGCAACAAAGATGGTGAAAGGTCTAGAGAACAAGTCTTGTGAGGAGTGGCTGAGTGAACTGGGGTTGTTTAGTTTGGAGGATACTCAGGGGGGGACCTTATTGCTCTCTACAGCTATCTGAAAAGAGGTTATAGGCTGGTAGGGGCAGGTCTCTTCTCCCAGATAACAAATGACAGGACAAGAGAAAACAGCCTCATGTTATGGCAGGGGAGGTTTAGATTGGATATTAGGAAAATTTTCTTCACTGAAAGCGTGGTGAAGCATTGGAACAGGCTGCCCAGGGAGGTGGTGGAATCACCATCCCTGCAGTGTTTGAAAAATGCATAGATGAGGTGCTTAGGTACACAATTTAGTGGTGGAGGCCGTCCTGGGTTAACAGTTGGACTTGATGATCTCAAAGGCCTTTTCCAACCTATATGATTCTATGATTTTTTGAAATCCTGGCTTCTAAACAGATACACATAGTTTATGAGTTTGGATGTCACATACCAGGCAATTGCTCTAACACACACACTGTTGGGAAATGCAGCAGAGGTGGCAGATATAAGTTCTCCTTCCGCCTACAAGAGCTGCATATGAAGACAAGTGCTGGGGGGCAAATACTTGATCCCTCCTGGATGCCAGTGGGCTCGTGGTTACTTTAGGTGCTAAACAGTGCAAGACTGCTGCCAAGACTTACTGGTATTGACTCTATCCATTGACAGGAAAACATGCATTATTGAATTTCACTAGTGGTCTGTCAGTAACTCCAAAGCAGGAGGTATGGGTTTGAGAAGGTTTTCTTGAAGAACCTAAAACGGCAGGTAGACCATTTTACGTAACTGTACCCTTCTGCATGTCTCCCTGCTGAAGGAAGGGGTTTTATACATACCTGTAAAAAACACAGGCACAAAAACTAGTTCCTCCATAAAGAGCTATGGAAAGCCTAAAAATTATATTTTTTCAATATTTTTTTTTTTCAGAATTTATGGCACACACACAAGGAAGCTATTGGCTCATGTTGTGCCAAATGTGAGAAAAAATATCCATATTTTAAAAGTGAGGGTCATTAGTAACTGAATAACCACTAAAGAATGCTGGATTATTCAATTCTACAAGTCTTCCAAAACTGCTAGGAAGACAGGATGGAAACCACTTAACTGTATCCTTAAATGCAGCAGTCTCTAACCATACTACTGGATAGCCTGTGAGGACTGCAAAGAACAAGTCAGGTTTTAAGGTCTCTTGTTACGTTAAGGTTTATGAAAACCTGCATTTTCAAAAAGGAGCAATGTTGACCCCATGTGAAATAGGAGAATTTCTTTTCAGTTATAATTTAAAACTCCTGGAGAGTGTCACATTGAAGTTTTCTGTAACTTCATGCTTTAATGGATAAGTATATAAGTATATATGTAAAAACAATGCATATATTCCAAACTTCAGTGTCACATTGATTAAATTCTGCAGGTATGTGTACCTGGGGCTGAACAGTTGGCAAAATCCATTAAATCAATGCAACCTGTTCTGCAAGGGTCCTGCTCTGAAAACTCCAATTGATTTAATCAGATTTTGGTTATCTAAAGCAACAACTGAGAACTTTTTGACATGGGTGTACAACCAACACGTGTTAACTGACTGTTAATGGTCATATCCCTAACCCTCCTGCTCACGTTACCAGGAATCACCACAGTCAGAGGAACAGAGTTCCAGCAGTCCCCGTCCTGCCTGCCCACATGGCAAAACTGCAAATTAATCAGGCGAAGGCTTATGTCAAGTCAGAGGATGGGACTGCCATTGTCATGTGATGAAACATGCAAGCAATCTCTGCATTACGATGGAATGTTCTCCTGCATAAATCTGAATGTATTATATTATTCTGTCATATTTTGCATTTTTTATGGTATCAACTTTGAATCTTTTGGAGAAAAAGGATTATTTTCCTCTTCTCTATTCGGTGTGTCACTACTTTCTAATCAGCCTGAAATTATTTCCTCTGATCCAGTTCCTCACTCATGCAGCCAAGTCTTGTTTGCTTGCCTCTTTCTGCAGCTGCAAACATTAAACAGAAGTCTTTTCCACTGTAAAAGCACAGCTTTGGGAAGACGGAGGAGGCACATATTACTTCCAGTGACTCCTGCATAAACGGTAGCAGTGCAATACAAATTCTCAGTATTAAGAAAACTGGATACACTTCTTATATTTTTGCTCAAATCCATCGACTGCCTAATTGCCAGGACTACAAAGTACAGTGAATATGGATTAGGCATTCGAGGCAGGAAAAATTAATTGCATAAATATAGCATGGGAAACAGCCACTGAAGTAAACTGCAACAAGGAACATTCAGGATGGAAAAACATCTTGTGAAGATAATGATAGTGAAGCAACTGTTTAGATAGGTACAGGAACATCTCCATCATTTGAAGGTGGAAGACAGGTCTCCCCTGAGAACAGGTTAGGGAAATCCTCTTTGGGAGTGGACTAGCTTTAGCTGTCTAGCTGCTGTGAGGAACCAGAAGGACTAGAAGACCTCTTGAGATTCTCTCCAGCCCTGTGCTCCTTTAATCCCTCACTTCCTAGAATTTAGTAATTAATAAAATCATTACTATTTCTTACTTGACCTTAGAGGTCTCTTTCCATATTTGCTTATTCAAGCATGGTCTATTCACATATATCAGTGCAGCAATTATAAGAGTAACTGTACCTGTAAGAGCCTGAAGGGAAGATTGATTGTAGCTTGCATGGGTGGATGCCAGCAGTGTGGCTGACTCCAGCCCCTTCTCCTGCCCTCCCAAGCTTTTTATTTTCAGATACTGTAACGTGTTTTATAAAAATATATTACTTGTGCTCTTAAACCAGAAGTTTCACCTCAGTTACTACCTTAGCGTGTTCAGAATATAATTCAAAAAAAGGATTAAGCAGATAGTTTGAACGTCTGTTTTACCTCCTAAAGGATAGGTGGTGTCCCAAAACCAGACCTTAATCAGCATTGCAATAAATTGAAACCAAGCCTGAAGTTAGCCTGCTGGCTGCACGAGCCACAGCCGTTTGCCTGTGCTACCCTCAGGTGTAAGCGCTGAGGCTGTACTGTGCTAGTGCTGTCTGCATCCCTGAACACTGTATTTTTTTTCTGATCAGTTTTTCATCTTGTAAAGGTAAACAGCAAACTCCAGCTAACATCATAATTCAAAATTTGCTTTTTTTGTAACTGGAGTGAATGATGCTATAATCTGTCCCAGGCTACCTGTAACTTCATATCTCCATTTGGAGCTGGTGACAGGTACCTGTAGGTTTGTGGCCAGCAGATGCTCTGCTAAGGGTTTTGGAGGGTTAAGTGAATATAACTTTCATTACTTTCTCATAAATGTGTTCAAAATTTATGAATCTTGGAAGATAGCTTCAGCAGTTAAGACAAATGAAGAGGCATCCAAAGGAATATTTACTTTGAAAAGAAAATGTATGTACTGGCTTTTGTTAATTTCCATGTATGAGGCAGAGAGGTTCTTCATAATTTTGAACTACAATTGCCCTGAAGTTTTAAAGTGTGGCACAAATTCCAACGATACAATCACACAAATGATGATATTGTGAATGCTATATTCATTTGTGACCTTTCTTGAACTCTAGCTGAGAATATCCAATCAACTAATAAAAAAAAAAAGAAGAAATCCTTCTTATAACATTTTTAAAACTCAGTCTGCTTTGCACCTTTTCCTCTGTATCTCATGTAGCCTACCTCCTGTAGTTTGACTGCTCTTCACTTTTATTTTGGCCAACATGCTTTATTTCTTATGCTTTTAAACAGATTGTTTGTGTCATGAGTACAACGATGCAGACCGATTACTGGAAAAGAAACTATGGTTTTGCCATGGAAACAAATAATGTCTTTTTGTTTCATGGAAAACTTACGTAGAATAATTCACCTTTCAGTCTAAGAAACATGCTGAGCATATTGAAAGATTCATCTGAATCTCAGAAGCTGTAGTCCAAAGTCTTTACAGTGGACTTCTTATGGTAAATTCTTTTAAAAAATCTATTACAGAAAATTTTATAAGAAGGATCAGCAACTGAAGGACCAAATCTCACAAAAATAAAGCATCAGATTTAAACTAAAGCAAATCAGGTTGGTTAAATACAAGGCATATTTGAAATAAGACATAAGTAGCATCTGTCTATGGCCAAAATTGCAGTCCTAAAATTTGCTTTCTGCTGTTGAAAATACACAAATTCTGTAGCTGTTAACGTTTGTTTTTCTTTTAGTATTTCCCAGTTCTCTACATTTCTGCTTCTTAACATGTCTAGAAATGCCTCGGCATTAACAGATCTAAGCAGTTCAGAATGTACCTAACACAAAAGACCAATTACTGTTCCTCTAAACATTTGAGGGCTTGCTGAAGTAGATGCAGTCTGAGACCTGTTGATGTACCCATCCAAGAGAGGCTTTCTCACAGTGGTTTTTATTTTTATCAGATGCAATTTACAAGTAGCCTATTCCTAATGGCTCTGTTAAATTCTTACTAAGATGTCAAAAGCAGGAATCCTTCATCCAGTTCCTAGCATCTTAAAATGGGAATGATAGCAAAGAAAACATGTCAAGATGTGATATTCTGGCTCCAGTAGAGCTATTTAAAAAGTAACAGTGATCAGGTCCTTTTCCTTAGTTTAAATACTTCAATTGTTATTGTTTTCAATGGGTCAAAAATCCCTAGGATCATTTCAGTAAACCTCGTGAATTTATGCTGACAGACCCAAGGAGGTAACAGCTTCTGGGGAGAGGCAGTGTTGATCTGCTGATACAAAACTCATGCTGAGAACAGAAAGCTACATCTGATCATAACTGACACAGTGGCTAAGGAGTTCTGAGGGCTGGGAGAGTGGTAATGTCCTGCCACCATGAAAGGAAGAAAGTCAAGCAGGGCAATTGACACAAAAATCTGATTGTTAAATTATAATAATCCCAGGGAGAAAACAAACAAATAAACAGAGACCTGGAAACCAGCAGCAGAAGAATTAAAGAAGAGAAATAGGCTTAATGCTGATACACAGGCTGAGAAGGAAGGCAGACCTTAACAGACACATCTGATTTATTCTTTGGCACAAGAAGTGCAACTAATAATCTATGAAAAGGATGGTTTTCAAACACATTGGGCCATCCAGTCTGGGGTAATTATCCAAAGAAACAGACCCCCAAGAAAGTAATGGCTCCACCATTTCTTAAAATTCAGCTAGTCTGATCTCTAGTCTATAAGAGCTTGCATTCTGATAACGCCTCTAATTGTTTTAAAGGCAGTTACTCAGCAACAGCAACAATTTTTCTTCATTTTATTATCCTGTATTTGACCTCAAGTTTTTCGTTTTCTCTCAGAAACTTAAATGTCACACTGTCTTGTTAGTCATTCAGCTACCGTAGCAAGTCAAGTGTATGGGTATAAGATTGGATAAAAATTGACATTTTACTAACCTATTCATTGGGCAGTGACCAAACATTTATATTCTATTTTTAATGATTCTCCCCCTATCTCTTCCCACTGTTTTTACTTTTCTTTATTCTGGTTTTGTTTTATTGCAGTCTGGATTTGTCTTGTTTCTTTGTGCTCAGTTTTGTATCTGTTTTTTTACTTTTCTCTTGCTCTCTGTTCATCCTTCTTTCTGCTCTGTTGTTCCCCATTTTTCCATCAGGGCAGCTCCCATGACCATAATATAGTGCAAAACATTGCAACTGGTTTGGAACTTTAATAATATTTTGGTGTTACACCCAAACTTTGAAATGTATTATTGGAGAAGTATAAGACAGACTAAAACTAAATTACTTTTAAAAGCACTGCTGTAGAAACTGAAATTGTAGATCAGTGTGAACACATAATTACCAGTTACAAACATAAAATAAGACAGATAAGAAGAGTTCAAACAGCAACTTTTCAATTGCCTTATATAACCACTGGATTTTCCAGTGGCTGCACAGGAATCACACCTCACAGTAACTAGAAAAAATAAACTCAACGGTACCATCGGGACATAAGGCCAGATACAAAAATCATGACTAGTGCAAAGGGCTGATTTTCATACAATCCCAATTACATAACACTAAAGCGCTTTTGTTTTGCTTAAAAATCATTGTTGTCTGCATGACTTTTAAAAGCTTGTCTCTTTTAAAAGGGTGAGGTTTAGATAGCACACTGGAGTTGGAATTCCCTGTTTCAGTTTTATGGGGCAGGTAACAAGGAGTAGTTTTCTTTGACTCTTCATGCTAAGCTCAGATCAGTCTTAATAATTGTGGGACCTAAAGCTTCTTTGCTGTTAGTTCACGCAGGGCTCTGAACTCCCTATCACTGTTTTTTGCATTTAAAAAAAACAAAACAAAAAAAAACAAAAAAAAAACAAAAAAAAAAAACCTTGGGAAAGTGAGCTATTACGTTAGGGCAACTCAGCTGCTGCCTATTTGTTAGGGTGCATCAAGGGCAGGCTGCTCCCTAAGGGAAAGCAAGACTTCAGGTTCAGCCAAGAGCTCCTATTGCCAAGTCTATGTGGCAATCGCTATGGACAAGTCACAGCAATGAGGCATGTCTGGGATCGCACCAGGAGGGCATCTCAGCAAGTCAGGATGAAGACCAGGTCTGGAGACAGTGAGCAGGGTAAGTCAAAGTCCAGTGAGCTCCGGCCAAGTACACAGTGACGGACACGTCTGTAGTCAGGATGGAAAACCTAATGTGGGGGCCAGCACCAGGATCCAGAGCAGTGGAGTAGGTGGGCTGACACAGGCATAGCTGCAACACAGCTCAGGCGGGGACAAAGGGAGAGAGCTTCAGCATGAAGGCAGCTCCCAAGGCAAGGAGAGGGGACCTCTGTGAGTCTCGCCCATTTCTTCAATACAGTTCCCCATGAGTGAGCTGGGCATGAGTGCAGTCAGCTGAACTCCCAGAACAGGGGAAGCATGCCTAGGGCTCTGACACTATTAATTGCAAATGGTGACATCTTTATAGGCAGATATAAAGGACATCCCAATCTATACAGCACAGCAATGTCAGCCTAAGGAAGGGTAAGACTCAGTATTAGGGAGCTAAGGGACGCCATCCGTTTTCATTGAACTACAGGTTACATCAGCTGTGAACTGAAACCGAAAATGTAGTGCTAAGAATGCTGAAATTTTCAAAAGAAACATAAGCTTTGCAGGTCTGTAAAGTGTCTTGTTATGAATGTGAGTTGTTAAACACTTTAAGAGTAATTCCATTCAGCAGTCACTTACAAGAGAACATTTGAATTGATTCCCACAAGAGATATTTCAGGAGCAGATCACCAGGGTGTGCAACCTCCACGGTTTAGAAACATAATTCATGTCAATGGTGCAGTTGTTATATATAACTATACACTACAGAAAGACTTTAGTAGAGTTTATCAGCGTGGGAAACCAGTCAAAAATATACCTTAGGTTAGAGAAACCTCTGACTTTGGGCTTGTGGCTCTCATGAATTATTATTTGACTCTAATAGTTGGAGGAAATATTATTCATACTGTCAAGGTTTAGTCTTTTCATCTGAATTCTCTGATTAGCCCAATTAGTTATAGAGTGTGGGTAGTTTCAAAAATTGCGTAGATTTCTGGAGACTGAGAGTAAGCACTGAGAGATGCATTGCGGAAAAAAAAAAAACATCCAGAGTCTCCCAGTAAAAAACAACCACCAGGAAAATGAAAAAGCAAGAAGTTGAGAGATTGCTGCATATGATGGCTGACATTACTGTTTTCCAAGAAAATTCCTGGCTTAATCAGGTGGGATGTACTCCTTCATAACTAATTTCATCATAATTGTGATTTTTTTTCATCTTTCCTGCTGCCTCTGGAAAGTGTAGTATGCAGAGCAGAACAGTGAGCCCTAGCAATGAACAAACAGTTAAGAACTTCAAGGAAAATAGAGAACAAAAAGGTTAGGGGCTGATTTGAAGCCTGTAGTTGACTCAAAATGTAGAGGGGGAAGAGATAAAGAAAAACGGTGAAGAGCCAAGGAGCAAGGGGAAACTGCTTTCTTTCCTTTTCCTCATGAGTGTTACTCACTGGAAATGCCCCTGGGCTAAGACATATGCATAAACAGTGTTCTACAGACAAGAAGTAAGTCAGTATCTCATCCTCCACGCAAACATGTTCAAAAACTTAGTCAGACATTCTCAACAGAGCGATAACATCTAATCATTGAGATGTCTGCCTAAATTTGCAAAAGTGGGAAGTGAAAGTAATTATGACATCGGAACAAGGCTGATTTTGTGCAAAGGAATGCCAATTCTGTTAATTTGGCATAACTGAGGAACCATATTAAGACCTAGCGAGATAAAAGGAGCATCTATAGAATCTCCTGAAGTAGACAGTTTACTTCTGTAGAAGGTTAATCTTTGGTTGTTGCTGATCTAGAAAATCACAGAAAGGCTTAGGCTGGAAGAGACCTCCAGAGCCCAGTCCTCACCCAGCACAGCCCCCTGCACCAAGCAGGCCCACCTCCTAAGCCAAACCTGCTAAATCAGGCTGTTTAAGGGCCTTGCCCTGCTGGGTCTTGAAAACCTCCAATAGCAAAAATTCTACCAGCTCTCTGGTCCATGTGTTTCTCCTTCCCTTTCCCCAAAAATCTGCTGTCCCTTTTCCCTACCCAAACAAGCAAAAGTGTTTACAGTAGTACTGTAATATACTTGTGCACTGACAGGCTTGCTTGCCTGCAAAACCACAGCAGACCTGCACAGAGCCAAGACCCTGCACAAGGACTTGCTTGGGCAGCAGGACAAGGAAAACAGGAGTGCCTTGGCAGGCGGACAAACCAGCACACCTCTGGTCTAGAAGGTATGGGCAGGCACCTTTTTGGCTTGCAGCTCAGAGGCATGCTTACTCTGACTGGTCAGCCAGCTAAGAATCACACTTTCCTTCTTAGCTGGTGATGAGCCAAACAGCATAAATTACCTGTCACCCAGAGTATTGCTTACTGAACTATACTCTGCACATGGGCCATACATCATGCAGAAATTATTCCATCTGCTGTCCAGTACAGCTGGAATCACAGCACTTTCCTGAGTTTGTTCTTGTTTGAAATGGAACATTTCTTTCTAAAATACATTATTGGTTTTATTTATTTTCTTTCAGACAAATACAAAACAAAAGTTTCTCCACAGCTGGAGGTAAACTGATGCAATAAAAATTGTACTGAGGGATTAGCATAAGGGTGTCTCTACATTAATCAGTGCAACCGTTGTCTTGTAGATGTGTGGATGGTATTTTCACAGGAACATTTCTGTATTGTTGAATACAACAATTGACTTGTTACTGGAACAATAATACATTTACAGCTGCTGTAAGCAGCATACAGCCAAGGTAAACTAAAAGAGGGTAGATTTAGATTAACATATTAGGAATATATTAATCTAAATTATATTTAGATTAACATTAGGAAGAAAATCTTTACTGTGAGGGTGGTGAGACACTGGAGCAGGTTGCCCAGAGAAGCTGTGGGTGCCCCATCCCTGGAAGTGTTCAGGCCAGGCTGGACGGGGCTTTGAGCAACCTGATCTAGTGGAAGGTGTCCCTGCTCATGGCAGCGGGGGTAGAACTAGGTGATCTTTAAGGTGTCTTCCAACCCAAACCATTGTATGGTTCTATGATTCTAGGTATAAGGTACATCATTTTTAATGGGCACCTTGTCTTCCTTTACATACTAGATCCAAAAATCTGGTGTCAGCATATTCTAGAGGAGGGAATACTTTCCAAAACAAAACTATTTCCAAACTAGCTTAGCATGCACAGATAAGCTGCTGCTTTGCCGTTACCGCCAGTATTGCAGCTACATTGTTTCTGGTTTGGAAGTGTCTTGCATCTGACCAGATCAAAACAAACTCAGGGTAAGATCCTGGAAGTTCACATGTATTTGCAGCTGACTGAGCCAAGATTCCTAAAACCCTCTTGACTACCACAACTGACTGTGGTTTGGAATCTCTTATTACAGCATACTTTGGATTTACATCACATGTAAAACACAAGAAGTGGTGACTTTAGCCAGCTTCAGCTCTAGAATACATGCAGATTAACGCTTCATTTTAGATCAGATGGATGGAACTGAAAATCCAGGAAGAAATTTGCATAAAAAGAGGAAAATAAGCAATTATAAAGTACAGCAAAATATTTTAGCCTATCAATAACATTTTGAGTTGGTCATTTGAAGAGTTTCAGATGGCTTTTTAGGCAATTCATGACTGCAAGGCCATGAGTACACTAATAAGCCTAAATTGCCTTGACTTGGGACCTCTACCCACACAAGCTCTGCATATTGGTCCAGGAACTCCATTTAAGCTCAGGCTCAGTCCTTCAGTCCTAAACTGAGCTATGTTGCTTTTGTAGGTAAAAAGCATAAGTTAAATTCCTAGTACTTCCAGACTGCAGGCAGTTCATTGTGGATGACTGCCTGAAGTTGAACTTTTGAATTCTCAGACAGGACCCTGCTTAGCTGCAGCTGATACAGGCTGGTTGTAAATTTTGGTCAAAACTGAACTAAACCAAAGCAGCACATTCTGAATCCGCTGATTAATGAAGGGACATGAGACAAAACCACCTGTGTACAGGCTATACAGGTTCTAGTAAACACAGCTCTGCAGGGGAAGTTAGTGAGTGTGTAGTCATTAAACAGAATAAAAGGTCTGGTGTTTTGTTTGGGGTTTTTTCCTTCTTTAATAAATCCCAGATCCACTATGGGCTGTTCTTTGTCTGTGACACCTGTATCATTTCTTCTCTATTTCTGGCACTGTCTCCTGGATGGACTTCAGATCTATTAGGTCATCTTCAGCCCTGCCTCCTTTTCTTTCTTCATCTCTGGCTGCATCTCCTCCTCCTCCTGACTGGGGTCCCTGAGAGGACAGGGATGAACCACCACATTTTGGTGGAGCCCTGCTATGAGCCACCCTGCTTAGACGGGGGGGGGGGGACACTGCACACTTGTTGGGGCAAACGGTACCCCTGCCTGCACTGCAGCCACCCTCTGCTCTTGCTGGTCCTCCCTCATGGAGCAGTCCTGCTCTGGCTGTTCCCTGGTGGTACCTCAGAGCAACAAACCTGTCTGCACCACTGGAGACAATGAACATTGATTAAACTTGTTGTGCTCTTAGAAATCAGTTTCATGCTATTTCTAGGCACAGTACAGCCCACAGAGAGTCTTATATTTTTGAGTATTTGCTTTGTTTTAACCTTGATCTGGGGAGGGCATGGGGTAGAACTACTGAATTTGGGAAGAAACTAACAGAGAAAAGAAAAAAGTAGAGGTGAAATCCAAGGGGAATGAAAATGAAAGACCTAGATTTTTCAGAGCAGAGTAGAACATTCAGAGTTGCCTGCTTTGTGCTCAAGGGGCTCAATAATATTCTGCTGTGATGCATCAGGACAGCAGGGGTTAGGAGAAAGACTCAAGAGTCACCAGGAACATTTTATTAAAGAAGAGAAGAAATGGAACAAAACAAACTGGAAGAGTTTGACAATGGAGCAATACAAATGCAACAATATGTGAAAATACAGCTTTTCCCATCATTTATTGGTAGGCTAACACCAAGAATCTCAGCTTAAAACAGCCGCAAGACAAGGGAAGAAAGAAATGTCTGTAGTTAGTAAGACTGTGAGCCACCAGTTTAAAAATGTTCCAGAAGAAGAAAATATAATGCTAAGATGCATCAGGCAAACTATTTCCATTTTTCCACTTTCAATGCTATTACATAAGAGCTCATCTAGAATATTGCCTGTAATTCTGGCCACCCACTTCAAATTCATCTATTTTGAGTCAGATATAGTTAGCAACATAACAGGATCTCCCTTCTGTTCTCTTTTTTGAGAGAATACAGTGATTTAACTGGTTCAAACCTAACAAGATACAGGCTGACAGAAAATTAAAATATAAGGGTAGTAAACAAGGGAAGGGAGAAGTTATTTGTGCCAGAACTTGATTCTGTTGTGCAAGATCACTTGATCATCAAATGGCAATCAATAAGTTTAGTCCAATAGTTGAAAGACCCCTTTATAATAAAAAACAAATGGATGAGCACAAAAAGACTAAAGGACATTTTAAGGAAACAACACATTCCTCAATGTATCATATATTTTTCGCTTATTTTCACAGTTCCTTTTTCATATGCATCAGCTACTTTAATTCAATGATCTGGTCTTTTTAGGTCAATATACTTTCACTTTTTCCAGTCTAATGCAGCAAAACATTCTTTTTCTTGCTGTATCAGAGAGAAATGGATATAATAAAACCAACACATTTTGAAACTGAGAGAATTAATACCAAATATCAGTCCCCCTCCTAATATGGGATCTGATACATTCTTTTCTATTCTGCTGAACTTCTCAGACACTCTTTCTCAGAAAAACAAGCCATATCCAAACCTTTGGTCAACAGAAGAGCCTCTCCATCACCTCCATCTTTACCAACAAAAAAAAAAAAACCACCCGCAATTGTGTAACAGACTAAAATAGAAAAAAGCTTCTAATAAAAGGAAACATTTTAACTTATCTTCCACTGCAGACCATGGGGAGAACACCTGAAACAACTTTAATTTTCCATGTATTTGAGAATGATAAAAGAAAACACCTTCTGAAACTCTGAAAAGCATTAGGACAGGAAGAAAAGTGACTGAACATCAGGTTTCTGTTTAATGTCTCAGTAAACAATCTTATGATACAACAGGATGCACGCTCAATGAGCTTGCAGATGACACCAAGCTGGAAGGACTTGGGAAGAGTAAGCAATATTTCTTCTCCAGGAGACAGGGCTGCTATTCAGAGGGACAACAACAACTGGAAAAGAGAGCCAAAAGAAACTTGTGAAGTTCAAATTGCATGTGGAGGAATACAGACAGAGAAGAATCCTAAATTTGTACATGCAGTTGTGGATTCTGAACTGAGTATGACCCTTATGAAAGGGTTTGTAGTGTTATAGTAACACCTTGTGAAAACATCACCTTAGAGCTTACTGTTGGTCAAAGAAGAAAAGCCAGTTTTAAGACCTGGTAGGGGTGAGAGGAAAAAAAAAAAAAAAAAAGCCAGTAAGCATAACACCAGCGTGGCATATGAAGGCATGGAACCCAGAGAGCATCCTTTATTACATACATAAGTGCTGGTTATATACAACTGCTTATCCCCCTAAGTTCTGCCCCAGAATACACCTATCTGCAGCAAAGCACCTTTTCAGCCAGTTCACATTCCACCAAGCTGGTTACTCCCTCCATGCTCATCTGAGGAGATCTCTTTTACTCTGATACTTAAGGTGTGGGAGGCTTTGGGCACACCCCTCACTGGGGACAGGTGTGCACAGAATTGATTTGCAGGTGAGTTCAGAGAGCCAGATTTAGTGTTAGTTGCTTCCTTGCTACGTTGTAAGGCATAATCACTCTGCAGCTGGCACCCAGACAATGAACAAAGCCTTTTCTCAGAAAGGTCCCTTACACGCCATTGTACAAATCCATGTGAGATCTGTTTCTTGAACTCTACATCTATTTTTGCTCCTGACTTTGAAGAAGGTTGGGGGGGGGTGGGGGGGGGGGGTGGTGGAAAGTGGTAGAAAGATAAGGAGTATCAGAACATTGCATTGATTATGTCCATGAATAGCTAAGAAAATGTGATTGTTCAGCCTGTGAAGAGAGGTGACTAAGAAGAAAATAAGCTAGAGACCTTTAAAATCAAGCACGGTCTGCAGAGGGTAGAAAGGTGTTCACTGTCTCAGTAACAACAGGAAGCAGCAAAGGAAATTATGTGCAATGCTTCCAGGACAACAAAAAATCAGTTCACAAAGGGTAGATTTAAGATACGTAGCTCCTTGCCAAAAGAATTGATGAGGTTTTAGTTTCTATAGGTTTATAAAGAGATTGTAAGATTTCTGGTGTGGGGGAAAGAGACACCAATGGCTATGAATCACAAAAAGTGTTACTTTTGTTACAAGAACAAAGGCAACTAGATGTGTATTTGGAGTATGTTTGTCCTCTCTTACACTTCGCCACAAGCACCTTCCGCTGATCACTATTAGAGGTGGAGATACTGTGTAAGATGGACCTCTGATCAAACACAGATATGCTTATCTTGTTCAGGTCTCGATCTTTGACAGATAACCTGTTGTGATCCTCTTCCATTTTAAGTGAAACCATGAAGATTAACAACCTGCTCTTTGCTTCCCTGCACACTCGTTTCCACTCAAAGGAAGTCTAGGCATGTGTCCTGCATGCGCTACAAGAGGTGTCTAACATGGACAATCAAAGCAGCAGGAGGCAGGGGGAAAGTCCAATGTGCAAGCAAAGATTAATTCAGATGTAGTCAGTGTACTATAACCCTCAATCCAGAATCAAACCCTAATACCCTAATTCAGGAGATCATTGGAAATTTACTTAAACATATCATGACTCATTGATGTGGAATGGGAAAAATAATAGCATCTGGTTTTCCCTTGATCTTTCCATTTCATTATGTTTATGTAATGCCTAACACAAAGGGAACACATCATCATTTGAAGCTTCTAATGCTAGTACTACTGTTATTACTGTTATCAGATTGTAACTTTTAGCAATGAGGACTAGGGTGCTGAATGCAAGCACTAGAGGAGGGGGCTGTAACACAGTACAGACAATTATTTCACAGATTAGTTCCTTTCTAGCATCCCAGGTGTAACATCTATTTTTCAATGTGTCTCTTCTTTTAATTCCTACTATCTAAGCCTGACTCCCCTTAGGGAACTGGGAGGGGAAAAAAAGGGGAAAAAAATTAAAAAAGAGACAGGTTTAATGCCTATAAGAATATTTCTTACAAAGACAGAGAAGTCATGTTAAATAGCATTTTGGAATCCTTTTATAGCATATTTTTCCTATTCCTGCATTAATAATGAGTTCACTGGTCAAAGTAAGTCTCTGCTATCCTCCATCAAGCCAATAATACAGTTCAGAAAATCAAGCTATTGCATTTCTCTTGTGGTACATGCACTATGTTTAGCATTAAGAAAGAATGAGTTTCTTTTTAAGGAAGTTTACCAGTATTTGGCTTTATCGCATCATTAAAAGTAAAGACTAATTTTTTAACATAAACCCACAAGACGTTCAGCAAAGGAAACTATGTTAATAAATGTCATAAGAAGAAATTTAATTGTAAAACTAAATGTTCAGCTTCAAAACGCATAAGGGGTTAGTAAATAAATTTTATTTCTTCTTTTTTTTTAATGAAAACAGGCTTTTTAAAAGTATTTTGCACCGTTTCAGTTTTTCTAGGATAGGTATATCTAGGTTTTCATCTGTTTGTAATTACAGTATCAGTGGTTACAGATAGCAATGTTCTGGTTTCTGGAGTAATAATGTGCTAATGCAATAAGTATTTCAGATCAGGGAGCAACATTCTGTAGCTATGTCATGTAATGTCTTAAAAAGATCACAATATGCTCACAATTCTGTTTGAAATCAAAAAAGCCCTGCTTGCTTATTGTGGAAGCAGAAACATCCCAGCAAGAATTCACATAGAGTCTTGCAAGAGATTAAGTCAGAGAAAAGAAGTTTCTTTACCCATATGAAGTTCTGTTTTCCTTCTCTTCTTGTCACAAGGTAAGCACTGCCAATTGCAAACGTGAGGTCTACAGAGGAAGACCACTCTGTAGCCCATTTAGAGTTCTGGTCTATGTCCTTTGGACAATCGGGTAGTTTGTGTCTACTTGCCAACATTGACTACATAATAAAAGCTCTTACTGTGCTGAGCATGAGTTGCCTGGATTTGTTGAATGGAAACATGAGTTTGTTGCTATTCCTGTGAGCATGTTCATGCCTATTTCTGTATCTGGATCCCTAACCCTGGATTTATACAGAAAGAAGAAACAGAGCACAGGTTAGGAGAAATGAATTTCATTGTGACTGAGAGATATCATAAACTGTAGTTTTCAGTTCTTCATACCATTTCTAATTCATTACTGTTATGCCCCATTTTTTTTTCCTCCAGTGATTATACTTTTCTCTAATCGAATGTGTTATCAATGTGGGAGCTAAACCTATTGCTACACACAAGTTCTTTGATTACTTAGGTACAGTTTTTCTTGTTCATGTTATTTACCACATACATTCTTGGAAATCAAACTCTTTGATATTAAGATTTCACAAACTACAAGGAAATTCTGATCCTGAAAAATATATTTGACACTTTCTGAGTAGGAAAAATCCTAGTCATTTCTGCTAAACTTGAAGACTTTGGATTCTATTTTTTTTCTTTTGATTAAAAATACACATTTTTAAAGATTGGAACATAAAATGACTGAAGATAAAAATGCTCAAATCTAAATTGTAAAAGTATGCATTGCTTTTGAGAACTAACTGCAAATCAAGAAAAATATTCTCCCTTCAAGAACATTTAGCACCATCATCAGCTGTCAGCCACAGTAGAGACTTTCATCTTTTAATGCATTTAAACATCATGCCTAGTCCTGCAGTGTTTAATCACTCCTTTCTCATAAAAAATGTTGGTATTTTTTAGAGACATCTCAGCCATCTGCAGTGTTGACTCCCAAAATAAGACGTCAAGAAGCAGGTGTGCAAACCCTTCCTTTTTTTGTCCATTTGAAAGCATCTGCAGGTCTCTAAGTATGAGACTTTTACCTGAGCAAGCATGAAAAACTTCTAAGGACAAAGTTACTTCAGAATTATTATAATGGCAAAAGGACTATTATGAAAATTGGAGTTAACTGCTCTGTATTTCATCAGGAAATAACTCTCAAAAAAACACTTCAGGATCCATTTTTACATACCCCTCAAGTCACTTTGAAGTGCTAACTAAATCTAGGACAACAGAGCTACGAAGACCTGCATCTTATTACCAGGAGAGCAACAGTTCAAAACAATTTAAAAGACCCCCAAAATATGAAATATTATCTACCTATGCAGAATATGTTCTGACTCCCCTTCAGGGAATTAGTAATTTCCTTCTAATCTGAGCAAGGCACTGGTCAACTTCATAAAATGACTGCACAGCACAACTGAATAGGGACTTGGATGCTGGAGTGAATGAATTTGAGAAACCCCAAGAGAAGTCAAAGGAGCTACACAAGATTTAACAATTTTAATAACTGAAAAAATATTTCCCCAAATTGCTTATGATTTTTCAGCTGATGATCCTTAGAGGCAGTCAAACTTTTCAAAATTCCACTCTTGGATTGGGATCTTCCTGCTGAATGCAACACTTAATTTCTTCTATGTTTTATTTTCCTGCATAAAGGAGTCATTTTTTTCAACACTGGTTGTCAAAAGTATATTTTCATTTTTATATCTAGTCTCCTTATTCTACTTGTGTAAAAGTTAAAGCAGAAAAAAAAAAAAAAAAAAAAAGCCTTCTGGCTCCATGACAGCTCATAAACCTACACAGGCAGGAGGTATATATGGCATGTATATGCCATACATGCTCCTTTTCTAAAGCATTCTGATAATGTCCAGCTGCATGGCAAGTGGCAGAGATGATCCACCTCAGCCCCTGCCTCTCCCTGTCAGAAGCCGCACACGTTCCCCAAGCCTGGATCAGGATCCCATAGTCTCTAAGAATTCAGGAGCAACCTGATCTATCACATAAATTAACCCTGCTTTCAGTAAGAGGTTGGACAAGGTGAGCTCCCAAGCTCCCTTCCAGTCTATATTATTCTATGATAATATTCTTCCTGCCCTTTCCATCAGACTGTTTCCTCAACCAAAAGCTGAGCCCCACATGGCTACACCTACTCTCCTACCACCTCTTCCCCACCTTGAAAACCAGCATCTTAACTCTGTTCTTCTCCCCACCCTACCCAAGACTTCCAGTCTTTCCTCTCCCTAGCACTACACCATATTACCAGCTTCACTTTCCCACTCTTACACTATTTCTGTCCCATTCCTAATCATTAAAGAATGAGAAAGGAGCTCCTGGCATGTGGCTAGGCTCACACAGGGACTGCGAAACACAGCAAAATAGATTGAATGGCAACACCAAGTATTTGACAATCACCTGGATAAGGTAACCTGCATGAGTCATCTACCTGCACAGAAGCACTTGTTCCTGGGATCAGAGACCTTACATAAGCAGCCAGGATCTGTTGCTATTAGACACTCATAGTAGCCACAGACTCGGAAATTTTTAGGAGATGGTGAGAAACACAAAATATTTTTAGGATAATAAAATCTTACCCTGGAAATCATTCTATTTTTCTTGGCCTGTCTTTCTTTTTATATACTCCAATATATTTTGTTTCGTTTTAGCATTTTAAATCTTCCTAAGGCTTTATTTTCAGACCATTATCATAGTTCCTGCAGCTTCCCTAAAATCAATAGTGAAGCATGATTGATGTACTTCCTCACTGATGGTTACCAGGCATGTACATATGGGAAATACTCCTGCCTGATGCTCACAAAGTCATGCATATCATTCCCATGATCCCCATCAATATCAGGCCGCATCAATCTTCAGCCACACAGTCCCCTGTGGGAAGTTCCCTTAGAAATTTTACAGAAATTAGGACAATAATCTCCTCTGAACAGATTTTCCATCATTTATATATCAGTGACACAAGGTCAGATACGGCTTTTAATCTTCAAGCAGTTTGACTTAACTCATGGGATTCCACAGCTGTGAGCCCTTTCTCTCTACTGCATCACTTTAATATTTGAAGCACAAAATCCTTTTGAAGTTAGGATGCTTTTGCTTCTGCACTTGCTTGTCAAGGGACCTCATTACTGTCAGTCTTCTAAGTTATCAACAGGCAAAGAGAAGCTCCACATGACTGTACTCTATTTTTTGGCACACTGCATTGTACGTCCATTATATAACCAAGATGCTTCCTAGCTTGAACCAATATGATTACAGAATCTTTACTTTGGCACAGTCGCATTCAAAACAGAAGTTAAAGCCTTGCATGCTGTCCTAAAATTCTTAGCACAAACAAGGTGAGGGAGCATGTTGTTTCCTCTCTGCTTTCACATGAGTTAGAGTCTAACACAAAAAGCAAGCAGCAGAAGTAGCCAAGTCTCTGGAGAGGAAGGTCCAAATCCACGTTCCTTTTACCACCCAGTCCTGCCTTGTGGACCTTCAGAAGTACAAAGAGACTGATCAATTATGTACTTTGAAATGGCATCTAATTTTGTACAACTGCCCTCAGCCACCAGGTAAACTCAGGTGAGGCAATCACTGCCCTCTAGCAGTTCATAAAAGTAGAAACTCTCATGTTTTTTATCAGACAGCCATGCTTCTTAGAGTACTGCTTGCAAGTAACTACCAAAAACACTGCACTGGCAGAACTTCATCTAGTTCTTGATCCCCAGCAAAGCAAAGTTTTCTCAGAGTCAATAGGTTCTCGAAATCACAAGTGATGCAATCCCAAATTCACATATGATAGAAAAACTTAAAAAGACTTGGATTTGAGCTGTTTTCATGCAAGAGCATAAATATATTTTATTCCAGAAGGGATGAGTATCTTGCACCTTGCTTTGCAAGGTTGAGCAAATGTGAAAAAATATTATCACTAGTAACTGAAAAAGTGGTATTCTCTATCCCCTCCAAAATGCCTTTTCACCAGATACAGGCCTCACCCTTCAAGGGCACCGGGTACCTTTCATTGCCTTAAGCCCACTGGTGGTGGCCTGCGCTCTCATAGCCAGCCTGAACCCCTGACCCAGCCCCACGTTTCTCATGCCATGCTGTGCCACATCACCACATCCCTTTCCCCGCTCCCCATTGCAGCTTTACATGCCCAGCCCACTGACACCTCACAGCAACGAAAACACCCTATATCAAGGTCCTCATGAGCCCAGACCTCTGCGAGGCCACCACACCTTGCTGGTACTGGTGTCTGGCCTTGGTTACTATCACTGCACCTGACCCGCAGATTGACTTTTTGGCTCGACCTTGGCCCTGCCTCATTGCCATGCATTGGCTGAACTTGGCAGAAATCTGTTTTCCTTGGTCACTTTGTTGGGTACTGTGGGACTGGGCATTGGCTGGAGTGGCCTTTGTTTTGCTGACCATGTTTTTATGTCCCTGAGGGGGCAGCTGGCCTTTGCTGCTCCCCAACAGGTGGAACAGTTTGCATGTGGAAGGTGGAAGCCTCAATTACATTGCCCTAATACAATGTACTCTGAATATACAGTTCTTGTTTTCACCTGATTTCAGGCCACTTCCTTGTCCCATCACTGCCATCCATAGTTATGACCTTTTCCTCCAGACTACTTGAAACTAACTTCTAGCATGCTATCTCTGCAAATATTGCATTTATCCAGTCAAGCCATTTATGAACACAGTGACTAGGTTCCCACCTGAGGAAAAACTGCTGTAATACCTTGCACAATACATCTCTTCCAACTTCATGTTAAACCATGAATATAGTTTTCCCATAAATTGTGCCTATCCTTCAGCTCTCCACCCTTACACTGTAATTTTTTTCCTTAACTTCATCTTAACATCATCATGGAAGATTTTTAAGAGTAACATGCTATTATATAGAAGAAGAGCTACATTATTCTGAAATAATTCGTTACTGAAAATGCCATGTTGTTATTTTTCACTGTTGGTTTCTAGTTACTTATAAAACTGTTTATTAGTTCCAGCAGCTTTTTGGGAACCAAACTCAGATTGTCTGGTAACAGCTCACCTGTGTACACCACCCCCAAAAAAAAGAATAAAATTGCTATATCTAGTCTTCCAGAACATCATGCATCCATTCAACAGCTCCCAGAGATAACTGAACTGAGACTCCTGGACCAAATCCTCACGGCATCAGAAGCTAAATTTCATTTGTTTATTCCTACTTGAAATCATCCGAGTACTTTCTAAACTGTTCCCTTTCTATTCTGTTCTGAGCCTTTATTTATTATACTAATCCAAGTTAAACTTTTTTGCTGGAGACTAACACAGAAGAGATCTTGACCACACTGTCTACCTCAATATTATTTCTTAATCATTTTTCATCTTCCTTTACCTTTTTCTCTAGCTCTGCCTTAGCTATTCCAACTCTGTTCATAACTTCCTGTGTTTATTCTGTCTTCTCTTCAGTAATTTGATTCATTTTACACTTTCAGTAGGATTCTTGTTTCCTTATATTCTTTTACATCTTGCTATAAAACCTCCTTTTCTGGAGCTTTAAGCTTCACATCTGGTAGTGATGGCTGATGGTCAACAGCAAGCCAAGGGTGTAAGAAATTGAACTCAAATGCCACTAGTCTTGATGAAATATCTTTCGCAACAATTTTATTCCTCAGGCATTCAGTCATCCCACAGAAGACCAGTCCACAGCATCACTGTAAGCCCAGGGCTTTCCTAAAAGCAACCTTTTTAACATTTTAGAAATAAATGTTAGACGTAAGTTTAAAAGAAAAAAACAAGTTTTCATTTAAAAAAAAAAAAAACAAACAAACAACTCAGATGTTTAGAAAAACATCACAGAATGCAGAAAAGCAGGGTATTTTCTTCCTTGTCTTTATAAAATTCCTTTTCATCTATTTATGATTAAATTGAAAATTCAAACTACTTGGGTATCTTTCAATTTACAGGAATTCCTTATCTTCTCTTCAGATTTTATTTATTCCATGATTTCCCCAGTTCTGAATCAACAAAATCCTTTCCCAGGTTGTTTTTACACAGAATCAGAATGTAATCAATGAATAATTAATAGTCATAGAGTGCTACATGCTTCAGTGCTATGAATTGTGATTTTTTTCTTTTTTGTTTTTTGGTTTAGAGCTAAGCCTAACAGTACAACATAGCCATCTACAAATAATGTTCAGAGCATCTGGTACTGCTAAAGGTGCTACAAGTTCTTTAAATCAATCTACTGTATAATCCTTTCCTCCGGCCCTGAGTCACATTCTTTGGGTTAGACACTGCTTCGTATGAGAGAAGTTTATATCTTGCTTTGGCTAAACATTTGTATCTATAACAAAGGCTCAGCATTAAGCTCTAGCTACTATTTAATAAAATACTTATCACATATTAAGATGTGGCTACACACGATGCTGATTAAACAGCTCTTCAAAATCTACCTTAAGTTTTCAGGAGCCTAAATATACCACACAATTCTGACTAGTACTTCCAACTTCAGTAAGGGAGATGTACCACTTGCACAAAGAATGTGGGGGTTTGGGGTTTTTTTCTGGTTTGACCTTTTTTCGCTTGTCATAAAGAATATCTAATAGCTATGTATACAGATATTTAAACATTTTCAGTGAATGGTAATACCTCTAGCAATACTATCGTTTCCTATGCTCTGCCCATTTCTCCACAGTGGCCTGGGTATCAAGTTCAGCACTCATTGTCATTACTGAAATGCAGGATCCAAGAGCCAAGGTGGAGTTAAATGATGATTCTTCCTCCCAAACAGGCATACGGTGTCTAAAACAGGTCCTAAATCTGAAATCTATAATCATTGATCTGCAGTAGAAATATTCTGCTTTTGTCTTCAATTTTTATGACTGAAGCTACTGAAACAACTTATTTAGCAAAACTGACACTGGAAACAAATCAGAGGCTTAGATCAGATAAAGGAAGAGAAACAACAAAAGCTTTTTTTGAAATTAAGACTCATTGTATAAAAAACTAGGAATCAGAATACCAAATAATTAATAGCTGAATGTTAATTATGACCTCAGTTATGCAGTCATATTATGGGAGAGCAGGCTTACAACTCTTTCAAATAATTGGGTTTAGTATATTAAATATGCAAAAGGTTGTATGCAAATGGAATTTTGATTCCTAAAATGTCAAATAACAAGAAATCATTTGGGGAACTAAATGACGGTTTCTTTGCAAATGTCAAATTATTAAAAACAACACCTTTTTTTAGAAACCTTCAGCTAATCAAGTCACTTAACCAGATAAAGATACCGGTTCAGGAAAAAAAAGAAGTTTCAACTGCTAGTTACAAATAGATAATTGCTAGCAAAACAGACAGGCCCTTTTTCCTACACCAAACATTTCTGACTATTCGTGCTGAAGGCAGTGTTTGTTCATTCAGAGAGAAACCATTTGGAAGAAGTAGTGATGTGAGAAGAAAATATCATACTTTCTACTCCACAGTCTACTGTAACATGTTCTGATGGAAAAACAAGAAAAGTTGTCACCAAAGCAGTATTTTGGCACTAAATAAAATGAGCTCACTCGACTATCAAAGAGTCAGTTCTGGTTTTATTTACTCCATATCACCTCAGAAGAGATATTGCATATATTTACAGAATTTAAATCAATAAACTGTCTCATAGAATTTTTCATCTTCTCTTCCTATGTGTTGTTCTGCTTACAGAGTTCATGATTTTTTCTTGAAATTTAATCTTCCATGTCACACAATATGCCTGTATTGGCAATGGAGACTATCCAAATTATGGTATGAGTATGAAGGGGCAAAAAAGAGAGCAAAATAAAAACATTCAACATTTATCCCATTGCTCTCTGTTCTTAAGCAGCAAAATGCAGAGGAATCTCTGTTGAAAAGTGTCTGTGTAGAAGTTTTCATGGACTTTGCACATTCATGTCAGACCAATAGGAGGAAGGATATTTTTCCATTTTTATGCGTGGGATGTAATTTTAATAGGTAAGGCTAAGAATTTCAGAATCCAAACTACATGTATACAGAAAGGCATTATTTGTCTCACCTGTTACATGAGCTCATTCATTTTTTTAAGGAAACATAGAAAGTAAACTTTAACAGAAACTGAGGAAAGATACTACTCTAGATATCAATGGCAATGTATTTGTTCAATATTTATTTTCCTTTGTTAATTTATCTACCAAATGTCAGATTAAAAATCTCATTTGCTTTTCAAAGTTATTATATCTGGATTAATTGTAATATGACTCAAGTATCAGAAGTTACTGACTCAAGTATCACAATTATACAGAGGGACTCTCAAAATGTCACATAAGCTACTCCCTACCTTTTAGTAGGTCAAGTGTATCTAAGTGATTTGCACAGATACTTGTCTAACCTTTTCTTATTAACTTACAGTGAAAGAGATTCTAACATTTTTCTACAGTCCTGGTACAAGCTGCTTGCACTATGTCAGTAACAGGAGTTTTACCTCTATCTAATCTTAGTTTTTTCCCGGTAACTCGATTTCTTCTGTTCATTTCCCAAGGGGATATTTATACCCTTATGAAAGCCATAGTTTCCATAAGCATGGAGGAAGACTCTTGTGATCTCTCTCCTTGTCATGCCCTCCCCAAGCAAAGGAACAAATCCATTTTATTTTACCTTCTTGGTCTTGCATGTGAGCTACATTTGTGTGAAAAAGTTTTAAACCTGGGCATGGTACTTAACTCAGCTTCTCCCAACACCAAATAGACCAGAAGATAGATTGGGTTCAGATATTACTGTAGCTTTCAGCCTTGGAGGAATTGCTTTGAAAGACAGAGACGCACCCCAGTCAGACCAGTGACATATATTGTGCCTCTGGAGCTCTAAGCTCAGTGCTAAAATGGTAATGACTGAGACTTCCAACAGAATTCTGGCATTTAGCATGTTGATTCAGAGGGTTGTTGATGACAACTATGAGAATAAGAGGACCCCAAAAGTCTCTGAAGGTATTGATTTTCCCTGGTGGAGGTCTTCTGAGATGTATAGCAATGGGAACCTCGGGGCAGTGCTAGAGACTACAGTCTTTTCTGGACTCTTCTAGGTAGCGATTTGGGAATAAGGTTATCCACCTAAGTGTCAAGCTCAGACACACACTGTTTCTGAGGTTTAACACTCCCCTTTTAAATCAGAGACTTAAGATATAACTGATGTAAGCTGATTAAGGTGTTTATTGATTAATGAATGTAATATGAGGAAATTGGCATAGAACAGCTGATTTCAATAATCAAATTAGCTAAATAGAATATTGTTAGTATGAATTCATGATTACAATTGTGCAGGCTATTATGTACTGCTATAAAGCTGTTAACTATTGTACTTGTCTAGTAAACCAGATTAAAAGCCCCTATTGCATTAAAATTCTGTAATTATGAAGGTGCAAGTCTATTTCTCCCCACACAAAGTCATATAGCCATAGGCCTCATAGAGAACTCCATCAGTTGTTCCAGTGAACTTGGCATTTGCCTGGTGAACTTGGTATTTGCTGATCAGATGCACTATTGTTCCATCCTGCTACTGTCAGAGAGTTGCCCTGTGCTTGTCCTCTGATGATTTCATCCCTGATACTCCACTTTTTCTGAATTAGATGGACCTTCTCACAGGCCTTGCATCTCTATTTCTCCTTTGAAACTCCTCCTGAGTTAACAACCTGTACCAAATTTACCTTAGTACTTTTTTTTTTTCATATTGGTTCCATTTTTGCTACATTAATATTCAAATTAGGTATTCTGGGGTACATATCACCATGGCAGTAGATAACAATAGAAAATGGGGGAAGATACTACTACCACTACTACTACTACTGCTACTACTAAAAATGGAAAGTGATAAAAGAAAGATTCAGTAGGACACAGCAAAAAAAAGGTAGGTTACATTAAGATGAGAAAGGATTTTGAAACAGAAGGTGGGTGGATAGGTGAGAAAGGAACAATGGATTTACAAAGGATTGAAGGCTGGAACTCAGTACATTTGAACACACATGATATTTGGCCCTTTATATTGCCTGAAAATAATATCAGGGTGTTGCATGAGCTTTTGATCCTGTGGAGTAGTTCAGCTCAAGGTGATTAGCATGTTGCCTTGTATCTTCATTCCTCTTTAGGAGGTGGACACTGCTTGATAAGTACTTGGAAAGGATCTTCCAATTTTAGATTCTCTGAAAGGCTTGTAGTTGAGGTCTATGAATACTGCTCTGTGAACAGAACCAATGCAAGGTAAGTGAGGACTACTGGGTGATTTGCTTAGAGAACACTCTCCTGTTTAAGCCAAAATGCTAATGTAACGCAGGCTCCATTGGTTCAAATCCCTGGCAGCCTGGTTAGAGCATCTAACCAGGGATCTCTTCCGAAGACAAGTGTCTTTGATCAAGATGCAAAGCTTCCTGAAGTCATCAATGCTTAGCATGAAGATAGGATGACAATAATGCCTGTTCCACTCCAGGTGGCTGCCTATGGGCTCATGAGCATGATCATGTATAGAGAATCTATTAACATGTGATAGACTGTAGTGTTAGGAATAAGGATAGAAAAAATATTAGGAAACTGGCATTTTGTATGAATAATATGAGCTTTGCTCTAAGAAAGTGGATAATGAAAGATGAAAACTAAGCTTTCCTTTCATGCTATCATAAGCCCTATGTGCTTGTTTATTTTCTACTTAAACAAGCTATCTTCTTTATTTTCTGTTTTTCCTGAGTTTCCTTCTTGACCAGAAAGCACATTCATGGAGCTCTCCTTACTCCTTTATCCCTTTGTTTAATATTTATATTGTATGGTTTTATTACCACAATTCTATTTCCAGAGTACTTCTTTCAATTTCAGCTTTCTGAAGACCTCCCAGAAAACCTCATCTACAATATTAGGAAAGATGTCAAGTGCATAGTCTTCACAATACCTATGAAATTCTTTTTGTTCTATGAGCACTGTACAAGGATTTCCTGTCTGCTCATAAGTGGAAGTGGGAGTGAAAGTAACTGGAGCAAAAGTCACTGGATGGATTTACGGGGTAACTTCTAGGTGAGTTCAGCACACTCTTCCTGTCCAGTGAATATGCAACCTCAATAGTCAAGGTACAAGTAATGATCAGATTGACATTAAGAGATGAGATAACAGAGACACCATGTGTATGTATTATTATCACATTACTAACATCATATTGTATAGCTTATCGTGACCCTCTGCACAGAACGCATGCCCATTCAACATACATCCTCAGTGGAAAGCTCTAAGAGCCCAGAATAACTGATAGAAAAATGATTCATTATTTTGGGTGAGCTGTAAAAACACACTGAATCTTAAGCACCTTAAAATGCCTCAAGCTGAAAGATGGGCACAATGGAGGCCAGCTTAACCGCATGCTTTGTATTATACTGGATTGAACTAGGAGTGCTTCACAACCAAGAAAATCTCCCTGCCAATGAACAGGAAAGCATCAGGAAAGCTCCTCATGGCTGTTTTTTGAACATAACTAAGCAGGTCAGCTAAAAAAAATGTGCTCACACAGACTGTGTAGAACATACAAATGCTAGACATGAAGTACATAGCTTTGTAGATGAGCCTGTGAGCAAGTATGTGCAGAGGCCTGTGCAACAGATACCAAGCAAAGACTTATTCCAACTGTTCTGCAACACGGAAGTACTCAGTTCGCACCAATTGGGAGTAGCCGTTGATAAGACAGATGAGCTGTATGGAACAATTGCTAGAAGAGGAATTGTTCCCTCAAGGAGATCATAAACACATAACAGATGTCTGCTTATACTTCAGGCTTCGTATTACTCATCCTGTTCTTCTCTCCACTGTCTCTTACTTTTTTTGGTCATTTGGTGGTTTTTTTTTCCCACTCAGAGCAACATCCTTATCACATCAGTCCCTTGCTGCCCAGTCTCTTCCACCCTGGCCTGCACTTGTCTCTGCACCCTGGCCGCTTTTACTCTCTTGTGGTTTTGGGTCCACCACCACCCCTCCCCACGTTACTTTTCTCTTTCTTGTTCTCTAGACCCCATCCATTTCTTTCTCATTCTCTCCACGTTTTCTGCCTTTCCTCTTGCTCATATAAGAAATCCTGCTCCCCTTCATTATGCACTAGAAATTCTAAGGCAAGGAGGGATCAGTGGTAGGGAAGGTAAAGTCCCCCTCCTACCCTTTCCTCCTGGAATTAAGGAATTCTTCTCCCAGGAATTAACTGCAATTGCAGAGAAAGGTGTGCAATACTAGCTTACATTACATTTTGTTAGAATTTTGTTGATGCTGTTGGATATATATGTTCTGCTCATTGCATAGCTTGGAAACTTGAATCATACTGCTAAAGTATAGAGAAATCCTAGCTATGGATTCTGACAAGAAGAAATATGCTTTTTCAATATCTAAACATAGCAATAAAGAATAAGGTGTAAATATTGATTTGGTATATTGCTATCATTCTTTACTTAAGAGTGTTCACCAAGGCAGTGATGTCAGCGGTCAAATGGTATTACAGTGGTATAATGGTTATTGCTGTAGCACGGACTGTAGCTGACCTGGGACTGAGACAGCCATTAACATGCTTTGAAATAAAATCATTAGATATATATCCAGAGCTAAATTTAGACAATGATGTTTATGAGCAAACTTGAGGGATAAGTCTGGCAGAAGGACAGGTTAGTAGACTTTTCATTATGATCCAATAAACTACTATTGCATTTTACCACAAAACAGTATCTCAGAGCACAGCTGGGGGGAGGGGGGGGGGAGTGAAATACTATATGTCAGAATCCAACCCAGAAGTAAATCTTTACCTTTTCTGGTCTAGGTTTTACTTCTATTTTTTCTCTTTTTTCACACTGAAATGAGAAGCTTGTTTGTACTAGGTAATTAAGAAGCCACTACTTGGATTCCTAATCCTCTAGCAGGAGGGAAAAATGCAGTAGTTTTTCAGAAACATATCAGAAAGAAGAGCTAGTTTTTATGCCAGGGACACAGACACCCAAGTTAGGTTTATACTCTATAATTTGCTTTGCCACGTGGCACATTGTACACAGTTACTCTTGAGATGCCCTCATTTTTCCAGTGGTAAAATCTGCATTCATTGGACATACATAAAGTGGGCTGTACAAATGAGCACAAATTTTTGTTCTACAGCCCAAATGGCTTCTTCCCAGCACATCATAGATAAATATCGTAACACTCAAACAACACAGTTTCCACATGTTCACTTTAAAATTTCAGATCATGGACTGAGGAACAGAAGAGGAATGCACAAATAGGTTTAAAACAATGAATGTGAAAAGATGCCATACCCAACAAACTCTCTGCTGGGAGAACAGCATAAACAGCCAACACAAGTTGCAACATTTATACGCTGTTTATAATGAACAGTTCCCAGGTGTTTTTACATCACCACAGTTAATTAGTAACTTCTGCATAGTATTTCATGGTTAACAAAGAGCTCTCTGAGACCCTTGATAATTGCTCTCAGTATGTAAAATAGGAATAGCAGGTCCTTTTTCTTACAACTCTTCTTTTCTAGAGAAATGCACAAAGAAAAAGTTACTAGCCCACAGAAAGGACTAGAAAGTGTCAGAAAGCTTTCATCAGTTTAATGGAGCCCATAAAGGATGGCAAAATACAAGATAATGGTGTACTTGCAAGCCTTCATCTGTAATGATGCTGAATCTCAGACCATTTTATTTGTATTTATATTTGTACCATTGGAAAAGTGGTACAAGAGTCCTCAGAGCCAGCACTGTCGATACTGCTCTTTCTCTTTAAGCTAAAGGGCTCTGTTCTTTCAAAGTTGTTACAGGTGTTGTTAGGCTGAAAGCAGGGCATATTCAATGCAATTAGAACTGAACAAAATAGACAACTGTGCAATGTGGAGGACTGTCATTGCTGGAGTGTGAAGAACACAGGGCTGAGTTTCAGTCAAGAGACTGGGACCATTTGGGCAGTCTGGGGCTGGGTTTGTAAATTGCTGTAGGGGCAGAGAAGGTGTGTGGAAGGCAGTCAGTAACAGAATTCTGACCCTGAAAATGATTTGCAGAGTGAGGGACAGGGAATCGGGGAGAGGCTGTGGCTAAGCACTGAACTGGGAAGATCTGGAGGAGAAGGAAAAAATTAGGAGCTCCCAAGAAAGAAAAAGAAGGTAAGGATTTTTAAGGACATGACCTGGGTCTCATATCTCCTCATATAAGAATATGTTGCTGGGCAACAAAGTTGAAAATAAAAGTGGAGGGAGGATCAGAAAGCAGGGACAAAAGGCAAAGTACACAGGAATGTCACAGTGTTCTCAGGTGCTCATTCTGGTGTCCCCCACTGGGATGTCTCTGCACAGTCCCTTTATGTTATATTTGTCTTTCTTGGTTGCTCCATCCAACTGGGATTAATTAAATAGGCAGGTTTAATAGACTGGTACTGCTCTAGAAAGGTAATCTCTCCCCATTTTAGCCCAAGTCAGGCAATTTTACAACATTGATTGCATGGTGTTGTTAGGCAGACTATCCTGACAGAGGACATGTGGTCTCCTCTGCAAGGTGGGTTAGGAAACAATCACTATGATACCAGAAATGGCGTGGGCTGAAACAAAGATGAGGCTCTTTTTCCTGTAAAAAGTCTTATAGTAGCAGTGTTGGCAGAGGCAGTTATGTGTGACTGTGCCTTGTGTGTGACACAGATTAAAATTTGGATGTTCTTTTTCTAGGTGGGGCTGCTGATGGCATGCTTTCCAAAAAATGGGAAAGTTTTGTAGGATAGTTTTTGCTTGGACTGCATCAAACCACGTGTGTAGTAGGGTTATGTAATTTGGGGGACCAGGCAGAATCTATCTTGATGTAAAATTCTTGAACCACAAGTAGCATAAATGCCAGCAGCTGTGGTGAATTGATCCACTTTCATTGTAACATTTCCCACTATTAATAGATTCATGGAATCAAAGAATCATTTAGGTTGGAAAAGGCCTTTGAGATCACTATTTCCAACTGTTAACCCAGGACTGCTAAGTCCATCACTAAACCATGTCCCTGAGCACCACATCTACAGTTTTTTTAAACATCTCCACAGACAGTGACTTCACCACCACCTCCCTGGGCAGCCTGTTCCAATGCTTGACCACCCCTTCAGTAAAGAAATTTTTCCTAATATCCAATCTAAACCTCCCCTGCCATAACATGAGGCTGTTTCCTTAAGCAGCATCCTGTTACTTGTTGTCTGGGAGAAGAGACCTACCCCGACCTGCCCACAACCTCTTCTCAAGGAGCTGTAGAGAGCAATAAGGTCTCCCCTGAGCCTCCCCACCTCCAGACTAAACAACCTCAGTTCCCTCAGCTGCTCCTCATAAGACTTGTTCTCTAGACCTTTTACCAGCTTCATTGCCCTTCCCTGGACACACTCCAGCACCTCTACATCCCTTTTGAAGTGAGGGGCCCAAAGATGCACACAGTATTTGAGGTGCCATCTCACCAGTGCCAAATACAGGGGGAGACAGGCAGTATGTCCAAATGTTCTGGCATTCAATACAATCCTCTCATTTACAGAAGTCTTGAACATTCGGGGCTTCAACTGAAGTTGGTGGGACTTGTTTATATGGTATTATATATATTAATGTGTATTGTGTATAGTACATATATATATCAACAGTACCGCATAATATAAAGTGCTCTGATATTCAAGCCCAGAATCTCAATGGGATATGCAATATTACTGAACACTTCTGAAAATCAGAATTTGTAACATTTGTACCTTTTTAACAAAAAAAGAAAGGAAGGGAAGTTTTATCCCTTGTTTTCTTTCTTCTTTGTGCAGTGTTCTGGCTTCAGCTGGGATAAAAGTAATTTTCTTCATAGTAGCTAGTATGGGCTATGTTCTGGATTTGTGCTGAAAACAGCATTGATAAAACAGGGATGTTATCGTTCTTGCTGAGCAGCTCACACAGAGCCAAGGCCCTTTCTGCCCCTCACCCACCCACCAGCGAGCAGGCTGGGGGGGCACAAGAAGCTGGGAGGGGACACAGCCGGGACAGCTGACCCCGACTGACCAAAGGGATATTCTATACCATATGACACCGTGCTCCTCATATAAGGCTGGGGGAAGAAGGAAGGGGGGATATTCAGAATGATGGCATTTGTCTTCCCAAGTAACCACTACACATGCTGGAGCCCAGCTTTCCTGGGGATGGCTGAGCACCTGCCTGCCCATGGGAAGTGGTGAATTGTTTTGCTTTGCTTGTATGTGTGGCTTTTGCTTTACTTATTAAACTGTCCTTATCTCAACCCGTGAGTTTTCTCACTTTTACTTTTTTCCAGTTCTCTCCCCCATCCCACTGAGGGTGTGGGAGTGAGCAAACAGCTCTGTGTTGTTTAGCTACCTGCCAGGTTAAACCATGACATGTAGTATTATATAAAATCTGAATAGAAGCATGCAGTTATGGCCTGTAAGAGGCTGGTAGAGATGCTCCTCTCCATTTAGGACTTGAAGGGCTTATGCAGAGGTGAAACATAATTGAGTCTGTCCTTACTGAGGTCATCATTCTGTTCTTGAGCGAGTAGGTGACTTCATAATCTACCTTCCTGGTCTTTTCCCTATCTCATTTAGGGGCAGTCTGAAACTAGTGAAAGATAAACAATTTCCATGAATATATATTTTTAAAATATTTCCTTACACAATTAATATTCATTATTAATTGGAGGCTCTTGTGCACAAAGTCCTCATATACAGTGCATGCAGATGCCATCACTGGAAAAGTAGCTAAGTAGGGGTACAAGCAGCTAGGTAGGAATTGACTTCCCTGAGGGACAAGGGGCCTTGCAGAGGGATCTAGATAGATTGGACCATTAGGAAGTGTCTAATGGGATGAAATTTAACAAGTCCAAAGGCTAGATTCTGCAGCTAGGACAGGGTAGCATGGGCACAAATATAAATTGGGAGAGGAGTGGCTGGAGAGCAGCGCTGCAGAAAGGGGTCTGGGGGTGCTGGTCCACATCAGGCTCAGCATGAGCCAGCAGGGTGCCCTGGCAGCCAAGGGGGCAACCCGCACCCTGGGGTGCATCAAGCACAGTGTAACCAGCTGGTGACAAGAGGTGACTGTCTCACTGCATTCAGCACTGGTGCGGCCTCACCTCGAGCACTGTGAGAGGTTCTGGGCCCCAAAATTTAAGAAGGATGTGAAGGTCCTTGAATGTGTCCAGAGGAGGGCAACAAAGCTGGTGAAAGGGCTGGAAGGCACATCCTGTGAGGAGCGGCCAAGGGGTTTGGGCTTGTCTCGTTTGGAGAAGAGGAGGCTGAGGGGTGACCTGATGGCTTCTCTGCAGCTCCCTGAGGAGGGGAAGGGGAGAGGGAGGCACTGAGCTCTTCTCCCTGGGATCCAGTGGTAGGACACGTGGGAATGGTTCAAAGCTGTGCCAGGGGAGGTTCAGACTGGACATTAGGAAACATTTCACATGCTTTAACTTGGTCAGCCCTGAACTGTTCAGGCAGTTGGAATAGACAATCACTGTACGTCCCTTCCAACTGAAAAAGTCTGGGTGGTCTGGTCCGGTCTATCCTATCCTATCCTATCCTATCCTATCCTATCCTATCCTATCCTATCCTATCCTATCCTATCCTATCCTATCCTATCCTATCCTATCCTATCCTATCCTATCCTATCCTATCCTATCCTATCCTATCCTATCCTATCCTATCCTATCCTATCCTATCCTATCCTATCCTATCCTATCCTATCCTATCCTATCCTATCCTATCCTATCCTATCCTATCCTATCCTCAACTCTGTACACAATGATAGCCTACACAAAAGTCATGTCTTGTTGCCGTTCAGGATTTGGGGCAGAAACAGTTGACTAAATGAGAAAAATGCAGAAATAAAGGGAGTCAGAATGCCCCATATTTGTAAATGACCACTTCATGTGAAACTGAAACAATAATTACCTGACTAGTTTTACATACTTTGAAAGCAAACCAATTGAAAAACAGAAACTATAAGGCAGAATATAGCTGTAGGTCCCAAGACCTCTTTTTCAATATCCAAATAAAATTTTGGTGAAGAAAAAGACCTTCTTGAAGAGGCTGATTATAACACCTGGAGCAAAATATTTTCAGTATTGACAAATGAAAAAATAAAAAGTTTTTTTCTTTCTTTCATGTGAGCTTTGAAGGCAACTTTTTCACAGAATCACAGGATGGTCAGGGTTGGAAGGGACATCTGAAGATCATCAAGTCCAACCTCCTGCTAAAGCAGGCTCTCCTAGAGCAGGCTGCACAGGATCATGTCCAGACGGGTTTTGAATGTCTCCAGAGAACGAGACTCCATAACCTCTCTGGGAAGCCTGTTCCAGTGCTCAGTCACCCTTAAGGTAAAGAAGCTCTTCCTCATATTCAGGTGGAACTCCCCGTGTTGCATTTTGTGCTTGTTGCCCCTTGTCCTGTCACTGGGCACCACTTAAAAGAGCCTGGCCCCATCCTCTTGACATTCACCCTTGAGATATTTGTCCTTGCCCTTAAGGATTATTACACTTGCCCTTAAGATATTTATAGACATGGATAAGATCCCTTCTCAGTCTTCTCTTCTCCAGGCTAAACAGGCCCAGCTCTCTCAGCCTTTCTTCATCAGGGAGACGCTCCAGCCCCCTCATCATCTTTGCAGCCCTTGGCTGGATGCTCTCCAGCAGTTGCCAGTCTCTCTTGAACTGGGGAGCCCAGAACTGGACACAGCACTCCAGATGCAGCCTCACCAGAGCAGAGCAGAGAGGGAGGATCACCTCCCTCAATCCACTGGCCACACTCCTCCTAATGTCCCCCAGGACCTCATTGGCCTTCTTGGCCACAAGGGCACACTGCTGGCTTGTGGGTAACTTGCTGTCCCCCAGAACTCCCAGGTCCTTCTCTGTAGAGCTGTCTTCCAGCAGGTCAACCCCCAGCATGTACCGGTGCAGGGGGTTGTTCCTCCCCAGGTGCAGGACCCTACACTTACCTTTGTGGAGCTTCATTAGGTTCCTCTCCTCCCAGCTCTCCAGCCTGTCCAGGTCTGGCTGAATGGCAGCGCAGCCTTCTGGTGTGTCAGGCACTCCTCCTGGTTTTGTATCATCAGAAAAATTGCTGAGGGCACACTGTTGCTTCATCCAAGTCACTGATGGATAAACTGAAGAGGACTGGACTCAGTACTGACCCCTGCGGACTTGTTTTTCTAGACTCTTTTTATTTTATATTCTTTCTCATGTATATTTCCATTATGATATAGTTCCCTCAGATGTTAAAAAATACTCAACCCTTTGCCAGATTCTTGTGCTGCTGTTTTCTTTGAAAATTCCATTTAGTTTTAGTTTTAGTGACTTTTAGTCATTGTGAACAAACATGGGAGAAAATAAATGCATGGACTGAAGGCAAACTAACAAGGACAAGGTGAAGGTAGAGTATGGCCACTCATCCACAGGCCATAATTTCCTGAGAAGAGTATTCTTGTAGACACAGAAAGCTGTAAGCAAGAAGTCATTAAAATCTCCAAAATATTGAAGTGAGGAAACACAGCAGCAAGGGGATTAGGAGACTGGCTTTGAAGTGTAAACTTGCAGCAAGAAGACAAGTATGACTCACACATTTGTGCTGTCCACAATGAACTCAGCACTGTAATCAACACTATATACATTTGTGTCTTTTCCACCAGGTAAATCAGAAGAATTTTGGTCACATTTTCTATTCATCTGCTTTTCAGATTCTGTAAGATCAGTATGTCCTGCAGTTATTTTAGATTCAGCAGTACTTCCCCTCAGTTCATATTAAAGTAGGTTCCCAGTGACTGCATTCTGGGAACACATTTTCTGCCTTGCCTGAGCTTCTGCATGTAACTTTTAATTAAAATGTACAGAGTAGCTGCCTAAAATCCTACATTCCCTCTTTATTGATGCATTATTAATAGATAAATACAAATAATAGTATTACATGCTTTAATCCTCATTTCCTAAGGAATTTTGAGTGATTTTTCTGTTTCTCATTCAGCCCTAAAAGCTTTTGATCTCTTTTTAAAATTGACTTGACAGGAAAGCAAAGATACCAAAGATACTTTGATGCTACAAGCATCGTGAACCTTAAGCAAGGGTGAGAAGTGAGGAACCGGCAGTAGAACCAGAGCCTGCCCCTCCATGACAGTGGCCCCGGCAGGCACAGGGCAGATGTGTGAACAGCTGGGTCTGATGGACATAGGAAGCACCAAAAGCCAAATATGTGTCTTCCTGCTTTTCTGCTGGCCAAGGGGAATGAAGAGAACGGAGAGCACAGTCAGGGCAGTGGGCGGCAGCACAGCAGGTGGAGGAAGTGCAGATTATGGCAGGTGTGGTGGTGAGGGTGCTGTCTGGTAGGACAGGAGAGGAACGCAGCACACTAACTGTGGGATATCACAGTTATTCTGTGGGAATTCTGCAGGAATACAGCCTTTGGTTGATGCATCACTTACAGGAAAAATATCTTTAAAAACTTTGGTTTGAAAGGAAATAAGAAGTTACATTTTATTTTAATGGCATCACTGAAAAGCTACGTAACCATCTGTGGTTTTCCTTGGGGTTTTTGATTAGGCTTCTTTCTGTAATCAAAATAGAAACCCCAACAGAAGCTTGTATTTCCTCAGGTTGACTAGTTCATCATTTTGAATCAAAAAAATATTCCTAACCCTTTGAATTTTCTTTTTTTGTTCTTAACCAACTTAATATCTGGAGGGGTTTTGTCATTTCATTGATGATGCACTGGTGAAAAATCACTACAGGGTGCTGGTCATAGCGGTTCTGACCAGGTAGCAGGGGCCTGACTTCCACTTCCAAATTTGCTTGAAAGTGTGTATGTTAATAAAACTTTACAGCTGTTGATTGGTCCACCATTCAGTATTGAGCTTCATGCAAAGGTTCCTTGCCAACAATGTAAATATGTGAATATTGTAAATGTTACATCTGATTCCTACTCTTTGCCCATACTGGGATATAATCAGCAGGATTGTTTGGATCCAGGTCAGAGCTTGATGAAGTGTATTAGCTTTCACATTACCAGTATAAATAACACACTTGCATGCTATAAGGCACAAAGAAAGAAGAAAACAGTACTTTGGATGCTTTGCTACTTCAGTTATTGCTTTACTGCTTTGCAGCAATAGGGCAAGTAAATCCTCTTGAGATGATGAATACTTAAAATTAAGGCTCGAGAATACTAGTTAGAAGACTTGTTTCTGCTCTTGAATTTGCCACAGCTTCTGCATTTGACCTTTGGGCAAGATAATTAGGGCTTTGCTCTGTGTGCTTAATTCACTGTCTGTGAAGTGGTGATAATGTTATATATGGCTAGTAAGAGGCGAAAGCATGGATGTCTGTAATGAATTGAAATACTGTGGTAATAAAAGACAGTGGGGAGTGACCAATTGTGTAGAGCTGCTTTGCTCCCAAAGCACCTTGTCTTTTCCCCTGTTTCTGCTTGAAACTTGAAGCTATTTTCTTTCCCTACAAGACCTAACGTTTAGGGGATCAGTATGAATGTGCTTCTGGCCAAAATCCCACAGTAAATACATTGATTCATCTGTAGTATAGCTCTTGCTCCAGGCAGGACTGATTTCAAAGCTAGATCAAGCTGCTCAGGAGTTTATCCAGGCATGTTTTGAAAAGGATGAAATGTTTTGAAAAATCTCCAAGGATGGAGATTCCCCATACTCTCCTGGTAACCTATGCCAGTGCTCAGACACTTTTGTGGAGGTGAATTTTTCCCTTCTGTCCACTTGGAATTTCCTTTTTTCAGTCTGAGTATTGTCTCTGCTCCTTTCTTCATGCACCTGTGAGAAACATCTGACTCCGTTTTCTCTGTGACAACCCTCTGAGTAGAAGAACACAGCAACTGGATCCTCCCAAGCTGCCTCTTCTTTTTTAAGCTATCCATTTGGGCTTTTAGAGAAATTTGGAAAGTGTGTGTGCTATTAGGTTTGGTATTGATTTTAGCTCTGATAAAATAAACTGCATTGCAATTGAACAGCAATTTTAAAATTATCTACAAACAAGATTTTTTTCCCCAGATTCTGGAAAGAAATAACCCCATTGTGAACCCGCATTTTTAAAGAAGTGATGTACCTTAATTTCAGTCACAGCAGAATCACAGCAGTTTCTCAGAGTCCAACTTCATACTTGGGGTCATTACATTAGCATTAGATTTTTATATTCAAGAATAAAGTAAGTATGAAAATTCTACTCAGTGTTAAAAACAAATGATCTCAAAAAAAGGAGTGGCAAGCTGATGGCCAGCAAAGTGACACCAGTGAGGCCTTACACTAAGCTGGCCTGCTAACATGGAGCTTAGAGAATAGGCAGACCATGACAAAATTATCTCCTACCTCTTCTTCGTCTTTGGTGGTAGATTAGGCACAGCAGAGAGAAACAAAGACTCATGAATTTGTGGCCAAGTTTACAATAATCCTTGCAAACTTATTTCCAAAACCTTTCACTTCAAATTCATGTTTTCCTGAGGCAGCTAATTACTGTTACACCTGGTCTCCATTGAGACTATGTTCATTAATGCTAGTTAAACATTTTTTTCATATATTTAACAATATAACATAGGTATGAAAACAGAGGCTAGAGAAAAAAGACATCCAGTCACCAAACATCAAAGAGGAAGGAAATTTTTACCCCATACTGAGTCAAGAAGTTGTTAATAGGTTACAGAAGTACAGATGTCACTAGTCTGCCAAAACAGCATTTGCAAACCTTAAGATACACAGCAGAAAGAAAGCAGAAAAATATTTTCTTTCTCTTCAATAAATTAAAAGAAAATTTACTTTTGAAGAAAAAGACTGAAAAAACTCTTTGGGAGTACTGAAGAGAGACTGCTTCTAAAGCTTGGGTGCTCCACAGCTAAGATCTTCTTTCAGATGCAGCCTAAAATGTAAGAAGATTACAAGCATAGCAAATCACCTTAAGAAAGCATCTACAATTGTTTGGGTAAGTACAACAGGTAGGACAGCCACCTTTTAGCATGAGAAAATTAAATGTGGTTTTTTCCTTCCTTTCTTCAGGTGTATCATATGTAAATACTCATGACTTCCTCGTCAGCTGCAGCTGTTTTAAATAAATAATAGCAACCTTTTCCTAGCTTTTTAATGTTAGTGTAGCTTGAGCTGAACAGCTCTGCAAGGTCAGTGCCTAACTGGAAGCTGTTCTCCGTCTAGGAGCAATGGAGCTGACAGCTGGGGTTCTGGACAAGGAACGCTTAGAGGGCAGTAAGCATGGACCAAACCATTTGACATGTCTGTGGGATAGTATTTGCACATGGGCATCACATAAATTACAAAAACAAGAATGTTTATTGATAAAAGCCTAGTATTATTAGTGTAGCTGTCGATTCACACATAGCAAGACCAATGAAGGTGTTCTGTGCTTCTGTATAACGAATAAACTGTCTTCTTTTCACTTCTTGGCAGATAAATCATTTCTAAGAAAAGAATGCATCATCATGGAAAAAAACATGGTGTGTTTTTTTGTCATTCTGCTTGCATGCCTGCCTGAGTAGTAGGTTGTTTTTAGGGAGAGAGGTCTATCTCAGCCATCTTTTGTGACCGTCAACAACAAAACAGACACAATGAGGAACTTCATGTTTGGACATTACCCCTGAGTGTTGAAATCAGGAACTGAGACCAAGCATTCAGTTCAAATTCTGAATTATACTGATTGCAACCACATTAGATTTCTTTAATCCTTAAAATCTGTTATGAAACCTGTGTTAGTAATGGGTAACTTCTGCAATGATAGCCAAGTTCTAGACTGTACATTTAACCTTATGTGATACATGATCACAATCCCATTGCATTAACAGCACTTCAGTCCGCTGCTTATTTAAGAACTGGATTTGTCTGCAGGTCTGGAAAGCTCTATTCAAAATAGACTTCTATGATCACTTAGCGAAGTAATAAAATAAGATTGGGTTCTGAGGTAGCAATTTAGTTATCTGGGCTTTTGGCTTATTTGAAGCTTCAAAACTTTATTGAAAACACACATACACAAAAGAGGGAACATACATTTGGTTCTTTTGGACAATTTCAGGCAGGTACTGCTATATAACCAGCTACTTTGTTCAGGGAAATTATGATTGCTTTTCATCATCTACAGCAAGGGAGTGTGCACTATGGCCACTTGAGAATTGCACAGCGCTGCTTAGTGATTATCAAGTAATGGCTGATTGCTTTTGCTAATGGGTTTGCTTTTGATGTTGTTTTTTGTGTCAAGTCACTTCACATGCGGGATTTTGAAGTGTTTTGCTGAACAGGAGAAGAATATTAAATAAAAGCTGTCCTAGAATTCTATTGTTTCTGAATGTAGGGGGTGTCAGCTACAGGAGGGATACAGGCATCAAACCTCTGCCAACGTCATCACAGAAGGAATGACAGAAAAATCACAAAAAAAAGATACAGAGCTTAGAATTATGTAGTACTTCAAAGAACAAATAATTACTTCTCCCTTATCATGTCTCTTCTTGCTATTTGATATCAAGTTATTAATACTTCATGAGGTAGTTTTCATTTTTGAATGTTATCTCACTGCACTACAAGTAATTCTCCAGTGAGCATTCACAGTTATTGCTCATGTACTGAGGGCTGATTTTTATTTACATGAAATCTATAGTTTCTTCCCGCTTTAAGGGATGTTTTGTGAAACTGGTTTAAGTATAGATTGTGTAAGATACTAATTGTTTTACTTTATGTATTATGGCAAACATTTTACATAGAGCTTCTGAAAATGTCTATGTATTTAATTTTTTGTTTCATTTCATAAACACTTTGCTCTGTTTCAGCATGACTGAAGATCCTTCTGTCAGGACAGTTTCTCCATGGAAATCATCTCTTGTTCTGGAACATCCTGGAATATTTTTTGTTAAAATAGCTGGCCACATATGTTGGCCTCCTCAGAACTGATGAGTTTGTCCCATGTGTTTGAAGGATCTAGCCCAAATCACTCTAAGTATGTATTTGTAGCCTGATAATGATCAACATTTTATCCTATAGGATACCAAGAATTTAATGGGATTCTGCTCGGTTTGCATTGTATTTGGTCTGTCAGAGATGGAGTTAAATTTCTTCATAGCAGCCCATATGGTGCTGTGTTTTGGATTTGTGTCCAAAATAGTGTGGATAACACACTGATGCTTTAGCAGTTGCTGAGCAGTACTTGCACAGCATCAACACTTGCTCTGTTTCTCACACTGTGAGTAGGCTGGGGTGCTGGAGTTAGGCAAAAGTTTTGGAGGGGACACTGCCAAGACACCTGACCTCAGCTGACCAAAGAGATATTTAATACTATATAACATTGTGCTCAGCAATAAAACTTCGCGAGGAGGCAGGGGGAGAGTTTTCCCAAAGTAGCCTCCATCAGAGAGTGGCTGGGCACAGATGCGGTGGTGAGAGGCGGTGAGTGATTGCCTTTGCAGCACTTGTCTTCTTCTTTTTCCTTCACTTATTAAATTCTTTATCTAAACCTGCAAGTTCTTCTCTTCCATCCCATTGGCGGGGTGTGAGCAAGCAACTGGCTGGTGGCTTAGCTGCTGGTTAGGGTCAACCCACCATGCACTTACATTTCTAACTAATACAAGAATATGGTATCACTCATACCTGCAAGTTACAGCCATATGTGGCCACAACTGTGTCAATGCCTGATCATCTTGTCCAGATTTTCTGTTACTCTAAAAGAGCATCACAGCTTTGTGTGTGAGGAAATGTATCATAAAAAACCCTGCATTTTAATAGAGGGTGTTCAAATATGAGATTTTACTGAAATAGATTTATGATTGAGAATAAAGTTAAACAAAACCATATCGGCAAATTGAAGTTCTGCCTTAGAATTGGATATTTTTTTCCAGTCTCATGCGCTTTAAGTTAGTCTAAGCTCATGTTTTAGAAATTATCTGGGGTTTATTTGTACATTTTTATTTTCTTATTCTATGTGGGGATTGCATTGGAGCTTAGAAATAATGGTTACACATAACTCCAAGAGATAAATTAAATTATCAGCATGCAGATAAAGTTTGCAAATAACTTAGGCTTAGGACAAATATGGGACACATTCATCTTCTGTCACATGATGTAGAAAAGATATGCACGTATATATGTATGTTTATTCACACATCTGTGTAGCTGATGGATGATTGGAAGATACAGCATACAGCTATGTGTGAAATATAGCAAATTTTGAGCTGTGTGAACAAACCAAACCTGCTTAATTCCAAGCAATTTTGTGATCTCAGAAAACTGCTAAACTAGGCTGTCCAGAATCACATTTAAGGTTGATTGCTGCCTTTTATGAAACACCTGTGATTTTGCTTGAAATATTCAAGGCTTCTTCTTCCCAGCATAGCTAGTGCTCCACAAGAGTTCTTCTGTGTTAGAAGATAATACAAGATAAAGCATGGTGTTCAATTAAAGGTAAAATTTTGTCATATACTTAGGTTTTGCATTTTTGGGAGATGCTGAGGGTTGATATTTTTGGCTGAGTTAATCCCTGGGTTAGTCTGCAATAGTGCTTACTCTTTAGCATTTTCTAAGTTAGCCTCACGCTATTTACTAAGTTACACAGAAATGTGGGGAAACACATATAAAATACATTGTGTTATTCTGACCAGATGTGATGACTATGAGAGACCATGTGGCAGCAGGAGGCAGAGTGGAGTCTGGCTAGGGACACCATTGCCAGTTTAACACTAGAGTGATGTACATGTGCTTGGGAATAGGGACAAAAGGTTATTTCCCACTAGATCCAAGCCTTTTTATAGTCCATCCAGATTCTTCGGCAAAGAGCCTTCTACAATGCTTTCATCCATTCAAGTACAAACCTTCATTGACCTAAAATGACCCCTTAAGGAACCTTTGGAGGAGTCCAGTACACATATATACATACCAGTAGCACAGTAAGCTTTGTTCTCAGCACTCAGATACACAGAATAAGGATGCACAAACACTGCCAGTCACTCTAAACATTGCTAAAACGGTGCTGCTCCTGCTCCTTGATGCTGGTACTGCTTCAGGTGTGAGGCAAGTCTGGTTCCTGTTGAAACATGTGCTGTTCCTTTGGATCTTAGGCTAAGTGACTTAGGCCAGATCTTTCCTTCAACAGCCATATATGTCCTCCCTGCCCAGCCGCAGGCTTTCAGTCTTTGGCATAAGCTAATGGGAGAAAAAACGGCTGAGAGGCTCTAATAAGAAAAATTGTAAGTGAAGCACAAAACCAGAGGAACCCAAAACAGAGGAGGTGGTGTCTGCTGGCAGATCAGGAATTAAAGCATTAATTTGGAGACACACCTTCCATTTTCATGATTTCTTCAAAGGACATGCTTTTATTTCTCCAGTCTCCTTGAAGGGTGTTTTAATGGCTTACATTTTATTCTGGGGAAGAAAGGTGCTACCAATTTCCTTTGACGAACCTGATCCACTTTGTATAAAACATCATCTCTGGAAAAAGTACTGATGTCTGCATGTCCATTCTTACAAATTAATATCATAAACAACAGGTTTATCACTTTTTTATCTTTTTTGCATGTATTTAATTAATAAAAACTCAAGTTTGTTATTTCAAGTAGGATTGCTTAGTATGAGACTGGAAGTACTGCCTTCTCCTTACCCTAGTGTACCCCATCCTTATGTGATCTAGGTAGGGAATATTTTTTAGAGAAACATATATGTTTAAATCCTCTCTCTGTCTTTCTCTCAAAATAAGAACTTCGACTTTGTTGTTCTGTCATTAAGCAGTAGCTGCTGAACTGAAAAACACATTTCATTTCCTCCAGAATACCTGTAAATACAAATCCAATTTTCTTTCTCTGCCAAATATAATTTAAAAATGTGGACCATTCTGGGAGAACTGAAGCCACAGTAGTTTGTAAAAATAGTTTCACAGAAATTCTTTGTTATAGTTTTTGCAGTGCTGTTACTGAATGCATGTGGAGAAAATACTGAATATAATTCGTTTAATGTAGATCCAAGGAGGTACATAGTCTCTGAAGGTAATTATACAGTGGAAGTCTTTGTGCCAAAGGAAATTACTTATTTGCATAGTGTTAATAGCCATATTTAGAACAGTGCTAGTATTAGAATTTCTTCTTTGCACTTTTGCAAATTCAGGAAGGTTTCTAGGTTGATCATAGAATGATAGGAATATTCTGGTCAGGAGTGACGTTGGGAGGTCATCCAGTCTAACCTTCTACTCAAAAAAGGGTCAGCTATGAGGTTATTTAAGGCTTTAGCCAGGCTGGTCTTGAAAATGTCCAAAGATGAAGACTGCACAACCTCTCCGCGCAACCTGATCCACTGCTTGACTGTCTTCATGGTGGAAAAGTATCTCCCCATACCCAGTCTGAGTCTCTGTTGTTTCAGCTTACACTCCTCGTCTCTTGTCCTGCTGGCTCACATCACTGTGGAAAGCTGGCTACCATCTTCTTGATGACCTCCTCGTAGGTTTTAGAAAGTTGCTATTAGGTGCGTGTCCCCCCCAAAGCCTTCTTTTCTCCAGGCTCAGCAAGTTGTGTTCTCTCGGCCTCAGCCTCCCCCAGGTAGGTGCTCCAGCCCCTTGGCTGTCCCAATGGCCCTCTGCAGAATATGTTCTAGCTTATCAATGCCTTTCTTGCATTAGTGTGCCCAAAACTGGGTGCAGCATTTGAGATGCAGTCTAATGAATGCTGAGTAGAAGGAGAAAGTAATTTTCCTCAATCTGATACGTATACTCCTATTAATACACTCCATGGTACAGCTGGCCTGCTGCTTGGCTGCCAGAGCACACTGCGAGCTGATACTCAGTTTGCTGTAAATAAGACACCCATTCCAGCAAAGCTGCTCCTCAGCCAGAACCTCACCAGCCTGTATTGGTGCAAGTGGTTCCTCCTTTCCAGGTACAGGGCTTGTTGAAACTCATAAGATTCGGGCCAGCCCCTCCCTGTACCTTGTCAAGGTCCTTCTGAATCGTAGTCCTGCCCTCGAGCATGTCAAGGATGCTGGAATCTGCTGCCATTCTCAAGTGCAGATCCCTAGGCATTCAAGCTAATGATTTTACTTCCCATCTATGCTATGTGGTGGAAATGTGTAAAAATGGAAAAGAAACAATATGTCATAACAACAAGAAAAATGAAAGTAGTACATCCGCAATAACAAACATGCTTAGCTGAAGTGAGCTGTTAGACCATCTTCTCTCAGCACAACAAATGTGACAAGTGAATGTAAAACTAAGAATGTAAAATTGTTCAGTTTCCAGCAGAACTAAATCCAACATGCTTTTTCTGTGGGATAACTGCCCTCTCTACAAACCATTTTCATCCTTCACACCTGAACATAGACAGGCTGTGAAATATCTAATACTTTTATTTCTGTGCCATAAAAACAGAGAATTCCAGGAAATCGTTTGCCCTGAAAACATTAATTAAACAGGGTAGATAAAAGGAACATATAAATGATCATTCATGAAACTTACTAGTATCAATGTGTGAAAATATATATGTATTTTTCAAATAATAACATTATGGATAAGTTTCCAATGTTATAGCAAACTTAACTTATTGTAATATCTTCTGCCAAATGTTATTAACAGAATGGAATCTACTGGCCAGTTTTCTTTGGAGAACTTCCTCTCCAATAGAGTACCAATATATCAGAACTGACAGAGTGACAAGTGGCTAAGAATCAGCATCTGCTAATTCTAGTTCAGTGTAGGCTTTCATTTTGTAAGCTTTTTTTGCAATACATTTAATATTTTAAAATAAATAAATAAATCTGTACTTTGTGGCATGTAGCTGGTTGCTGCGTAAGTCTGGTGTCCCAGAGAATCTGCAGACTTGCAGGTGCTGAGTTGAGACAAAATATAATAAAATACCAGTAACAGGCTAATTTAGCAAATAATGCCTTGAAAATGTACTTACATTCTCCTGGAAAAAAAAAAAAAACAAATTTGAAGGGAAAAACTCTGGTCAGTAAGACATAAGCAAACCTTGCTGTAATATGTACAGCTAAGCTCCTTGCCATTCTCAAAAACCAATTATGCTGTGTTTATCTTTTTATATATGCTCAGTCATTAAGACTTAAAACTCAGTCCTTTGGAAAGAACCAGAGAGTTTTAAACTCAATTCTTTCTTAACCCTACAATGACAGACAGGACGTGTTTCTGTTCCGTTCTCATGTTCCAGTAAGGATTCTTCCCAATGGCGATCACCCGCTGGCTGGCAAAAGCCACCAGCAAAGATTGCGCATTATTATTTTCTTGTAAGATTAAATCCTGTATGCTTTTACTTCTAGAGCCATAATGACTTTTGAAAATACAAGTTTATGGTACTGGTCAACTCACTCCCCCTTTTCATACTGCTTTTGTCACTACACTTGTGGAATTCTATCTTATCTCGGATTGCAGTCTCGTTCTTTCACTCAGTGTGCTAAATACTGAACAAAATTGGGACTCAGTACTGCCTGAGGAAGTCAGGACTGGTCTTTCCATATGTACTAGAACCAAAGCACATCTGTTGTAGATTAATATCACCAACTCTCCATCCGCATCCTTCCTTCATGTAATATATCACCTCACACAAGACACATGGGGGCAGAAATTAATTAGATGATCTATATTTAAATCTCTTTTTTTCAGTCTAGTTCAATGCTGTAGAAAAGTGCAAATGACATTGAATTAGTCATTGGTAAAGTTAATTTGAAATAACATGTACTTAAAAGTTTAAATTTCACCAGATGAACCATCAGAAAGAAGGTAAAAATATAACATGGAAAACAAGAAGATAGAAATAATTCATTATGATGCAAAATTCTTTTTAGAAAATACATGATGACTAATAAAATCTATATTGTATGAAGATCACTATTAGATCACATAGGATGTGACCTATTGATCTGTTTAAAATAAATTTACTAAATAAATAGCTCTTGTATTTTTCTTATAAAGAAACCAGAGAGGATTCTTTCTGGCTTCCTATTATTGGATTGGTATTCAGATAAATATATTATTCCTTCCATAGTTATAAATATTGTTGTGCTAAAATGATTTAACAGCCCTTTCTGCTTGGAAGGGATCCCGTCTTCATGTGGGTATTATGCACTTTGCATTCACCATTTTGCAATCGACTCCTTAACCTCCTTAAAACAGGAACTCTTTGGGTGCCATACCATTTAAGGAACTTCTGAAACCTGAATTAGATACCAGCTTAGCCATATAATGTGTGGGCAGCATTATGCACCTCAGAAACCTTAACAGAAGCCAAAACACTAAGCCAGACATGCTTCCTTAGCTGGCAAGAAATGCCAAGGAGATTGAGGAGACCTTGGAGCCTAACTCTAAGATGGAAAACACTAACTGCTGCTGTAGTTCAAAGGCTTTTCTTTCAGGAAGATGTGGAATGTCGTGTTTGACAAGACAGCTTCCAGAGGTGCCTCCCAACCAATATTAGTCTATAAATCTATGATTCTGTGACTCCAGGTGGAGGGAGGGACTTGTCACCATGAGTTCAGCCTTTGTGTCATATTAATGACAAAAATCTAGAATGCCAGTTTGTATCTATGGTGTTGGCCTGGGAAGGCAGATTAGCTGTGGTTGCTGCTCTTGCCAGGGTGCACAGGGTCCTAAAAAAGCATTCATGCTTGGCATGGGGAATGCACACACTGGCACCAGCACATTCACTTTGGAGAACCCACCACCAATCAGTAAGAATCCATTTGAGCTTGGCAAGACCACACACAACGGGCATGATTGCAATAAATGTTCTTCACCCCCTTTGCCTTTGCCTTTATCTGCTTCCCAACCATCTGCAGTATCTGCAGCAGGCTGCTAAGGTGCCTTAAGGTCCAATCAGCCCTGCTAAGTCAGATATGCAGTACAGGCAGATAGCAATGGTAGAGTTGGGACAGGTGAAAAGAAGCTCTGACTTGGCTTCTAAGCAATTTTTAGAGCAAGAGGATGAATTCGGGCTGCATTACATTCAATATGCAGAAAGAGACTGGGTGGCTGGTACAAAGCAGTAACGCACAATCCAGGGAAAGTCAACATCTGGTGAGCTTGCCCAGAGCTAAAGTTGCCCTTGCAATGCCTGGAAGAAGGCAGAGAGAAACCATTTTTGACAGGTGTGAGGCAAGATTGAAGGTCATGAATGTTCATGCAGAAAGTGCAGTTATTTGGCCATCACTGCACAGGCCTGGGTGGCCTTCCCTATCTCCTGCTCAAATACATAGAGAAAGAATATAGGAATAAAGAAAACATGTAGTGATAAGTGCCCCAGATATTCTTCCACCATCAAGGATTTACACCCTAGGGACTTCCCAGTTTGGAAGTGACTTCTCCGTACTTTACCACTCTGTTGATTTCTCTCTCTTACACCATCTCATCTCCATTCAAAGCCCTGCAAACAGTTAGCTCTCGCCAACAGTTTGCAAGGAGTTTTATAGTTCAACACTGTGGAAGAACCCCCTTCTTTGGTTTGTTTGAATGTGCTACCTACTAGCCTTATTTGATGCCTCCTAGGAGGTTTTTTTGTAGTGGTGATCTGCATCCTCTCTGTCCCCAGGCTGTTTTGATTCTGTAGGCTTTTTAAGTACCTTTTCCATGGCCTCAGTCATCTCCATCCTAAATTGAAAAGTCCTTGTCTAGTTGTTCTTATACAGAGGCTTTCCATACCTTTTATTCTCACTGTTGCCCTTGTCCATATGTTTTCCAACCCTGCTATAGCCTTTTTCAGTGAAGGAGTAGAAGAGTAAGTTGGCAAGAAACAGTTGTAGAACTGCATGGCAGTGGCATAACAGCATATTTTATTGTCTGTTGTTTTCCTAATAATTTCCTAACACTCACCATGGATTTTGGCTATCACTAAGCACTGACCTGATGTTTCCATGGAGCTAGTCATTTTCATGAAAGAGCCAACTCTGTAATATGCAAAACAAAAAAGCCTTAAAACTTGTAGCTTTAAGAGGGAGTGCTGTATGTTAATGGAATTTGTTTAGACCAATCTAGATAATTTCCAGAAAAAAAAAAGAAAAAAAAAGAAAAAAAAAAAACACCTTCTGACTGATTTTATTTCTTTTGTTTCTTGAGAAGAAAAGCTGCAAGGTTTTATCCAGGCAAACAAGGAATGTCAAGAATCTGTACTTTTGGGGTCAAGTCATGCTGTGGGGAAGACAGACAACCTAGAAACACCATAAATCTTGTTTGCCCTATTACATAGAACTGTGTCATTTAAAATAGGCAAAAGTTGATTCACATTATCTGAATTCATCTAAGAGAGTCTTAACACCAAATAAATTTGATTGCAAGAGATTTTCTGTTTGTGTTCTGTGTTTGGTTTTAGTAATTTGATCTGAAATTTTGTTCCAGGACTCCCATTATTTTTCCATGTATTTTAATCTACTGGTTTAAATTTATGTTAGTTCTATGAAAGGAGAAAAGAACTTGGGCTTAATACTTTGAATGGTAACCTGGAGGATGAGTGTTTAATTGCTTCTATAACCTTAGTCACTGAGTCTGTCTGATCCCTTTATCTATTGAATAGAGGGAAAAATGAAAGTGAACAAAACTTTTTCTATCAGCAGTCACTTTGAAGGCCTATTCGTGTACACTTTCACAGATGATTCTTTCACAATAATTTTTATTTTAAAACCTCCAAACCTGGGAAATAAACAACAGAATATGCTTCCAAAGCTTAATTTAGAAACAGGAAATGGGAAAAAATTCCTTTAACACTTTGGAACAAAAGAAAGGTTTTGGGGGGAAAATGGGGGGGGGGGGGGGGGGGGGGGCGGAAGAGTTCTATAACACCTAACAATTTTCCAATCCACTGTACTTTGAGTTCTTAATGTACACAATTTCTGCCTTGTCTGCTCAGAAAGCAGAAAAAACTGTCCTTACGTAAAAATCTAAGTGACTAGTAAGGTAGGTCAAGTTTTATTAAGTAATAAAATTTGAACAGTATAAGAAAGAACATTAACTGTCACTTAATGACTTACTGCATTCTTCAGTTGTCTACCTGTTTACATGAACGAGATCATCAATATCGCTGGTGTAACAAGAACACTAATAACTACACAGCTCTCCTGTCTGGACTTAAGAATTGTTGGGTTTATTTTACATTCAGTAAGGAAACTAAAAAAGGAAACAGCCTATTTTTCACAATGAAAAAAAAAATAATCTAACATTCCAGGGGACCTTCTGAAAGAACATCACATCTACAGCCTGATTCTGTCTTTGCCCATTATACTTATGACAACACAACTCCAACATTTCAATGAAGATCTATTGGCATAAACCCAGGGAAAGACACTGGCGAAACCCATCCTGCAGAGAGCACTCCAGTGTAAAAGAAATGGGAGACGGGATTCCCAAGATCTACATACTTGTCCTGTGACTGTGAAAGATACAAGAATGGCAGCTCCAGGCAGTAAAGCAAAAATAAGGGGGGAAATAAGGTGGTTATTCCCGCTTCTGCTAACTTCTGCTTTTGCTCTGTGAAAGAAACAATCTGGGCACAGTAAAAAAGTCATCATTCTTCATTTCATACTTTAGATTTTTGGGGTTTTTTTATGATTAAGATTTTCTCTTTTTGTTCTGTTCCATTATTTTTTTCATGTGTGACTGCTGTGGATAAGTATTATTGCTTTTTCTATTGTAGCAATGCCCAGAAGCCAACAGAGATCAGAATCCTGATATATTTGGAACTGTACATCCAAGTGGTAAAAGCAATTCCTACTTCTAAGCATTCATATCCCAAAGGGACATAGTTAACAAAGTGGAAAGAGAAAAGGAAAAATAATTGTGGTTTGGTCTTCTCAGAATTACACAGCTGAGTAGTGGAAGAAGCGAGAATAGATCAAAAGACGATGGCTGCTATGGACTTTGCAGCACAATAGAACTGTAGTGAGTCTAGTAGGGGGCCACTGAGATGGTTGAGCAGCTGGAGCACATGGCATACAGTGAGAAGCTGGGAGTTCATCTGTTTAGCTTAAAGAGAAAGCTCAACGCAATGCAATTGCTGTGTTCTTCTACCCAAGGGGGTATTATAGAGAAAACAGATGCTTCTCAAAGTACACAAAGAAAGGAGGGGAGACAATACCCATGGGCTGGAACAAGGAAAATTCAAAGTCAACAGAAGAAAAAGATTCACCTCCACAAGAGTGTCTGAGCACTGGCACAGGTTGCCCAGACAGGATGGGAAATCTCCATCATTGGAGATTTTCAAAAGATGCTTGGATAAACTCCTGAGCAGCTTGACCTAGCTTTGAAGTCAGTCCTGCCTGGAGCAGGGGCTGGACTAGAGATGTCTGGAGTTACCTTCAGTCCTGCATCCTTCTATGATTCTGTGTATTCACTGCAGGATTTTGGCCACAAACCCTTTCACTAGACTCAATACTGCTTATCCCCTGAAAACTAGATCTGGTGGGTTAAGAAAACACCTGTGTCCCAAACAGGGAATGAGATGAGAAGACAAGTAGCTTGGGAGAAAAGCAATGGTACACATTTACTTACACTTCAGTAATTATTCTGTGATTTGGTATTCTTTACAGGTTTTCCTACAGCCAAACCCACCCAATCAAAACGATTGGCTAAAGGGGCTATGATTCTGTGCTATCACGTTGTCTTACTGGTTATAATAAGCCTGTCTGACTTTTTACCTCTGGACTGAGCCTCTGGTTACATAGATAAAACAAGTCATGGCCACTCCTGATAACTAGGACACAAGCACTGAAACAACTGTTGTCACTCTCCATTGCAACAAACATTTTTCAAAGGTGTCAGTGAGTCTCTTTTTATTGTGTTTTATGGTGGAACTTACTTTTTTGTCACTATGTTTCATACAAGCTGCATCTGTATTTTTTTTTTCATTATTTATTGCAGAATTTGTAGAACCTAGGAGTGAATGCTGAGTAGCTGGAGATGAAGGGAAATAAAACTGGAATCCTCGTGATTAGAGAAAACCTAAAAGACCAATTTGGCATTAAGCAAGAAGTCTCACTTTGAAGTCTTTATCCTTCAACGTTAGTTAATTCATTTTTGGAGAATAGTCAGAAGCCCTTAAGGAAGTGCTGGCATGGTCACTACAGTGTACATTTTCTCTACAACCTCTATTAAATAAGTATGGCATACTAATGTGATATATTTGTATCTGCTTTGACTGGATTCATTAGCAGTTGTTATCCCAACAAGAACGGCACAAGAGTTTGGGGTTTTTTTTCATTTCAGCAGGGGTTGGTAGCTTTAAATATCCTTGTTAGTTTTCAGGATGCCTGAGAAAAATAGACAAGATCTTACTTTTCAATAGAGTAAGTGCACAACTGCTGAGAGGTGAGCAACAGTGACCAAAGAATCTTTTAAAAAGGTCAGCCCATCCTCATTTTCTCTAACAAAATAGTTTGCCATAAAACAATATACCTAATGCAAAACATTCAGCAGTTTTACCTGCTCTGTCATGATATGGGTTGCTGCCTTTAAAATTTCAGTGATGTTGATTTCAGTAGCTTTAGATCCCTTTAGGAACAGATTGTTTTAAACCCACATGACAGAGCAGACTGTAGATTGTCTATTAACATTTCCTTTATTTTTAATCATCAAGCAAAAGGGAAGAGCTGATGCCTAAGTTATCTTGAAAGCTCTTGCATTTTACATTGTGTTTTTATACTTCATATATTTCATACTTGTATATAAATTGCTCCTCAGACAATGTTCCACAGAATTACAAAATGAGCTATAAGTAGTTATTCCCAATAAAACAGAACATATCTGTCTGTATTAATTTATTTCTGCAAAGAAAGGTGGTATCTTGATGTATTACTCCCAAAGCAAAATGTTTGTTAGAGATTTTTTTTTTTGCTTGTGGCTTTGAAACATAAAATCATTTTATTGATCTGTGAACTTCCTGTAATCAGGTGTTACAATTGGATCAAACATATGGTCCATAGTATTAACTTTACTAAAAACTAAGTACTAAGGCAGTATTTGGGGCTCTACACACTACTTTTGTTGGTTTAGATAGAGAAAATAATGATGGAAGGCAGCTTAGTCACTTAACAAAAAATCTCTCAAAATGGCACATAATTTTGTTTTCTCACACTACCAAAGTTCTAATTTAGTTTATTTTCTGACAGCTCTGGAGCTCCAGGGACAGAGTTATTTCTCAGAGCCATGCAGCTTTTCTGTGCTTGATGCTGTAGTTATTTTTGTTCTTCTCTAACAGCTCTTTTGATTGCCTTTTTTTCTCTGATTAATGGGGAATTAGCTTCTGGAAATGTGTGCCATAAGTGGTTAAGCACAGTTCTGACAAATTCTCCAGGAAACCTGTTGTCTACAGGACAACAGGCTGAACTACTGAGATATCTGAACTTCTTCATTAGCCTCATCCTAACTTTCCACAATATTTTGACAGTCAGGTTTAATCATTTTTTGAGTCTAACTCACAATGGTCCAAAGGACTCATTCACGTTGGGGGAAATCTATGTCCCAATCAGTGCCCTTCCTGAGGAGATTTTCTCCAAAACTACCCTGTAGGCTCCAGGAACTAGCATAATTTAAGAAGTGGCTCTCAAAATCACCTTCTAAAGTGCAGAGAACAAACTCTTTAACACTGCACTGAAATCGGGATTTTGAGCTTTTCCTTTTTATCGACCTTCCTGGAGGAAGAATTACATTCACACACCTGTCATGTTAAGGGGAGAACAGCAGTGTTATGGGAGGAGTTCTGATCACATCCAAAGATGGTTTAATAAATTTAGTGTCAGTCTACAGAGAACAGCAACTACTCTAATTGGTTAGATTGTTCACTTGGATTCAAATAGCTGCTCTGATAAAAGTTTAAGTATTCTTTAAATCATTTTACATCAAGTACTCATTGAATAAGAAACTGAAATCCAAGTCATTTTCTTCTGACATGAGAGCCTCTGCTCACAGGCCAGAGAATCACATTTCAGTCTCTTTTAGATTCTGTAAATTCACAGAATCATAGAAAATGTCGTACAACCAACAGCTTGCTGCCTAGGCTACAGCCTACCAAGAAGAGTATCTGTCTTCAATTGTATTTAAAATGGCATGAAGGAGCTAGTTTGTCTCTCATTCCTGCATCTTAACATTATTCTCTCATTTACTGCCTGTCCTAATTACGGGTTAATTAAATATAGAAAATGCAATATATCCAGAGCTAGCATGAGAAACACTCTTCAGAGAATAGCCTGTAGACTAGTGCCTGGGTTCATATCCATGCCAGAATGAGGCACCATTCTTGATTCTTCAACAGTCTTGCCTGCCCTGCATGAGAACCCCAGTATCATCAGGTTTTGGCTATTCTGAATGCTGCTTGTCCAACAACTGCCTGAAGTTCTTCAGAATATGTCACCTTTGCTCCAGTGAAGAGAAGAAAAAAATTTTCCTACACAGCTTTAGACAGGGCTATCTGTTTGCCAGTGAACCTGAGAAATTAGTGAAATTGCACCATCCAACAGATTCTCTGGAGGCACTGGCACTTGGAGGGGATTGCCACGAAGCAATGGATGGCAGGAGAGGCAGCACTGTAGTCAGCAGCACAATAAGATGTGCTTGATGTGCTGATTACTGTGCCTGGTCTGCTATAGATCTGAACTGGCACGCACTGTGTAGGGGGGATGTCTCTAATGTGTTACCACAGCCAGCTTTTTAACTGTCAGTGCCAGAGAAGAGCCCTTTTGGCATCTAGGACTAGACTCACAAGAAGATATATGAGACTAGAGATGTAAAAAGGCACCTTCTGGAATTAATTTTTGTTTCTGTCAGGTGCTCCATTCACATTACCTTTTAACAAGAGGGAGGGTGGGCATCTACCCACAGTCCCACCCCCTTTTAAAAGCAGTCTTTATACTTCAGAGAAGAGACATGGACTCCCCCCAGATCCCTTCTGCAGCTGTTAGGTCTCTGTCATTCTGCTTTCATCAATTCCCATGGCCCAGCTGTCTCTGAGGAACTTCAAGAGGAATGTTGTTGTTGAACAGGGAAGGCAGTGCAATGCAATGGCTCAAAGTAGAAGCAAGAGCACCCAATGATCTATCAAAACACAAACTCAGTTATGACAAGTATGGGAATTTGTAATCTTTAATGCATCAAAAGTTGCAAAGGCTTTTGCATAGGTGGAAAACTGTGGTTGCTCAGCCAAAAGAATGCTTGTCTCCCCTGCAAAACATAAGAGGTAAAGATAGGGGAAGGCATTTTAATTGCTTTTTTGCAATGCCAGTAAATCTTTGCCTAAAGCAGTAATAGAAAACTCTCAGTAAAACTGACAGTTACCATTCCAAGTGTGAAGACAAAAATGTATTTCGCATACATTGGCATCAGAATTAAAAGTTTGGGGGAAAAGAATAAGAAGGGAGCTTGTACAGAGTAATAGCGTTCTGCCAAATGCTAGGAATATCACTTGTTATGGGAAAACAAAACACACAATTAATTATCCTTCAGTTAAGGCACTATAAATAAATTTGCATCTGGTCAAAGGGGATAACATTGCTGTTTGTTAGGAACATGCCATTTGTTATCTGCCCAGACTGTTTATGTAGTTGCTTGTGAATGGATGAAGAAACTTAGTGTGGGTGCACTTGTGTCAACAGGCAAAATGGATGTCCTCATGGAAGTCACTTCTTTGAGGGACTTCCCAAGTCAAAGGTTTTATCTGTCTTTTCCATTGTAATAACCTTTGATGGATGATATTCTGTAGATTTGTCTAATCACTTTTATGAATTAATAATATTTTTTACATTATGGCATTCTGGGGCAATGGATTCTATAGTTTAATTACACTTTCTGTGGAAAAATTCCTTTGTTTGCTTCTGATCTGCAGCTTGGTAATTTCTTTTGATGATTCCTGTAGTTCTTGTAAGAAATAGTGAATTATTCCCTATTCACCTTTTTCAGGGAAGTCGTGACTTTACAGACCTTTTCATATTGCCTCCCTCAATTATTTCTTGTCTAAGTTGAAAGATCCTAGATGCACTTAATCTCTGCTTGTATAAAAGCTCTTTCATGCATTTGCCTTGTTGTCTTGTGCCCAGCACTTACACAAAATAGCTCCTGGATGGGAAGCTGTACACATGTAAAACTAGGAAAACATTTGTCATTTACCCTGATGAGGCAGTCTGTTGAGCTCGGTGACACAGGCAGGGATAACCTCTAGTTCCCTAGGCCTACAGTGGATTGCATGAATTAAAATTCTTTTCTTCCTACAAAGCTTTCTTCACTGACTTCAGTAGGGGCAGTGAATCAGAACATGGTCTTAACAAGGCTGCCTTCCCTGCTGCACAGCCCCACATCAGCCCATCACCTCAATAAGGCACAGATCATGTGCCTGAAGCACAGGGCTACGCCTGAAAAGGGTCTAAAAGAATTCTCACTGGAAGCTATCAGATCAAGGTTGTGGAGGTAAGAAATGCCAGGTTTAAGATAAACTTTTGCCTGCTTGATCGTGGTGTGTGCAAGTTTTAGATTTTCTTCTCTTCCAAAAGAAACTGGAACCTCCCCTGGAAAATCCGTATCAGATTCACGGAAAGATATAGATCGGAAGAGACTTCTGCCAGTCTTCCATCCAGCCTTCTGTTCCAAGCAAGTGCAATGCTGAAGCTAAAACAGGTTGCTCAAGTCCAGACAAGTCTCGGGCTATCTTTAATGTCACCATCTCCCTTGACAAGCTGTTCCACTGCTTAATGAGGTTCACTGTGAAATTTCTTTTCTAGTATCTGAACAGTGATGTCTCATGAGTTACTTGTATGATAAGACATTTGGAATTTTAGGATTTTTTCAGAAGCCCCTTTTAATTGTCCCAAAAGAGTGACTGGCAAGAAAAAGAGTAGTTGCCCTCTTGTTTTGACTTAACTGCTGAAGAGACAGGATTACCAGTGGACTTCACACCTGTTTTGACAGAGTGGAGTTATACTGGTCAGAGATCTTAAGTCCTGTTCAATCTTTCACCTTTCTGCACTTTTGTCCTTTGGTGTAAGCATACATTGGCCACTTACTGCTTATTCCAGGTTCTCATCTCTTTCTAGCTCTTTTCTACTTTATTCCCATCCTCCCACACCTTTGGTTTTTTTCCCAGTTTCAGTTTCCCTGACCAGGTCATTATTCCCAGTCGCATCCCAAACCCTCCTTGAAAGTTTGCTTGTGCAATGGATCTGGAACAGTCACTCCCTCCGCATTCAGCTTGGCTGGTTTCTCTTCTCTCACCTGGTCACCAGCAGGAGGGGTACTGCGAGCACAGGAGAGCCATCACATCCTTGCATGCAAGGTGTTAAAGCCATGGGTCAGGAATCACAGGTAAATTTCTGTTCAGTTCCTCAACTTCAGGCTCACTTCAGATGGAGTACCCAAATAATTACTTCTTTGCATTTCAAGAGGAAAGGTAAGGGTTTTTTTTAAAAAAAAAAAAAACACAAAAAACCCAAAACAAACTGTGTATAATGATGTCATATTTACACAGTTTGGTTTGACTAGAACTTCTCCAACAAACTTTTACACCACTTTCTTGTATTCAGGTATAAGATAATGTATATATATTTATTTTTCCTAATTCGATTTTTAGAAATTTAAAATTTTTTTTGCTTAAATTTCCATTTTGGAAAACAACATCTCTAAAAATGACATAAACATATTCCAAAATAACAAGGGGGGTGTGTGTGATGTGTGAACCAGATGCTTCATTTCTACTAAGGTACAGTGTACTTAGTAGTGTAAAGTATATCCTAGAGAACAGATATGTTCTGCTAAAGTATTAGTTATGGCATCACAATAAAACAAATACTCTCTCGTAATAACAGTCTCTAACTGGCTTCTAAGGATCTGTTATGTATCAGTTTGATATCTCAAAACGAATTGTTAATACACTAACATTTTTACACAGCTGACCCTGCATGTTGAAAAGGAGCAGATCCCCTGTTAAAGGATGCCGGTGTATGGACTCCTTCCTGCTCACATGACTGTTAGAGCCACCCAAATCTTGACAGCAGCACAAGATATCAGAGGAAAATAGTGCAATTGCAAAAACCTAAAGGAAAACTACTCTAGCTAGAGGTACCCTTGGGAATCTGCTTCTAGTGCATCCCTGCAGCAGCTTGTTTCACCCACAACCCTACTAGCCATAGTAGTGGGAACAGCTTGTACGGGCCGTTTCAACATTCAGTTCTCCTTGGCCTATTTTTTTCATGTAGCTATTGAAATAATGATTTTCTCACCAGTAAACAATAGTAATAGGGCTTAATTCTTCATTTGTAACAATTTTACATTTTCCTACAAGTTTGAAAATCAGCAGCTGAATTAAAAGTTCTAGTCAACTGTCCTTCCATATAGCGACCAATTTCTGAATAAAGTCTTTAAAACCTGAAATTAATATATATGTTGATGACTATAGTTGATCAAGGAGTTCTGCTAAATTCAGACTGGCAGGGCTTTTTTATTATTATTTATTTTGTTATTTCTGTATCCTTTATTGGCTCAGCACAATTCTTACACCATTTTCCAACCTGAAGTGCTGCCCAGAGAACAATAAACATCAAGCATTTTTTTCTGTTGGCACTAAAATTTGACACAGTAATGATACTAATTAAAGTAGAGATACCATAACATAAAATTTGTAGGTCATTTACAGAAGCAGATATTCCAAATAGAAGATACTATTAGAGTGTATGTATCACTAAATCATGGTGATTTGCTCCCAGTTTGGTTTCAGAGCCTCATCCCTCCTCATAGTCCATATGATATTAGGTCACTCCTGAGCTGCTACCTGTAGTGAGACAATTGGCTTACTTGGTATACATCCAGAGGTATAGTAGGTTGTAAAGTAGCTTTCTTATTGGCCAAATTTTCTGCCTTTCTGTGGAAAACATCCCAGAGCCGTAGGGGTCCCCTAGCACATGATCAGAACCGGGAGCGGTCTCCATACGTACATAGTCTTTAGGTATACCCCCCCTGCAAGCAGCATCTCCTAGGCACAACTGGAAAAGAAGGCACAGAGTTCTGGTTCTGCCGAAAAAAACTCTCAGCAATACAGCTTTGGATGGAAAAGCTGGAAGTTGCTTATGTAAAAGTTTAGGATACAGACCACAGCTCAGTGTGCTCACTCCCAGTGTGCCAAGCTGAACTGGCTTTTTGGCTACTGTAGTGGGTTGACCCTGGGCAGCAGCCAAATACCCACCCAGCCTCTCACTCACTCCCCTCTCCCATGAGGTGGAAAGAAAATAGAAGGAAGGAGAGAAGATCCATGAATTGTGATAATACAGTTTAATAACTGAAGCAAAAGCTGCATATACAAGCAAAGCAGAAAAAGGAATTGATTCATGACTTCCCATCAGCAGGCAGATGTCCAGCTACTTCTTGGAGAGCAGGGCCTCAGCAAAGTAACAATTGCTTGGGAAGACAAATGCCATAAGCATGAACATCATCCCTTCCTCCTTTCTGTGATCTTATGTTGCTGAGCATGACATCATATGGTATGGGATATCCCTTTAGTCAGTTTTGGGTCAGCTGTCCCAGCTATGTCCCCTCTAAACTTCTTGACCAGAATACTCACTTTGGGTGGGGAGATGGAGGAGAAAGCCTTGATATTGTGCAAACACTGCTCAGAAATAGCCAAAACACCGGTATGTTAGCAACACTGTTTTAGCCACAAATACAAAACACAGCACCATGTGGGCTGCTATGATGAGAGTTAACTTCATCCCAGCTCCAGCCAGTACAGCTGAAAGGACAAGGTCCCAAATAACTTTCCCAGTCTTCAAGAGGAGCTTTGAATAAAGTCTTAGGGGATTAATCAAGAGAGGGAGTAGGGTACTCTTTCTTAACTCACTCGGCTTGAACAGTCATGCAGATCTGATGAAGGGATCCTTCTCTAGTGTCACATGGTCACTAGCTGTGCCCTGCAGCTTGAAGCTGAAAGACCCTGGCAAAGGGAAGAGCCTAACTCTGGGAGGGCATGCTTTAGTTGCCCTTTTCTGGGATGCAAAGGAGTATGGCATGTGGGTGAGGAGCTCTACTCACAGGACCCCAAAAAGCCTTTTTTGGGTAGGAAACTGTCACCACATGGGTACACCGACCAGCGCTAGTGATAATTCCCCAGAATATTCTCTCCTGTTTGCATTTCCCCTTGCTATACATCGTCAGCAGAGGAGGGGAGCAATGACCCACAAGCTGTCAGGTTTTTATTGCTGATGGAAAGTTAATTCCACACAGTAACTGCTACAGGTTAGTGATGAACAGTAGTGGGGCTGTGCCAGGCAAAGCCAGCCCTCAAAGGAATTGGGACTTGGCTTTTCACCCAGCTGTGTCCAAGTTGCCTTCTCTGTGTGGAAGTGAAAAAGAGCTTACTACAAATAACGTCTTCTTCCTCCTGACACCGCCATGTTTTCATAAGCCATTTTTAAAATTGCACAGTGCTTTGCCTCATTGAAAGAGTGGTCAAGACATCTATTAAATACGCCCCCACCTCGCTTCCTTCCCTCAGACCAGGTTTTCCCCACTCACATCCCACTCAAGATGCATGTATACTTATGCTGTAGTTCGTAGCCTGTTCAGCAGGCTGTGGATAGGAAAGCTCGCTGAATTCACAGAAACTGACAGTCCTTTTGATACTTTTATGGAAATTCTAAAATCCACAGGGAATAGGCAGGGATGTATTTCCATAAGCTTTCAGCTGTGAAGCTTTCCCATATAATCAAAGTTCAAAATTTAGTTTTAGTTTTCAAAATTCATTGTGGGGAAAGCATATAGCCATGTAGTTAGCGTGGACAGCTCTGAGGTACTCGACCTTGCTTAGTGAAAAGCAAGCCTTCAGAGACTTTACTGAATAAATTCCCAACATTCCTTAATAAATATAAGCAGGCTGAGATTTTTCAAGATCTTGTATCTTAATCTCCAGTTACTTGATTTCTATAGCAGGAAAAAACACATTCATTACTAAAATGTCATTTTTCTGCCAAGATCTTTGCATAAAAAGTCATCAGTGTCTCTGAAAGATCATCAGACCGTTTTAATGCAGAAATGCACATTTTCTCTCATTCTTGTCCTCAGAAACACTTGGAATGTTTTTGTTTGAACTTTCCAGAAAGGTCTCCTGGGGTAGAACTGTTGGATGAGATCAGATTGTTAATTTGGCAAAAAATTATGCATGGGTAAAGATAGAATGTGACGTTTCAAGTGAACGCCATAAATATCGATTTTGCTGACTTGAAAGATATATTTGTAATATTAATTGCATTTCATAGACTGGATATTAAAAACTAGAAAAGACCAGCATTCTGCCTATTTGATCTCCTGAACAGCTCAGGCCATATGTTTTCACCAAGTAACTTCTGTGAAGAGTCTCCTTCTATTAGTGGAGAATGATTTAAAGACCTCAAGTTCTAGAGTACATGCTTGGAAAACTGTTCCAGTGATTAATAATTTAACTTACCAATAAAATTCACAGTTTCAAGTTCAAATTTCTCTAGCCTCATCTTGAAAGTACTAAATCTTACTTTAGGGTTTGGGGGGGCTTTCTGCTACTTTAAGAGCCCTTTGCTATCTGGAATCTCTCTCTCTTATACTTACAGAATTTCCTTTTTTACTTTGGTTAACTGAATAATCTTTTTCTCTTTTTTTTTTTTTTTCCTTAAATCCCTGGTGTTGCACTTGTTTCTTACCAGAAAAACTTGCAGAGCATTTCCATTTTGATATTTTTGCAGTTTACTATACAGACACTACTAGGATATGTCTAATTTCACGCAAAATGCATGAATTGACAAAGGTGTTTGCTGTTCTCGTAACTGATTTCTCAAGTGAATTCTAAGCTTAGGAGGTTAAATAGTTCATATAAGAAAAATGTACCAACTTTTTGATTCCTACCTTGGGTCCTGAACTGCTTTTCATTAATTTCATCTCAGAAGGATCTTTCTAAAATTTTCTATGTGAAAGTAATGATTGAGTCTGAGATATTGCAAGGCACAAGGGGTTTTGCATGATTAAATTTTTACATGTTAATGGGCACAACTAGTGAGTTTCAACTGTAATTAATGTTACATGAGGGTATGAATGCAGTACTGACTTTACATTGCTCTTATTAAAGTTCATTTTATTTTTATAATTCCTTCCATGACTACTCCAGATTAGATTTCTATACTAAATGAATCAGTACATTGGAATATTTCCAGATGAGAGGAAATATATGCATGCAAATAAAGCAACTTAAATTTCTAATTATTATCAGAATTTACTTTTGCAGCAAGTCAATGAGTTTCATCTAACTTTTATGTTCATTAAAACTAAAAAAAGAAAGATTACTTTCTTCTTAGAACAGAAGTCATATTATTTTTTAATATTTCTGACAATTAGATTTTTCATGGCCAGCTCATTGTGGAAGTAATCGAATTAAACGTACATTGTTTATGTAAAAATGGATAGAAATGATAGAAAAAATGGATAGAAATACTAATGTAGGGGATGAAATAGCTATGCTAGAGGAATAACACATCAGAAAGCCACAATGAAAATCCACCTGCCTGTGGCTGGGATTAAAAGAAAGTCCCGCTGTTATTAATAGCCCTTTTTAAGTCACCCTGAGCTTCTCCGCTTCATGAAGCAAGGATAATCAGTAAGACGTTGGTTTTCTTAAACTTTCTACTCTTGTCAATCTGTGTTTTTCATTTTCTTTCAGGGGTGATCTTATACTTAAAGGTAAAATTTCTCATAACACTAGTTTAACATGTGCAACCCACAACTTCCTCCAACAAAGAAATTATAAAAGATAATTTATAGATATTAATTACATAATATATAAATTATATAATGTAATAATATATGTCTATAATTATAATTTTATATTTATAAAAAAATACTTGAATCACATTCCCGTTTTATCATTTTTCTTTCTCTCTTTAGTAATGACTCTTGCATTCATAGCTGTGGATGGTGAGTACTTCAAGATCCTTGAGATGAGGACACTTCTGTGGAATGTCAAAGATGTGGTTCAATCCCCTTCAAACTAGGAAAGCACAGAAACATGCTCCACCTTCCTCAATGACAACTAATAATTACGCAAAAAGTGGCCACTTGCAGTATCAAAGCTACTCGTAAGTGAGCTGACAGCACTCTGAGTATGTTGGTGTGCTGGGTTTGGCTGGGATAGAGGTAATTGTCCTCATAGTAGCTAGTATGGGGCTGCATACAGGACTTGTGATGAGAACACCACTGATAATGCAGAGATGTTTTCATTACTACTGAGCCGTGCTCACACAGAGCCAAGGCCTTTTCTGCCTCTCACCCCACCCCACACACCCCACAGCGAGCAGGCTGGGAGGGCACAAGAAGCTGGGAGAGGACACAGCCGGGACAGCTGAGCCCAATGGACCAAAAGGAAATTCCATACCATATGGCACTGGGCTCAACATATAAAGCTGGGAGAAGAAGGAAGGGGGGATGCTCAGAGTGATGGCGTTTGTCTTCCCAAGTAACCGTTACGCGTGCTGGAGCCCTGCTGTCCTGGGGATGGCTGAGCACCTGCCTGCCCATGGGAAGTGAGGAATGAATTCCTTGCTTTGCTTTGTTTGTGTGCATGGCTTTTGCTTTACCTGTGAAATTGTTCTTATCTCAAACCTTGAGTTTTCTCACTCTTCTGATTGTCCCCCCTACCCTCCCGTGGGGGAGTGAATGAGCAGCTGCATGAGGTTCAGCTGCCAGCTAGGTTAAACCCTGATATCTGGGTCTAGGTGTTGAGCATACTTAACTTTCTGTGTCCCATGGAGACTTGAGCTGGACTTACCTTAGTTTTGAATCATACCAAGTGTGCATGTGTTCCCCTCTCTCTCCAGACTGAGGTATGCTCAGGAGTCCAGGCTTACATAGCTTGGGAAGGCTAGGGTTCAAAACTAAGCTTATTTTAATAACTGTTCAGATTTGCTTGCCAAGTTAATTCATTCCCTATTTCAGTTTGGACTGTCAATCTTCTGATGACCCATCATGCCCTGATGTGGAACGAGCCAGTAACTCTTTTTGTGAGGAAACATGTATGGAAGGGAAGAGGCTTTCTGTCAAGATCTTTGTTTTACAGTTTGGTCCCAAATCATTGGCAGATTTTGCTCCTTCTTCCTAATATAATCTTCTAAGATATCCAATGATGTCTTCCGTGCTTACAGGCTTTGCCATGCCCTTACATGCATGCCATGCGCTTGGCATTGTGCTTTAATACATCAAGTCTGGCAGGCTGAAAATTGCGCTCCTATTATGTGTACTGTTGTGCTTATTAATTGTGATGGCTTAGGATCAGGGGAAAGTAACCCGTAGTCCAGAGGGGGTAGGAGTCATAGTCTGCTTTTACAGAGAACTAGTTCTCAGCCAGAACTCTGCTGTATTATGGAGCTATGCTGGCAGCCCTGTGAAAAGCTTTCTGGGCAGTTCAGCACTGCTAGCTCCCAGCATGGCACCAAGCAGTGCTATTTTAAATATAAGAAATTAAAATGACCTATTTGAAAGTGCAGAACCACGGAATAGGCAAAAGCACTAGCTTGCCATAAGTTTGCCATACCTTCCTTTTCAGCAAGCTGCACCAGTCTTTTTCTAAAATAGTTTGAAACATAAGCATATATTTGTGACATGCTCTATTGTAAAGGTGAAAACAATTCTGTGGTCCTGGCCAGGGCTCTCTAGATGATAAAAAGCATATATATGAGAAAAATCTATACTATCTGATCCAGGGATCAGGCTGTGTACACAGTGAACATGATGTAAATGTAGACTGAAAGTTTCAATTTAGCTACAGATGGAGAAGGAGCAGTGTACATTGCAGGTACACTACAAGTGTACCTAGCACCTATTACCTTTCAATATTAAAATGTTAGACATTATTTAAAATGTGGTCTTCATTTCATGAGAAAACTAGGATTTTTGTAACTAATTATCATTGTAAACTACAATGTGCATTCTGTCTAGCCATTCATCCAATTTACATGTGTCTGTGAGACACACTTCCCTGTAGTGCTTTGATATTTCATGATTTTTCATCTGATTACTTTATATTCCCATGTTTGCTTTTTTAGAAGTATTCAGAAAGCCTGACAGTTCCCTGGAAGGACTGTTTTCTCTGTCAGCTGGAAATCATATGTAAAATTTTTCAATTTAATTTTAAAAATAGATTTTAAAATGTCCTTTTTATAGTTTCAAGTTTCCTTTATTTCTTGATCAGTTAACAGCCATGACAGAAAATGTATTTGAAACATTACATTAAATTGACGTTTCACATTTATTCAAAAGATTTAATTTAAATAACTTTTGATGGAATTAAATTTATCACTTGAAACTGTAAGACAAATGTTTCAGATGTGGAAGAACTCCAAGGTCAAATCAAGTGCTTTGGAGAAGTTAAATGGTGAACAAATCATAGCCCTAGACTTACACACAACTGTCTCAGAGGATGTTCCCATTTATTATACACATTTTCGTAAGACTGATACATCATTTTAGCAACTAAATTCTCATAATGATTTAAGATAATTGCTTCAAACTGTCATTCCTCATTGTAAATTTAATCTATCAGGTACCAAATTGTCTAGAATAGCAAAGAATCCGAAATATATGCTAAGCTATTTCTACCTAACTCAATTTCTATATTAACAAATCCCTCTGGTATCAGTGCAATTACAAACAGTCTGCAAAGATGTTCTTCCACAAAAGACAAAAACGTTTTGGAAAGACCACAAGACTATTTTGTTTAAAAGATTTAAATAGAATCATTAGCTTTAAACGCATTTTACCTAGCACTTCACCAAGGGCATGTCACCTACCAGAGAGAGATCAAATTCACTTGCTCCGTAATTCATCGCCTGTCATCCAAGAGCTCGTAACAGACAGCAAATCCATTTTTAGCTTATTACGGTTGTGGTGTTCAACACATCAGCTTAAATCACTTTGGTTGCCTAAGGTTATGAACTGAATGTGGAAGAAGAGAAGTCTGGGTACATGAACAGCCAGTTACTGCCTCGCAACTGATGTGTTTAATATGCTTCTGCTCTACCTTCCATTGCCTCATACACAACAGCATTTGTCACTTCAATACTCATACAAGAGGCTTTCACAGATACATTTTCTGCCTTTCGCTGACTATGCAGATCTCTCCTTACAGCTTGGTGATATTCTTACTATCTCCAGGTGATATAGGTGTGCATGTACTACAGTTTACTGTTTTTTTCATCTCACTTCCCTTTGGGAGCCCCAGGAGTTCCTGTAAACCCATGCAGAGACTTTGAAGCATCTGTGCTTCCCTGTGAGCCATGACATCTCATCTCAGAAAGGTCAGCTTTGAAGCAAGCCTTTCACCTTGTTCTGAAATTGTCTCTTCAGCAAACTGATAAAAAGGCATTTTTAAAAAAAGGAGTATTATCCATTTTCCTTCTGCCAAAGCAAAGCCTCTTCCAGAGGCCTACCAGGTCTATAATACTCTACTGTTTGCAGTGACCTCATTTTGAAAATGCACAGCTTTGCTGTGTAGTCGGGGGAGTCAGGGGTTTTGCTAATTTGGAAGGCAGCTGTTGGAAGGTGTTGTGCTAGAGACCTCTGTGGGATGAGCTTGGTACTTGTAATTACTTCATAATTAACACTTGATACTTTAAACTGATATGCTAGTTATTATCTCATGTGAGAACAGGCCCAGTCACATCTCTAAGATAACGCCTCAAACTGCTTCTGAACTAGAGCTTTCAAAAATGAATGAGCACTGCCACAGATTTCTATGGTTCTGACCCAGTGAGCAAAGAATTTAATGAAGTGGTAATTTAGCAGTTAAGTGGGCTGGAGATGTTATAAATCAGAAGCATTCCTCCTGGAGCTAGAAGGGTATGTGGTATAAAATTAGGCAGGGTGAATGTTTTATCTTAGAAATCTCAGAAAGCAGATTTTACAGGAAGCTGATATTAAAGAGAAGGCTAAAATCGGCTTTGCTCTTCATTGGTATGAAAATTCCAGAAAGTTTTAAGACTTTCCTCCATTCTAAAGCTACTATGCAAAGATAATTATTTCAATAGATGGGTAGTGATAATCCACAGAAATGAGTGCACAGATCAATAGCCAGAGAAGCTTTAAGGGAAACGGTTCACTACTTATGGAAAACATGAAAAATTAATTAAATAATGCATTCATGTTCACCCTTATTACCATTTAGATGAGCTCAAAGAGAGCAGATAGCACAGTAAAATGTGATTACTTTTTAAACTATTCAAAAAGATCTGAACAAAAGGCAGTGTCTAAATATCATATCACAAAGTATTTAGAATGCAATTTTTGCTTTTAACTTATTAAATATTATTGCCAAATAACAAAGGTTTTAATGATGAGAAAAGATGATAAAAGTGCTAAAGATTAATTTCCACTTTGGGGAAATGGGAAGTCTTATATTTCACTTGTGCAGCAGCAGCAATGTCAGAACTCGGTCTTTTATCAGATGTATCATGATACATGACACAGAATCTGAAACTCCTTTCTCTTGATTGCATACAGTTCAGAGATTATTTTAGTTTTCATTTTTGAAACAAACAAATTTCCAGGTTTTACAACCACATAAAAAAAAAGGTTGAAAATTTTCTCCAAGAAGCTTATAAACAAATAGAAAATACTAGAGAAAATATTTGGGGTGGGTTTTTTTAATCACAGGATTTGGGTCTAAAAAAGAGTTTCATAAAATACAGAAAAGCCATAGCCTATGTAACATCAGGGCAGTTCTCTCCTATCATGATATACTGCTGATATTATGATAATATCGTCGCTCTGAGGCCACTCTCAGCTATCTTTGAAAGACCGTGATGATCAGGTAAGGTTCCCGAGGCCTGGAAGAGAGTGAATGTCACTCTTGTCTTCCAGAAAGGGAAGAAGCAGGGTCCAGGGAACTGCAGGTCTGTCAGTCTCACCATGATCCTTGGGAAAGTGGTGGAGCAAATAATCCTGGAAACTGTTTCCAGACACATGAAGAAGAAGAAGAATGTGATTGGGAGCAGTCGGCACGGATTTACGAGGGAAAATCATGCAAATCAACCTTCTGCAGTGTGATGACTACTTGAGTGGGTGTAGGGAGAGCAGTGGATGTTGTTTACCTCAACTTTAGTAGGGCTTTCAGCACTGGATCCCATAACATCCTGTATTGTGTTTGTGTGGCAAGGTTTTGTTAGTGAGGGGGGCTACAGGGGTGGCTTCTGTGAGAAGATGCCAGAAGCTTCCCCCATGCCCAGCAAAGCCAATGCCAGCTGGCTCCAAGATGGATCCACCACTGGCCAAAACTGAGCCCATCAGCAATGGTGGTAGCACCTCAGTGGCAATATATTTAAGAATAGGGGGAAATGTTGCACAACAGCAGCCAGGAGAGGAGTGAGAATATGTGAGAGCAACAGCCCTGCAGACACCCAGGTCAGAGCAGAAGGAGGGCAGGAGGGGCTCCAGGCACCGGAGCAGAGGTTCCCCTGCAGCCTGTGGTGAAGACCACGGTGAGGCAGGTTGTGCCCCTGCAGCCCATGGAGGTCCATGCTGGAGCAGATATCCACCTGCAGCACATGGAAGATCCCATGCCGGAACAGGTGGGTGCCTGAAGGAGGCTGTGATCCTGTGGGAAGTCTGCACTGGAGCAGGATCCCGGCAGGACCTGTGGCCCCATGGAGACAGGAGTCCAAGCTGGAGCTGGTGTGCTGGCAGGACTTGTGACCCCATGGGGAACCCACGCTGGAGCAGGCTGTTCCTGAAGGACGGCACCCCATGGGAGGGATCCACTCTGGAGTAGTGTGTGAAAAACTGCAGCCTGTGGAAAGGACTTACATTGGAGAAGTTCATGGAGAAGCCCAAAAAGAAGGGAGTGGGGAAGGAAGGGTTTTTTTAAGATTTAGTTTATTTCTCATTTACCCTACCCTGATCTGATTGGTAATAAATTAAACTAATTTCCCCAAGTCAAGCTGGTTTTGCCCATAACAGTAGTTGGTGAGTGATCTCACCCTGCCCTTATCTCAATCCAGGAGCCTTTCCTTGTTATTTTCTCTCCCCTGTCCAGCTGAGGAGGGGAGTGACAGAACAGCTTTGGTGGGCACCTGGAGTATAGCCAGGGTTAACCCACCAAGCATCCTCACAAATGAGCTGCTGATGTACAGGCTAGATAAGTGTACAGCAAAGTGGACTGAAAACTGGCTGAACAGTCAAGTTCAGAAGGGTTGTGAGCAGGGGCACAAAGTTCAGCTGGAAGCCAGTCACTAGTAGTGTGCCTCAGGCACTGATAGTGGTTCCAATCCTGTTTAGCATCTTAATTAATTACCTAGATAATGGGATAGATGAAGAGGTAGTGCTTCCAATCCTGTTTAGCATCTTAATTAATTACCTAGATAATGGGATAGACGAAGGGGTCCTCAAACTGTTTAACCAGGGGGCTGGCGCGAGGATGAAGTGGCAGGCAGCCATCTGCGGCTGCTTGGTTTCCCCCCCAACCCCTGGGGGGGGGTGTCTGTAAATACCGGGGGCCGGATTGAGGATCCTGGGGGGCTGTATCTGGCCTGCAGGACATAGTTTGAGGACCCATGGGTTAGAGTATGCCCTCAGCAAGCTTGCAGATGATACAAAACTGGGAGAAATGGCTGATACTTCAGGTGGTTGTGCTGCCATTCAAAAGGACCTTGAGAGGCTGGAGAGAGCTGCAAAGAGGGACTTCATGCAGCTCAACAAAGGCAAATGAAAGCCCTGCACATAGGGAGAAATAATGCCATGCACCAACAGGTGCATGCACTAGGAGCCAATTTGCCAGAAAGTAGCTGTGCAGAAAAGCCTTTCTTAAGCAACTCGTCATTCTACAAATTGCAGACCTTGGTTGGAATAGCAACAAGGTGGGATGCAAGCAGTTAAGTAAATTTTTGGTGTGTATCAAGGATAATTTATTCTTAAAAGCACTTGTTGAGGAAAACAAGTGTGATGCACAGTAAGAGCTGATATTCACTAAAAAAGAAGTGCTGCTGACTGAGATGATTGTTTTATTGATAGCTAACACATGCTGATGATGAGGAGGTCACCAAGAAGATGGAACCAGGCTCGAGGTGGTATATGGTGGGAGGACCAGAGACAATGGCGATAAGTTAGAATGAAGGAGATTCAGACTAGCTATAAGAAGTTTTTTTCAGCATGAGGACAGTCACATAGTGGAACAGGTTGCCCAGAGAGATTGTGCAGTCTCCATCTTTAGAGATCTTCAAGACCAGACTGGATAAAGCTCCAAGTAAACTAACCTGACCTTGTATAGCTGACCCTTCTTTGAGCTGGAGGTTCAACTAGAGGACTTCTTGAATTACCTTCTGGACTAAATTTGCCTATGGTCCTACCAGCTCATTTTCCTATATACGTTTTTTAAATAAAATTCATCATCTTAGAAGGAAAAGTAAAACTACAGAATTTTTAAACTGATTTTTAAAATTAATATTCATTATATAAATCTCCCATACTAAGGCTACTGTATTTCACAGATACTTCATTAGTCATTTTCTCTCATGTTGCAAAGATGAAACTATATTACTATTTATTTCTGTAAGTCTGTTCCAAGTCATGCTAATTGATTTAAACAGCTTTAAATGTATTAAAGAAAACAGTTGCTATCAGCACTGACCTTGCAGCACGCATCATCTTTTAGATATCCTGTTCTGTTACATTTTTAAGAAATCACTCAAATATTATGCAAATTACCTTGTGTTTCTGATTATTTAAAAAATTGTCAGCTTTGAACTTGTTTCCCTGCTTTTACTTCTATTAGATTCTGTTGAAGAGAATATTTCTGCCCTCGGAATTTTGTTCTTAGCTGTACATGATACTTTTCAAACTTTAGACTGAACCTACCCAATCTGTTTTTCAGTTGTTCAGTTAAACAAGACATGGGCTGTTGCATGCACTCCTCAAAGATATTTAAAAAAAAAAAAATGTTCTGAATTACTACTGGTGATAATTATTTGAAATGCAGACCAAATAACATTTATTCTACTGCTAACATTTTAGATTTCTGTAAAAGTTCACAAAAGAACTGAAAAGATGTACTTGAAGAACTGGACTTTGTGGGCTCTCCTGTCACATTGGCAAGGTACTGAAGGAGTATCAGGAAGTGTAGAAAACTATTTTGCAAATTTCCTCTTTAAATTGGAGTTAATGACATTCTAGCCCAAACTTCACACCCAGTGTTTTTCTTGGATTTTTTTCTGTTTTGTTTTGGTTGGTTGGTTGGGGTTTTTTTAATTTTACTTGTTTGTTTCTCATAGAGTGCATGGCATTTGAGGTTGAAATAAGGAAATCTTAATGAGTGTCAGCTACTCTGCTTTGCCCCAATCAGGTTTAGAATCACTACCAGGCAGCATTAAGAGAATTGAGGGAAGCCATTAGAAAGGGGAGTACCAATGAGAAGACATGAGGTGGGAAGGGTAAGGATGCTTATAGATTGGGAGACTTTCAAGGGAGTTCAGTAGGAAACAGAAGATGTCTGTTCCTTGAAAGAGTGCAGAAAAGCCGCAGCACTTGTTCCCACTCTTGAAGCTTAGAAACTTCTTTAAAATGTCATCTTAGCCAGTGAAGACAGCCACACAGATCTCCCAGATATGGGGGAAAAAAGGCATTCCCTGGGAGAATGCTGTAGTAAGCGTGGATGTATAGCATGCCCTTGTGCAACATGCACTCTTAAACATCTGAAGTGGAAATACAAGTTTCAGCTCGTTTTAGCTGAATAGCAATACTGCTAATTATTTGAGCTGTGAATCTAGAAATTGAGCAAGGCTTTTCAGTGAACATATGCCTCCAAGATATGCCAGCAGAATATTTTACTGTCATGACCAGTTTTGTTGCCTGTGCAGAAAACAAACATGAAAGGGCAGCCTAAGGCACTGTTGAAAGGTCTCCTTAATTACTGCCTTTGGCAGAATTTATTTCCAGAAATGTTATCACAGAATTGGAAATAAAAATGCCTCCTGGCACCACAGGAGCATTTTCAGACGTCACTCTCAAATATGACACTCCTGAACAAGCTGGAGGAAAAAAGAGAATATATGGTGTCCACTGACTTCTGACAAAACACTATAACCTCAGAAAAACTCATTTTAAGAAATTTTGTGTATCATCAGCACTTACAGAACAGAAACCAACCTTAATGCCTCAGCACCCCTGCTAAACTACCAAGGCACAGTCACATTGTTTCAGCTTCTGCTAGTTCAATATCTTTTTTTGATTTCTGCTGTTGGACATGGAGAGGACCTGTTCATTTTTTGTTTCTGCTGTGCATAAGGAAGACTTGAGTCCCTTTCAGACTAAGACTAAGACCAGGTATGGCCAATATCAGGTAAGATATCAGGTAAGATAAGGACTAGAATGAAGATAAAAGCATCTCTGTAAATGTTATAAGAACACACTGCTTCCCAATATGCTGCTGCAGTGCTTACCTGGCCATTACTCATTGATGTGTGAGGTCCCAGCCAGTGGTACCTGATGTAGTCCTGCCTGGTGTCTGCGTTTCTGGCTCAGCACAGGGAACTGGCTGAGGTAGAACATACTGCAGGTGGGTGAGGAAGGCTTAGAGGGCTCCAGACTTCAAGGGAGAGGATGAGGGTTTATAGTAGGAGGTGGTGAACCTGGGTTGGATTCCTGGCTTGGAGAGGTGAGACTTGTGACAAAAAAAGTGGGAGAAGTGAGGAGGATGAGCCTGGGGTCCCATTTTCAGATGGCCAGTTCTTGTGGCTACAGAAATTGGTCCTGGAGCTTCTGCTTCTGCTGCATCAGATAATGCCTGCCATGAAAGGTGGCTCCAGAGCACACTGCGATGGAGAGTCCTGCACTACAGAAGCATGACTGTTCTCTCTAGGCTGACCCCCTGCAGGTACAAAGCCAGACCTGGACCACTGCTCACATTGACTGAAAACCACAAGATCAGAGAAAGCACAACCAAATTTTGTCCATGCTGTAACTTCAAAGTACAGAGATCTTAATAAAAAATGACAGGATAAAAGAACAAGGGAGAACGAAGTTACAAACAGAGCACTGAGATCAGGGAAATACTTCATGGAAATCCAAATATGTTACCCGCTCATTTCTAAGGTTATCAACTTACCTGTTCACACAGTATCTGGCAGTACCTGGGTTTGACAGGAGAAAGGAATAATGCTTTTGGATATTTTAAAATAAACTCATTATTCTCATTTTTGTCTCATTTTGAAACCTTCATAACTTAAGCTAATTACAAAACAGAGAGTGACAGCTATACAAGTAAAGGATAACAAATGCATTTTTTTTTCATTAAAAAAATTTCTCTGCATCTCTATATATCAAGTAATATCCAAGGACCAGTTATGTAAGCGTGTTTTTTTTCTGTTCTCTTCAGTTACTTTTACATCAGATGTGGATTGAATTTCTCATAGGTGAGAACACTGTTTTGAGAACAACTGGAGAGATGCATAGTCTCCTGTCTAAAAATGTGGATACTATTCTGGAATAAAGTATACTGTCACAAATACATTGATTCTTCAAAACAGAATCTAGACTAAACTTTTCACTAGTTTTATTGGCTCTTAACATCTTCAGAAATTACTCCAACAAATTAAAAAATGCATTATTCAGTTGCCATAATTAGTTTTTCTAATGTTTGAAATTCTTTGTCAAAAGACTTTCAGAGGATCAAAGCCATTTATAATACCTCCGTTTCAAATGTGATACAGTCTTATTGATAATGAAAAGTGTTATAACTATGAAATGAGGAGACAGAGAATATATGATATGCACATAAAAGGAAATGGAAGTCTTCCTCAGCATACATTTCCAGATTTGAAATAAATTGAAAAGTTGAAAAATTCTTGTCAATGTTTGCACTTTTATTATCTTTGATCAACATTGTGATCTATTCCAGACTGCATGCTACATTCTGACGTTACAAATCATCGATGTCTATTGTAAAATTACAGTCTTATTAGCTCACCTTTTACTATAATCCTCTAAACCTAAAAGCAAACAGAAACCTCCTTAGAAGAAGAATGTGAAACCTACTGGCTTTGCTAACCCAAGAGGCTGACAGTGGTGCAGCAAGACATAACAGCTGCATGGCATGCTTAGAAAAACAATCAATACCAATGTATAGAACACCATACGCAAGGATGCCTTTGCAGCTTATCTTTTAAAAATCTTTTTTGCTGCATTGACCATACTGCAAGTGTAGAAGAAAAAGGAGTGCATACCCCTCCTTTCTATTTTGAATACCCACAAGACTCACTTTCATCACAGGGCACAGGGAGAGCTTTCCTGGAATTTTTAAAGGACACTTGCCTACAGGCATCTAATCTGCACAGACCAGCAAAGAGAAAGCGATAGCAGTAATATTTGATAACACTGACTTGTTTATTTTATTGTTCTGCTTTTTATGATCACCTCTACAACAGAGATCTGCAAAACTGAAGTATTTAAATAACTCTACATCTAAAAGCATCTGGCCTAGTGTTTAGTGTCATAAATGCAAAAGGTGCTGCAAGTAATCCGTTTCTACCTCAGACTGTAAATACTGGATTGCACCTTACTTAGCATTATGGAGAAGCAAATGTCAGAATTATTCTGTACAGCTAACTAGATATTTCTTTACCTTAATAATTCACATCATGCAGAATTCCCAATGCAGAAAATTCTGCATATTGATCTGCAGCATGTGAAATACCTCCGGTATTACTGAACTCAGCAGCCATCAGTGTCACAACATGTCCCCTCTTCTATGCCTTTTCAGAACTGAATGCAATGTATTTTGCTGTTTGCTTCTCGATTATTCATGCAAGCCCATGCTTTGTCTCAACAAAGTTGGTCATTAGTATTGTTGGGTCTTTTTTTGACTTACCACTCAGTGGTATATGAGTTCACTGGATAATAGAAGCACTTAAACTGGAATAAAGGTCCTCTGACTCAAGCACAGTTCCAAGCAAGTCTTCAAAGTTAGTTCAGGTTGCTTAGGGCCCGCATGAGTTTTGAATAACTGCAAGGATGCCAGTTCCACAACCTCCCTGGGCAGCATATTTCAGTGATCAAATGCTCTTGTGGATAAGAATTTTTTCCTTACATCTTTCCTTTCAGTGCTACTTCTCCCCTTCTCTCTGTTGTGCTTGTGAGAAAAGTCATGCTCCCTGTTCACTATATTCCTCCTTCAGGTGGTGTAAGACTGGATCATTTGTGCTGGGTAAAAACAAATACAGAAAAATATACTATTCTTGACAATAGGCATCACTATCACAGAATCACAGAATGGCCAGGATTGAAAGGGACCTCTGCAGATCAAGTCCAACCCCCTGCCAAAGCAGGTTCACCTAGAGCAGGCTGCACAGGATCACATTCAGATGGGTTTTGAATGTCTCCAGAGAAGGAAACTCTGCAACCCCTCTGAGCAGCCTGTTCCAGTGCTCCATCACCCTCAAGGTAAAGAAGTTTTTCTTCAGGTTCAGGTGGAACTCCCTATGTGGTAGTTTGTGCCCGTTGCCCCTTGTCCTGTCGCTGGGCACTGCTGTAAAGAGCCTGGCCCCATCCTCCTGACACTTGCCTTTAAGCTATTTATAGACATGGGTAAGCTGAACAGGCCTAGACCCAGTACTGACCCCTGTGGAACACCACTAGCTACAGGCCTCCAGCTAGCCCAGGGGTCCTCAGACTGTTTAACCAGGGGGCCGGCGCGCGGATGCAGTGGCAGGCAGCCATCTGCGGCTGCTTGGTTTCCCCCCCAACCCCCGGCGGGGGGGTCTGTAAATACCAGGGGCCGGGTTGAGGACCCTGGGGGCCGTATCCAGCCCGTGGGCCGTAGTTTGAGGACCCCTGAAGACTGAGCCATTGATCACAACCCTCTGAGCTCTGCCATTCAGACAGGTCTCGGTACACCTCACTGTCCACTGATCTAACCCACACTTCCTCAGCTTACCTATGAGGATGTTGTGAAAGACGATGTCAAAAGCCTTGCTGAGGTCCAGGTAGACAACACCCATCACTCTCCCCATGTCTACCCAACCTGCCATTCCATCACAGAAGGCTATCACATTGGTCAGGGATGATTTTCCCTTGGTGAATCCATGCTGACTGTTCCTGGTGACCTTCTTTTCTTCCACATGCTCTGAGATGACCTCCAGGATGAGCTGTTCCATCATCTTTCCAGTGGTGGAGGTGACATTGACCAGCTTGTAGTTTCTTGGGTCCTCTTTCTTGCCCTTTTTTAGAGACTGTAGTGACATTGGCTTTCCTGCAACCCTCAGGCACCTCTCCTGTCCTCCATGACCTTTCAAAGATGATAGAGTGGCTTGGCAATAACATGTTCCAGCTCCCTCAGCACTCAGGGATGCATCCCATTGGGGCCCATGGATTTGTCGGTGTCAAGTTTAAGTAATCTCTAACCTGATCCTAATAATATTAGTAGCATTAATTCTGATTTCACACTTAAGAGTTGTTCTGACAGAGATATTTTTGCTTAGGAAAATTTTTAATGCAAACAATCATTAAAATAGCCCATTTATTTATTTTCCATTAAAATCTCTTGTCTTCCTGTACCTGTAATATTCCTACTGATTTTACAAATGTCTCAATGAATCTCTTATCCAGATTCATTGTTGCACCAAGGTCTACCAAATAGGAAGCTGGCAAAATTAATTCTCCTGTTTTGCATTCCGATAGTATTTTCTCAAGGGGACAAAATAATTCAAAACATACATTTATATGCACAGTATTTAACTATTCAAATGTCTGAAAGAAATTTATCATGAAAATGTGTGAGCTTGTCTAAACAAAAACATATCCAATTTCTCTAAAGAAATTATGTTGTATTTTCCAAGTTCTGACATTTAATTTTTAAAAGGTTTTATGATTGTTTGGATACAAGATGGTAGAGTCTTGCTTTTGGGGACTGTTAATCGCAGGGCTACTCTGCAGAACACTTCACCACAGTCTACTCTCAGAAAACAAGTATGAAATGTACATCATTTCCATGGAGAAACCATATATTCTCCTGGCCCTGGTGGAAGAGTCCTCAACCTCACTGAACTCAGTTCAGCTAGGAATTTACAGGATAAGACACATGACTTCACAGGGGAACTCAACGTCATCTTCACCTAGGAAGAGTTTATCTAAGAGTTTTTTACTCCTTGGTTTATTTCTCTTCTTCATTGAAGAGAAACTAGGAGAAAATTTAAATCCCTAAGATAGTTTCTTTTTTTCCTAGATAATCTGAAAGCATAGTCTGAATGCACATACTGAGGCCAAGAATTATCAGCTAAGGTTTGCAGATCTCCCTGGGCTTTTTTTCTGTTTGTTTTATCTAGCAGGCTGAGAAATATACTAGCCTATCTAGAGGAAAAGGTGAAGACAGACTTCACTGGAATTGAAAGAGGTATTTAATGAACTCTGATGATGGCATCCCTGGTAATAGAACAATGGATTGCAATGAAATGTCTGACTTGCTTTGTATTCACAGGAGTTCAACTTAATACCAGAACTTAATGTTCTACTAGTAGAAAATCGGGTTATCCATCCTGAAAGTGTTTTCTAACTAATAGAAAGAATAAAACAAACAGGCAGGCATTGCAGCAAAGATGGTTTGCTCTTGTGCTGATCTTTTTATTAATAAAGGAGCTATACACAACGTTCAACTTAGATGCAAATGCTAAAATGCTTTCTCCAAGAAGTGATACAACCTCTCCACAAAGTCTTGGAGTTACTCCCCTTCAGTCTGCAAAAAGATGGAAAGTGTCATGGGGGGGTGGTATGACAACACATATGTTTCTCACCATTCCTCCACTGTACAATTTAACAACTACATGTCACAGGAGGCACTCTACCCCTCAAAGCCTGAAATGATATGTCCCATCAAAGCCTTTAATGTAAAAAATATGAACTATTTATATATATTTTATAAAGGAACTGCTATGTCCCCTCCTCCTCATTCAGCTGCACAGTTGCTCTGCACCAGAAGGGGTGCAGGATTCTTTCTGGATCTCAATAGCAAAGGCACAGCAGCAAATGGTGTAGCAAAACTGCTTTAATAATAACAATAACAACACAATAGAAATAGGGAAAGAAATATGGTTGGTTGAGTGAATCTTACATTTCTTCAGGTGCTGGGAACCCTACTCTCCTGCAGCATTGGGCAGGCCCCAGATGCATAGCCCCAGGACACTGTGCAGATCCCATCTGTGGTGAGATTTACTCCCACCCACTACCACATCTCCTTATATCTAGTGCAGCAAACAAAACTATACATCTTTTTTTGACAGGTCTCCTTCTTTATGCTCACTGGAGCGTGCCTCAGTAAGCATATCTGGGAACCGTATCCAGTAGCAGCACATCCAGACCCTTCCAGCAGGTTTCCCTCTGTTGCTATATACCTGGGGTTCCAGGGTTATGCGGCAGTCACTCATAGGAAGATACAGGTATATCAAGCATAAAACACAGTATGGCTGTCAGGGCTTGCTCAAAATCACTGACTCTTCAAACACAATGTCTTCCACAAGACTCACAGTGCAACAATATTTCCCATTTGCTTCCCTCGGGGAAGCTAAGACAGAAAAAAGTATACAAGAAAGGGGAGCACAGACTGAAAAAGAGACTGTGATGGGATGACAGCCTATGGCAATTAGTGTGTTTTTCCACCTTGGAAAGTCTAATGGTGCCTACAGTTTTCAAGTTTTATCACTCCTCTGCTGTCAACAAACATCTGTGGAATGAGGGCTGATTTAAATAGAAGACAACACCAGATGTTGATGTTAGTCTTTCCATTATCTTTAGTGACAAACAGGTGTGCAGCAGATCTACTTATGATGGGCTCTGTGACTGTCCCTTCTGTGATGGGATCTGTGCTCTTTTAAAAGAGAAGAAAGGCTTACAAATGTCATACAAAGGAAATGTTATGAGTAGCCTCAAGCACAGAAAGTTCAGAAGCATGAATATTAATATTCACTGCAAAAATGCTTTTTTTTTCTCTTAAATATCTAATTCAGCACACCAGATGTATCTGCCTTGTGGATGAAACAGAACAGTATAATATCAGAGGCAGCAGAACTAAAAGAACTAAAAAGCAGAGTTTGAAGGTATGGTCTGATCAAAGCAGAGGGCTAAGTGAGACCACATTGGTCTCCTGATCATGGAAATTAAATGCTAATTAGTAGACTTAGTATGCAGCCTTGCCTCTTCGGTGTTCCTGTAAGGATGCTTGTTAAATTAGTAAATGAAGTTACCTGAAAGTGATAACTCATTTATGTTTCTCTATTCTTGGATTCCTTAACTGAGACTGTATTGCCTGATTTAAATTCATTTTTCTGATTTGCAACTATACCAAGTAGTTGCAGCTTGAAATGAAATCAACAGTGCAGCTTCTCTGAATCTATGAGTTTTCCTCCCCTCAGGGGTACTGTGCAGATATAACAATGATGTATCATGCAAGCTCGTAATAATATGATGAGTTTCAGACAATAGTTTGTAAAGAAAACAATTGGTTTTTTCCATCAGAGTGAGTGCTGAATGGTGTATAGTAAACAAGGTCTCATTGAAAAATAGGAGAACAAACAGATAATGAAAAGGCACTTGCTTAAATTATCTTCATCTAGGCTGTACACTGAAAGAAGTAGGATAACCATTGGAAACTTCTAATGTTCTAAGCTCACAGTGGACTCAGAGATGGTCAAAATCTCATTATCTTCTGTTTGTGTAAAGTTAGTGACAGTTCTTGACAGTTCTAAGAAATGTCAGAGCCCCGAGGGCACTAGGGACCCTTGGTCACCTCACCTGTAGGCTCCATCCACCCTTCTGCTCATGAGTCCAGGCCCATTTAAGCTCCATCCTGGGCTGTTAGTCCCTGTTAGTCTGAACTATGCTATAGGTTTGTCTCTAGCTGTATCATAGCATGCCTGTGCCTGGACATGGATCCACTTGCTGTGCCTTAAGCTGTGGACTGACTACCTGGTTTGGTCTCAGGCTTGTCATCTGCCTTGAAACTGCTGGACTGGATCTGACCCAAAGTAGCATTAAATGATTTGACTTACATTCATAGATGCCTCCTTGTCTTGCTTCCAATGTGATCATGGATTTTTGCTTTACTTTTCAAGTCTGAGGAAAACATAGTTTTCTTGGGGCTTGGGAAAGAGCTATATATGAGAACAATATTAGGTCTCAAAAATGATGTGATTAAGTCCTCTTTGGATTGTAGTACTCTTTAGTGAGCTGGAGGGCAAAATGGTCTTCCTTGAAAGATGCACCAGTCACACCAAGTCTTATAGTAGTCAAAAAAATTCCAGATTATACTTTTGAAGATAACCAGAGGTCAGAGAGGGGAGTCATTTGCTTTTGTGGCTCTGAAGGACATTTTGAATGCTGTATGAAAATGTGCTGTATAAAACTGGAGTGAGCTTCAGGCATAGAAAAGACTCCAATCTACACTTTGGTACTGTTCAATCATACAGTCTTTTGTGCCTCAATCCTTACAGAATCTATTTAGTTAAAATTAACAGATGAGGCTCTCATTTTCTTCAATTTATATGAACACTTATTCTATGTAATTTTTCACAATTCACAACTGCTGCAAATCTAGTCAACAGGCAGTCCATACTTCATCAAGCATAGGATGTGTATTTCTTTCACTCTTCGACAAGTAACTTTGTTCTTATGAGATAGCTTGAACAGTGGACCATTAAGAATATATTACTCCTTGCAGAAACTTGGCTGTGGTAACAACAGTAAGCAAAACAGACAGCTTCCATAGCCCACAGCAAAAATCTTTTTGTCTATTCAATTCATGTGAATCATTCCTTACAAAAGCTAGATTCTTCAAACTGAGGAAGAAAATAATCTAGTTATTCTGATACTCTAATATTTTGGATTTAGGGAAAAAAATAACAACAGCAAGTTTATCATAAATTTTGATAACTTCTATCTATGCATTCTGTAAAAACAATAGTCACAGGCAAAATAGTTCATAGAATTCTTTAACATGAACTGTATGTTGACACATGATTTCTAATTTTAGGATGACATACTTTTGTTCAAAGTAAAATAGCAGTATGTAATATTTATCTAGCATTGATATATTTATCTACAGTTTCTTCCAACTTTCTTTGGCCAATACCACAGAAAATTCTTAACTAGGTCTGTGAGATATTATGTGACAACTTTCTACAAAGCTTAGAAAAGAAGTTAGCAGATGCATTCAGTTTACAGGTTCCTATTCAAAGAACTATAGAATACTTTAGGTTGGAAGGGACCTCAGAAGGTCACCTAGCCCAGTCTCCTCATCCAAACAGGATTAACTGCCATGTTGTATCAGGCTTCACAGAATTACAGAATCCTAGAATGGTTTGGGTTGAAAGGGACCTTGAAGACCATCTAGTTCCAACCCCCTTTCATTGTCAAGGACACCTTCCACTAGACCAGGTGGCTCAAAGCCTCGTTCCGCCTGGCCTCAAACACTTCCAGGAACAAGGTATCCACAACTTCTATGGTCAACCTGTTCCAGTGTTTCACCAACCCCATTGTAAAAAAAATCTTCCTTATATCTAGCCTAAATCTACGCTCTTTCAGTTTAGAAAATTACCCCTTGTCCTATTGCAACAGGTCCTACTAAAAAGTTTGTCCCCATCTCTCTTATAAGTCCCCTTTAAGTACTGAAAGGCTGCAATAAGTTTTCCCCAGAGCCTTCTCCTCTGCAGGCTGAACAACCCCAACTCTCTCAGCCTGTCTTCAAAGGAGGGATGCTCCAGCCCTCTGATCATCTTTATGGCCCTCCTTGACTTGGTCCAACAGGTCCTGTCCTGTTTATGTTGAGGGTCCAGAACTGAACGCAATACTCCAGGTGGGACCTCATGAGGATGGAGTAGAGGGAGAGAATCATCTCCCTCAACCTGCTGGTCATGCTTCTTTTATGCAGCCCAGGATTCTGTGGCTTTCTGGGCTGTAAGCGTACATTGTTGGGCCGTGTTGAGCTTCTCATCCACCCCCGTCTTTCTCTTCAGGGCTGCTCTCAATCCATTCTCTGCCCAGCTTGTATTCGTGCTTGAGATTGCCCCGACCCATGTGCAGGACCTTGCACTTGGCCTTGCTGAACTTCATGAGTTTCACACAGGCCCACCTCTCAAGCCTGTCAAGGTCCGTCTGGATGGCATCCCTTCCCTCCAGTGTGCCAACTGCACCACACAGATTGGTGTCATTGGCAAACTTTCTGAGGATGCACTCAGTCTCATGTCCATGTCACCAACAAAGATGCTAAACAGCACTGGTCCCAGCACCAGCCCCTGATGAATGCCACTTATTGCTGGTCTCCACTTGGACATCAATACATTGGCCACAACTCTTTGAGTGTGACCATCCAGCCAAAATCTTATCCACCACGTGGGATGGCCTTGTCTCATCACATTTCAGAAATCTCCAAGGATGGATATTTCCCAGGAGAAGTCTGTCTCCATCTTCTCTGCCTTAGGTAAAGGAAGACTGCAATGAGTTTTTGACCTCCAAACTTCTTTTCTCCAAACTTATAAACCCATCTCCCTCAGCTTCTCCACAGACATTACATGTCCCAGCCTTCTAACAATCTTCCTCAGTGAAACACTTCAGCTTTGTAAGCAATGGCAATCTAGGGTGGCTGCATGTCATTCTGTCCCTAATGGCCAGCTCCCCATCCACACTTGGATTGACCAGGAAGCCCTTCAGCACAACAGCAGCTGAAAGGTGGGCCTCTGGATGCACAACAAACAGAACCAAACAGGATGAAAAGTGACTGAGAATAGTCAGAAGTTCATCCTCTGGGGGCAGGTCTAAGGCTTAACTACTGCAATGGGCAGAATTTACTAGATTAAACACTAACACACTCTTGGAACAGAGTCTGTTCCCACAGGAATTCCCCATGAAATTGTTAACTGGGGGTTTTCCCCTGTCTAGATAGGAAAGCTGGTAACACTTTATAAGCCTTCTTAACACATGACTTTCTATCCCCACCTTCTCTTTGTTTCCCCATGCTTTCTCTCTCCCCATTTACCCTGAGCCCTATGTTGCATCACCCTTACGTCCTTCCCATAAAAAACAACATATCTCTAATTAGTTTTTCCTATTAGTGCCTGTTTTGCCACATATGTACCCACACTTATTATTTCTGATGGTGTTATCTAGGTCATTTAGGCCTTACATGATATTACTGATATGGTTACCCAGACACTGGGGTTCTTGCAGGATTGTGCTCCCCTAAAGACCCCCAGTACTCCTCTCCAATTGTCAGTGAAGTCTGAGCACTCACTCACTCATAAAACTCACTCATAACGACCTGTGAAATCTGGCCATTTCTCAGGGCACTACCTGTAACTTTTGTCAGCTTCGTACTGTGTTATTCATTATGTTCAACAATTTCTCATGTCATGTCCTGTAGTTTCTCATGGTCTGTTCACTTAGCTAAATCTCAGGCTGTGACCCAGCCATCTGCCTGCACACCTTAAGTAAGCCTATCCATCAAATGGATTATTTACTAGTGCTAATTTGACAGGAGACAGCTCTCTACTGTTATCATTATCTCCTAGATTTTTTAACTAGTACTGCGGATTTTTTCATTGCATTTACATAAAATACATTCAGCTGTTTTTCTTGGTGAATGCATTTGATTTATTTTGTTTTGCATGGTATTCTAGTCTGGAAAATCATTGTCAGTATAGAGAACTTACAAAGAAAGCTATGCACTCAAACTGTGTTCTGGAAAGTTTACCATGGCAAGAGTTGCCAATTTTCTGATTATCCTAAGACAATTTTACATGCAAATTTGCAGAAAATTACTAAAGAGCTACTGTTTGTCATCAGCAATATATCTCCAGCCATGGAGCAGAAGTTTTTAGGAGAACATAATCATTGCATTTGTAGTTTCATTTTTAGCAGGCAGATGAGAAGAAAAAATGCTTTCAACAGAGGAATAAGAAAAACTAAAACTTGTGAAGGTGAGTTGTTTATTTATTTGGAAAGGTTAACTGGAATCTTGCTGGAATTATGTGTTACATTCAAAAGGTGAGCGATGTATGTAAACAACGTTGGACCAAGGACTTTTTCTCAGTTCTGGCTACTCAGTCCTTTGAATCCTGACCGCTAGGCCAAGGCACACAGCTGGAAACATTAGGCAGATTTGTGAGCACAAAAGCCCTTCCCCACAGCATTCACAAAACCTTGCTGCTAACTTCTAATAAGCCTCCCAAACTTGTTAAATTCAGCAGTACATTTCCAAAGTACAAAATATAGCAAAGGGATCTAGACTGTGCAAGAAATCTGTTGCAATCAAACAAAATTTTAAGAGAACACCACTAATGTCCTGATGTGACAGTATCTATATAAGGATGGTCATGTTGGGTCAAACCTAAAATACATCTTCTTGGTGCTGATTCCAGTATCCTGCCTCTCCTCACCAAGAGCAGCTGGATGACAGCCTTCTCCCTCATGTTGCTTCATTTATTTTTCAGCCGTTTCAGAGCACCAAGATGACATATGTATGGAAGGATCTTTTGTAACCACAAATTCTCACTCCCAAAGAGTAACAGTCACCTTAGAGCCATTCTTTTTATATATGTAATTAGGATTATTCTTCCCCTCAAGTGCATTGCTTCACATTTACTAACAAAGATTTAATGATTCATTGTAGTGCCCAGCCAGTACCACGATGATTTTCTGCTGTAGTAAAAAAGTGGGTACTTTTTTACTGCTCTGGTATCTCAGTGTCAGCTGCAGAATTTGTCACCTCACTGTTCACTTCTTTTTCTAGCCTGTTGACGAATGTGTTGAGGAGCACAAGCGTAAGCCCAGATCCACAAAGAAATATACCAGTGACCTTATTCTTCTCTTCAATGTGACCTTTGCGTACTTCACCCAATACACCAAAAGTTCTCAGGAACTGTGGAGGTGAAAGCAAGCAGCCACTGTGAGCCAGAATTAAAACCTGTGGTAATGCGCAAAGGATGAAACCTCCAGCCAGCAAGGAAGTGCTCTGCACAGAACAAGCACTTTGTCTCCCAGCCCTGATCCTCAAGGGAGAATCACAAAACACTGTGCACAGATGCACTGGGAATTAAATGCATAACACTAGGACATCAAAAACCATGGATTCAACAGAGACACTTTATATGGCACATTATAGCCTCCTTCTCCCCCCTCAAACCTTTTTGTGCTCTACAGAACATAAAACCTCTCTCTCCCTGTTACTTTCCTCCCTTGCACTAATATTCTATCTGCTCCAAAGACTCCAGGCACCTTTCCTTGTAAAGGTAGTCTGATAAGTAACTCATCTCAGAGGAAGTAATCTGAATCCCTAATTAATGTCTGACATCTGCTGCTCCTGGAGAAGGGACTGCCTGGTCAAAACTTGTCCACTTTTCTACTCATTATATCACTTAGTCTAATAAGATATTGCTGCCTTTCCCCAATAATACCTTTAGACCATTGTGTTTATAACACAAAGCAATTCTTTGTTTTGGTTTTGCTTGTTTGTTGTCAGGTTTTTTACCTCCACAGGGGATGAAAATGGATTGTCAGAGCTCCAGTCTTGAATACTGTCCTAATATTTCCCAAGTATGTTTACACTGTGCAGTAGCCCAGTTCAGGGCATGATTTCCTGAACTGTCCCAGGCTATGCCAGCTTAGTCTGACCTTGAACTTGTGAAATACTTCTAGCTGTCTTGCATACATATGTAAAAGTCATCAGCTGGCTGAAACCTTTGGCCATCAGGGAATATTAGGCCAGCACTCAACACCAGAACCCAAACTGTCAGGTACCCAGAATGTGAATCTTGGAAAAATCCCTTGAACATCTTTCATTCCGATGAAAATCTGTCAGGGATTTTCAGAAAACAACTGCAGGCACCTTGTTTCGCACAGACAGTGAATGAAAATGGAAAATAAGGCACAATGGAACTGTAAGATCCATATGTTATTTATGCTGTTCATTTGTTTAATAGCTTACAAGGGATGCTGACCTTGCATGTCCTTTTGAAAGAGGTCAGAGGCTGAACAAAGTTATTGTGCTTTTTCTTACCTACCTTCACTCCAACCCAATGTGAATGGAATAAGCAGCCACAGCCATATTCAGGTTACACGTCAGCACTGCAAGTGTCAGCCAAGAACCAAATTATGTCCAGCACAAACCAAGTACTTTCCAGATCCACAGGAAACTGCTGTCAGGAGAAATACACATTTCCTAGCATAGTCTGAAACTAAATGAATTGTCATTATGGAAGATAATATTGATATAGGAAGTATTCATGCATAAAAATTTCCCTCTTAATCTTATTTACTCATATCCCTTTAAATTGCTATCATGTTTGGGGATTTCGGTTTCAATTTTAACAGTGACATGTAAAGAAGAAACATGTTGCTCTTAAGCAATCAGAAATGCAGAAATTAAGGACAGATACAAAGGAATGTTCAAAGATCTAACATCCTCTCTAAGCAGAATTTCAAGAATGATGAAAAAAAAAAGGAGGAATATTGGATAGATACTGGACCCACTTTCATCCTGAGCTAAAGGTCTTTGCTGTATTGTACTTATGTTGTTTTACATTTTTTGCTCACTTAAATGGTCTTATTTACTCTACATGCCCATGAAATGAAGCAAGAAAATCAGTCCTGTGCTGAGGTACTTCTCTCGCAACTGAAACAAATATAAGATCTTCATTTTAAAGGCACTGAGAGATTAAAGTAACAGTTCAGTTGCTTCCTACCCGTTTCACTTTTCAGATTCAAATATCATCTGTCTTCAACAGGCAATTTTATTTGTGAATTACATCTTTTGATTCCTCTCCTGTAAAAATATTTTTACAGTTAAGGGCACTTTAAAACAAAATTTAGACAACTAATAACACTGATAACATAGAAAATTATAAAAAAAAAAAACAATCCAGTCCTTGATCAAACAGCTGAAAACAGCTTTGCTGGAGTGGGATTAAAATAGTGTGGATTCAAGGTAACTAATTCCCCATTACCCTGTTTCTTCTACAGCACTGCCAAGACCCTTGTTGCCAGAACAGGGCCACAACTCCTTTCCAACTTGAGAGCTAGATCTCAACAGTTACTGATGTCACAGCTTATATCAGGCATGGAAATAATAATTAGTGTGATAAACATTTAATGCTAACATGTCTGGAATTCCCATCATAGGAAAGATATAGAGATCAGAGAGTTTTATTTCTTTCCTGGGATGCCTCTTGGAGACAGAATAAAAGTGGAAAAGGGCACAAAACTTTAGGAGAGAGGTGGATTTGATATACCTTGACTTTGGATGTTTCCTCCCACGGATTTCTCATTTGAAAACTGAGAATGACTATAATGGAGAAGACAGTCAGGTGGGCTTAAATAATTGCCTGAAATAACATGCTCAGAAGCCCATGATCAATGTCCAGCTGAAAGATGACAGTGAATGGAGATCCATACTGGTGCCCATGTGCTTCAACATTTTCATCAGTGACCTGGATGGTGACACAGTCTATCTTCAGCAAGTTTGTAGAGGACACTGACCTAGGAGTATGGTTATGACTTTTAGGATCTGCCAAATCCAGTAGCCCAGGAGAGAAATACTGCTGCAGCTGCACACCTGCAGGACCAAGCTGTAGCAAGGCTGAGTGTGTATTGACCACAGGCACATGCATATGTGAACACACATATACATACACACACATCCACCTGCACAGACCGATGCAGGCAAACACACTGAGCCTACGCACAAACACAGATGGCACTGATGCCCTTGTTCTGTTCCCCTCTCTGGCTGAGGAGGATTTGGCAAAGAGACTGGGAGGACCACATGATCACTGCCTACACTGCTTGAAGAGGGAGCTACAAAGTCAAGGGAAAAAAACATTTCACCATAGTGCCAGGGAATGCAATGAATAGCAATAACTGCATTAGGCAGCTTCAGGGCTTCACCAGGAGGGTGATGTAGCACCAGAAGCTGTTGCCCAGGGAGAGGTGGAGTATGCACAGTTGGAGGCTTTCAAGCCATGCCTTGGCAAAACTTAGACTGATACAACTTAATGTTTTCCTGCTTGAGAGAAGGAGGTTGAGGACCAACAAGCCAGCTGCTGATCTGCAGCCTTCAGGACAGGGCTCACCAGCCCACCAGCTCCCAGTTCCACAGCATCCCATCGGGGCAAGCAGGGCAGCCCAGTGGGGACAGCCAGGTTCAGCCAAGAGTCCAAGCAGGTCTATAGTGGTGAGGCAGGTCCAAGATAAGGCTGGGAAGATAGTTTTCAGATCAGTGTCCAGATAAGCAGGGACATGGCTGGAGACTAACACTCCTACAGCACAGCAGCACAGCTCAGGCAGGGGCTGAAGGCCCCAGGATCAGCTTGAAATGGGGCTCCATGGCCATGGGCAGGGTAGGGGAAGACGTAGGGGAAGAGGTAGGTAGGAAGATGGAGCTGGTCAGGGCCAGGATGCTAGGCAGTGCTGTCAGAGCTCTGGTGGAATGCTGAACTGGAACCCTCCAGAAGTCTCCTCCAGACAGCATGTCTATGTTTCTTCAAAGAGTGCTCAGTGAGTCTGGGGTAGCAGCCATGTAACCTCCATCACTGTTCTCCTAATCTATATTGCTGGATCCACGGAGCAAGCCAGAGAACCAAATTTCTCATACCTTCCTTTCCCTCCCCCGGGGTAAAATGGGAAGAGCAGACAACCTGCCTAATCTGATTTTCATAAAGTAAATCTGATTATGAAAATGGAGAGTGCTTACTAATGCAATCAGCATTTCAAAATATGTATGATTTTAATGAACAAAGCTGACAAAAGTTTCCTAATTACACTTTGAAGCATACATTCATCTTCAGGTTTCTGTATTCTCATATCTGCAATGCATTTTCTGTGCTGACATATTTATTTTATGTTGTATTCCCTCTTGGCTTCATCTGTGAACAAAAAGCACTAGATCATCCAGTAGGGAGAAAATAAAGAAGTATCAGATTAATTTTTTCACATACACAAGTAGCAACAAGAAAAAAAGAGGGACCAGGTAAACCATGTGAGGAAGTACACTTTGGTTTCAGCATTAAGATGGTATACACAAGGGCAAAATAAATACCTCTAAGTGGCCAGCTACTCAAAATTATTGTGAGAGAGGAAGGAATGAAAACTAGTTATGAGATGTAAAAGCCAGATCTGTAGCAGTGTGTGAAAAAAACTTGCATAATGAGGGGCAGAAAGGGAGACATGATGAGAGAGGCAGGCAAGTTTAGCACTGCGAAAAAGGAGGTGTGCATGAGATATGCCAACAAAACCTCCTGTGCTGCAGAAGGGAACACATTCAATAAGAAGCAAAAAGGCAATGAGATGCAAAAGAGAAACAATTGTTTTCTGAGGAGGTACAGAACGAAAGGTGATATATAAAAATAAATGTGTGTAAAACTGAAAAGTAAAACCTTTAAACATCATAGGTGAGTAGAAAAAGGACTGATGAAATGGAAAAATTATGATGACAGGCAAGTATGTAAGAAGAGGAAAAAGTGAAAGAAATGCAGAAAGCATCACAGACTGATGTGTAATAAAGAAAAACATGTAAACAGGAGGAAATGTAAATACAAAGATACATAATGTTATATAAAAAAGGAAACATAACAGTCACAGGAAAAGTATACTCAAATAAGGTGACAGAAGTAAAAGACTGAAAGGTGAAAGAAGTAAAAGAAGTAAAAGAGGTAAAAATAAAAAGCTGTAGTGTGATACAAAAAAGGCACATGTGCTTTGAAAGTAAAAATAAAATAGTGAACGTGGTGGCAAGTGGGAAATAAAAGATGCAAGAATACATGCAAGGGGATGTGAGTGCATGTGATAGGAAAGTTAAAACAGACTTTGAGCTACAGGGAAAAGAGCATGTGTTACAGATGAAAACGCATACTGAGTTAAAAAAGTTAAACCCTTCAATGAGACGTAAAAATAAAAACATAATGAGATGTACAATTTAATTTAAGGATTTTTTGGAAAAAAAGCAACCTGCAGTAACGTATAACAAAAGGAAAACCTGAAATAAAATATAACGAGATGATACAAAAATAGATGATGAGAGGAGCAAAGACCACATCTGGTGCATATGAAGCTGCTTAAAAACACAAGTACTCATAAGTGAAAAAATGCAACATAAGCAATACATAAGGACTTGTAAATTGGAAATGTGTAATGGCATTTTAAAGACAAATGGGGAAGAAGATGTGAATAGTAAGTCGCATAATGAAATGCAGAACAGATATAAACATTCAAAGAGGAGATGCAAAAATCTAAAATGAGTAATGTTATACACCAAAGGAGGTACTGTATAAGTTTATAAATCAAAGCAGGTTATTCATTCAGGAAAACTTCTAAGAAAAAATTGAGCTTGGGGAGCTATAAAAAGGAAAAATCATTCTGAAAGGGAAAAATCATAAGGAAACACAAAAATAAAAATGCTTAACTAGATAAAGAAGAAAAGCATAAGAGTATTCAAAATTGGAAATGTGTCGTGAGCTACAAAATATGAAACGTTGTTAGAAATAAATCAAGCTGCATAATCTCATGCATTAGGGAAAGTGCAGAAAAAGCTCTAAAAAAAAAAAAAACTCACATACAAATATGCACAATCTGAAAAGGAAATATGGGAGGATTTGCAAACATGAAAATGTATACTAAGAGTCAGCACCCCCACCCCCAATTTTCAAAAAATGCAAAACCAGAAGTTAATTATGCACTCCGTAATGAAAACCTAGTACGAGATACAAAAATGAAATTTGCAGTATGATACCATCTGACTGAGTAAGGAGATACTAAAAGAGTAAGTTTACTAGGTGCAAAAGAAAGACAGTTTACTCAGGTGTAAAAAAAAAAATGATGGATTTGAAAAATCATAGCAAGATGCTAATAGGAATTCATGAAATTTATCATAAGATGTAAGAAGTTGAGTGAAGAATGTGAGAAAAGGAAAACACATGGGGAAATCTGAAAGCTCATGCTCAGAATGCTATGCAGAGTCTGTAATGGGCAACAAAAAGGAAATTGACTAATAAGCAGTGATACATGAAATTCCTAATTAGATCTAAAAGTACATAATGAGATACTGAAGCAAAACCAAGCAGTGAAATAAAAATGAACAGGCACAGCAAAAACCGAAACTGGAAAGTGGAAATGAGATGTAAAAAAGCATTCATATTGAGATGCAGAATCAAAAAGGTGGGTAATGAGATGTGAAAAGGAAAGCTCATAATAGGATTTGGCATCAGAAATGCATAGTGAGTTGAAAAATTGTAATAAGCCATGAAATGCAGCATCTGAAAGAGTAATGATAGGCAAAACTGGAAGTGCACCTTTAAGATCAAAGAGGAAGAATGAAATAAGATGCAAAGTCAAGCAGTGAATCATGTGATGCAGTAGGGAAAGTGCAGAGTGAATTATGAAAAACTAAATGCATGATGAAATGCAGAATGAAAAATCCATAACAAGTCGAGAAAAATCAGTGTTTGATGGGAAGCAAACCCCCCCCCAGTGTATGATGTAACACTGAAATCCACAGTGAGTGTCTGGAAAATGAGTAATGAGATGTGAAATCAGAAACAAAATTATTTGCGATAATGATCATTCATAATGACAAGCAAAAACATGAACTGAAATGCTAATGCAGCGTGGCATGTGAAATGCCAAAGGAGATACAATAGCTGAGATGCGTAACGGAATACGGAAACAGGAATATATGATGAAGTGTGAAAAAGAAAACATGTACCAACACAGGAAATGTTCATAATTAAACATGCATTGCAAACCGTTTTGTCTTAGAAGGACTGAAGCATATAAAGCAGCATGATCATGGAACAGTGTATACGTGTAACTGTCAAAACTGAAACATTCAAGAGGTTCAGAGCAGGAAATTTACTTGCATACTTGAACAACGGGGTTAATTACTAAGTCACTGGCTATTGTGGGCTTATTTTAACCCCCTCTTTTTTTTTTTCTTTTGAGCTTACCTGACTTACCTCAAGTTAGATACAAGAAGGATCTGACCCTCTGTTTGCACATGAGTTCTTGACACCCAGTGATATGATACGTAATGTGCAAGCCTCACTTTGTAGGCATCATCTCTTATCATGTCATAGCAATAGGCTCCACTGGCAGATTACATAGGAGAAACAGCCTTTGGGAATTCTCCCTCAGGCATGTCAAGGCCACCAAGCAGCTTGTTAATTGCCTAACATTTTCAGCCTTTAAGGCATTTGTCCCCAGACCCACCAGCAGAAATAGGGATGACTTGGTTGGGTACAGCTCTACAAAGAATTGGACAATAGATGCTCTGAGTACGTTAATAGCGTATATAAACAGTGGGCTTGAGTGCTTAAAGTGGAAGGCAAACAATTGCACTATATTTTTACGGCCTTATGCTTTAGTCATGCCAGGCAATATATATAAGGTTAAATTCCCTAAGCACCAACAGCATATTTGGCCTTGAAGCACACTTGCAAGGGTGAGGGTGCTCTGTTGAAATGCTGGGTCTGCTTGGCCCTGACACTGCCTTCTGGGTTGTCTCCAGCCATTGGGCTGTGACTGACTTTGACCTGTGGATATTTAAATCTAAAGCAGGCCTGCTCTCCAGTACATCCACCAAAGGCAATGCGATACTGGCATCATCTCATCCCCCCCGGATATTTCCATTCCATAGGTAACTCACTTTTGCAGACACTGTAGCATGGGTAGGTTGCAGGTACTGCTCATACAGGATACTCGTCACCCCTGCAGAATGTTGCTACAAAGAAAGAAACCTCTGAATCACAGAGAGGAGCAGGATCTGATCATGCAAGGTGTGTGCCAGAGAGGGTATGCAGCCACGGCCAGGTTGGGAACGTGCTTCGCCTTAACAACATTGAGCAGAAGGTTCTCTGGGATAAACACAGGAGCACAGAAGCAGTAACCATAGCTGACCCATACAAGGTCATCCTACTTCTAAGCCAAGTACTTCACAGGCTGATCTGGGGACACACACCAGAAATGCATGTAGCACTGGCTGTCACCCCTGGTCGGGCGGCCTCCTCAGGACGGGTCACTGCACTGAACATGTGCTGCCTGACTCCTATTGCCTGTCATCCCTGCCATGGGCCATGAAAAAGTGACTGCTCAGAAAAGACCTGGTACCGAGACTACCACCATTCTTTCCATTTGGAGTAGCTTTTTTGGAGAAAAGGTCTCAAACTCTTTCAGGGAGCCGGCTAAAGTAGCAGAGTGCAGTGCTGGCATGGATCTCTCTTCACAAAATCTCCATCTTTTGTAAAAATATCGTGATACGCCATGATATATACCAGCGGAGTCATCGGTTCTGACTGAACAACGGATCAGCCTGGCATGCTAGTGATGCTAGAGCAGGACCGCAGGTGCTAGGCAGAGAAAACCGCAAAACCCTGGCATGGTGGAATCTCTAGGGTATTCTCTTATTTCAGTGCCTGGCACTAAGTGTTCCATCATCTTTGTAACTGCCCACTAAGATGCAGGGAGAAATTAGATGATCCATCAGTCTCATCTTTGTCAGACCCCCTCAACATCATATTCTTCCTCAAGACATCATATGTTGCAGGTCTCTGATTATCTTTAAGTGTTGTCATACACAGCCAGCCACTGAATCTTGCTAAATGCTATGCCTAGGGTTGCTGAAAGGGTTGCAAACAAACGACAAACCTTTCTTCCTTGCAGTCACCTGAGGTCAGAGGAGCAGAGTATAACTGGGGTAGTTGTTTACTGTAACTATGACAGACACACATCAGAGAAAAGGCCTCTGCAGCCCTGCTTTGACCATCTTCCAAAGGCAGCTCTGCCTCAGCTCCAGCCTGAAAGCAGGGCAAGAGGCTTCTTGATTCTAGAAATGGTGGCTGAGGAAGGACAGCTGCCAGGGACAAGCATGTCTGGGCACCTGATCTCACATAGCATTGCTCTCTGGAGGCGCCTTATGCTGGAAGGTCAGGACAACAGTCTTGGCTTGGAGGCTAACATGAAAGAATGCAAAGTGGCCTTCTTTGTGGAGCTTTCCAATGGTTAGCATCAAATGTTTTGGCACAAGTAGTTCAGGAATTTCTTTGGAGGGAGGTGGTTGTAGAGGGATTTTTGATAGGGAGAGGCTTCTGTCTCCTCATTCCTGATGCTTCTATTCTTAGTGCCCACACAAGTTCAATCCAACCCCTGATTTCTTGAAAGGATCAACACTGGATTTGAAATGTCCAAGTCCTTTCATGTTAGACCCATCCCTCAAAAATGAGAAAATACTCATAGAAAGCTAACTTTCATCTAAGCTTCAGGGAAAACTCCAGCTGACTACAACAAAATCAGAACTTCACCAATAACTCTGCTTCAGCTTTCTAGTACATAACCTGTAAAATTTGATCTGACAGGAGGCAAAACTCTCAATGGCATTAAGCTTATTAGACTGATTCAAAAGCTGAAGTTATACTTTGATTAGTGTATATTGCATGCATTAAGATTGTAATAAATAAGAATAAAATCAGTTGCCAGAAGCAGCTGGTAACTTGTCTTATGCTGTAGAGTCAATCCAAATTACTCACTGAACAGCAAAATACTTTAAAAAATAGGTAATGTTTTGGATGAGAAATAACACAAAAATACAGACTCTGATAGTACAAATAATAAAGTTAACAGCTGAATAAGATAGAGATACTGAATGGACATATAGACTCAATTATCTTTCCACAGCATGCTTCCCTTCTATATATCCCGCAGCCTCCATTTATGCTGTCTGGTAAAAGACTATTAAAACCATGCTCATTCAGCTGCAGAAAATGCTCACAGATTATTTTAAATAAATAAGCATTCAGCAGAGCTCAACTTTAATGGTGCAAGAAGCATTTTGTCAGAGCTAAAGAGCAACATGAGGATTGTATATCTTTGATAGAAAATTTACCACACAGTTTGTTAGTGAGTGTTCCACTTGAACAAAATGTTGAACAACTCTTTTTTTGAGAAAGTCAAAATGTCATTACAAAATAGTCTCCTTTTTTTAGCTAAATATGAGTTATCTTTATGCATTCTCTGGGCACACATTATTTCTGCTATAAATAAAACAAGCCCAAATCTTGGAAAATCACGTGCACACCTCACTTAAACCTCTAAAATTTTAAGGGGCTGTTACAATAAACTTTGTTTGTAACTCCTCTCTAGCTCACCATCTTGTTTTCCTTCTGTGTGATGCTTTTGTGATTCTCCTCTAGGACATTGCTTGGGTGATATATTGCTGCGCTACAGTCAATTGAACCTGAACAGAAAGTCACACCAAGGTTAAAAAATGGCTCAAAGAAAACTGGAGTCTTGCGCTGGGCATTCCTAACTGAAACGTGAGGAATATGCTCTTGCCTTCTGTATTTTGAATTGTCATGTTATCATGAATCAAGTATGTGGATGAGAGGAGGCTGGTATTAAACCTCTCATCCTCTGATACATAAGTGTTCCAAGTGAGTTTCCATGGGCTGGCAAAGACCACTTTGAATCTGATTTAAAATGAGTACAAGGAGTTCTCTAGAAGCCACACTGAACAGCAAAAGTAAAAATTAGGGTTCCTGTAGAAGTCATGATTCCCACATTGCACATGGAATGCATTCACTAACACTTTATTGGAAGTGAGACAGGCTGACTTTCAAATTTTTTATGCTCATGAAGAAGTAACAAATTGATTATTTAGCATATAGTTAAGATTAACTTACTTTTTTGTTATAAATCTTGGTTTCTGCTAATTACAGTTTTGTGACTTTTAAGCTGTTTGGGCTTGAATTCTCTCATTTCTGTGCTTGCTGCAATTGACTGTTACCTTTTTCATTTTTAGCTCATCTAATACAGCTATTTCCCAGACAGAGGAGCCAAAACACAATTTCCCCCAGTCTGAAAATAACAAGTAAAAAAAAAGCCAGAAGAAAAATCCCGTCTTATAATTTTTTTTTTTTAAAGCTTTAGTACTTCTGCAGATGAAGGAGTTGTTACAGTCACTACATATGTAACAAGAAGGCTTTTTTGGTTCTCAAGGCTGCCCAATTACATTCAAACTATAATCCTTTGGAAATGAGAAATCAGCAGTTCACACACATTCAAAGGCTACAAAATCATCTGAAGATGTGGCCTTCACTAAGTATGGTCTAGCCATTCACCGTTACACATATCAAGCAAACAGCAGCTGTTCAATGAGCCACAAAGCAGATCCCCCATGCGCCTCACTTCAGTGCTGGGCTCAAAGGACTTTGCCTGCTGATTCTCCTCTTGACTGACAAAACAGAATGTCCCCCTCTGAGTTTCCCAGGTGCTTCCTCCAACAGCAAAGGGCACAAGGAGAGGCAGACTCTTCTTGTGACGGTCCTTGCTGTAATGGGAAAGGGAGTCCTAGAAACAGACAGAAACAGATTCTCAGCATCTCTCTGCAGACATATGGGAACACCACCAACAAAACATAGATCTATTTTTTTTTAACGGCAAGTTCATAAACAAGCACCCCTTTTAACAAAGGGATAGAGGACTGTGCTGTGGCTCTTCAGGCCCCTAGCCAGCCAGTGACTCATGCTTTAAGGAGGGTTAAATTATTTTTAAACATTTCCCACTGCATTCTAAGGCAAGAAGTCTAATTACACTTTATGCTTTAGCGCACTTAGAAGAACAGCATGATTTGGAAATGGCTCTTTTCATAAAATGGCTTTGTAGAACACATTTGAAAGTGGCTTCTTTCCTGAACGCAAATGCATGAATTCCTCTAATTATATAACTGGGGAAAAAGAGGCTTTTTTTAGACTGCCAATATCTGAAGAAACTATGAAAGGACAGGACAACTTCTCCCAGTATTCTCATTTAGTATGTTTTCTATTGTAGTTCTAAATACAAAAACCAGTGATATTGCCAGCAGTTTCTTTCTGTTATTTAGTATTTAGATGTCACTCCCTACAAACAAAAAAACCCAAACACCCAAACAAACAAACAAAAAAACCAAAATCACAAATTTAAGTTACAGCTTGTCAATCCCAATTATGTACCATTGTCACACTGAAGTTGGGAGTCCCTAAATGCCATCACATGGAGTTCAGAGAAGCAGAAGGAATGTCTACAGGACTTCCTATTACAAACATTAACTTGTCTTTATCCTGACAGGTAAATAACATCCCTGTAGTATGTACAGCAACTGATTGCACGAAAAAGCAGTAATAGAAAGTGTATTTTTAGTTTCTTTTAATGTAATTTCACAGTAGGAAACTGGAAAAACAAGCATTATGGCTGCATCTGAGTTCCTTTAGAATATGATTTAAAGATGAAAACAGCTTCTACGCTCACTGCTTACAGCTGTAGCTCTTACACTGACTCATCAGGACTGAATCTAGAGACCTCTGTTCAGTTTTCTGGGGCAGGTACGGTCAGGGGTCCATGCAACTTTTATTTAGAACTCTGAAGGGAAGGTTCTGGTGCAGTCACTCAGCCCCCACCTATCTCACCGACCCTTCTGTTGACAGTATCAGGCAGAAGAGGGTCTGCATGTCTTTCCTAACTGCAGAAGAAGATATGACCTGTAGGTATTAAGAACTTGGTCTGAATGCTGATCATATGGGTACCTGCATTTCAAAAAGAGACAACAAGTTCTCATCATTAACACTAGTGAGGAATCCCTGGTCTCTCAGCCAGTTCCTGAGATGGTGCAGTGGGAAGCTCAAGTGCAGATGAATTCCTTGGTTTGCTTTGCTTGCGTGCATGGCTTTTGCTTATTAAACTGTTTTCTCACTTTTACTCTTCTGACTCTCTCCCTCATCCAGCTGTGGGGTCAGTAAACAAGTGGCCGTGTGAGGCTTCGATTCTGGCTGGGGTTAAACCGTGACACATGGCCAGTTTCCCTGCTGGGGATTGCAGAGGCCCACTGCGGGCACTAGTGACAGCATTGACATGTACACCATCTGCATCATTTACAAGGTTAAGTTCAGTCCAGAGGTGGATATAGAGACACAGAAGTGAGGAGAGGGCTGAAAGCATCCAGTCCTTCACAGGATGGTGAGGCTGAAAGTTGCAAGTTCTGTCCCTCTTAAAGGTTCCTAGTTTTTCCTGTACAAGTTGGAGCCCTGCTACTTGATGCCATAAAGGTTGAAATTCATACTGTAAGTTGAGGAAATCTTTCTGCATCTGTTTATTTCCCATTATAACTGGATTTCTCAAATTAGACAAGGCAGTTCTCAGACAGCTCAGCCCTAGCTTGTTTTTCTCAGGTTTCTATCTGCTTCATGGTTGTCACAGTTTAGATCTCCATTTGTGGAGGGCTAGCTGCTTTTAAAAGACACTGAATATGTGCCTTTAAGTGTACATGTTTTTTTCACATAAGCCAATTCCACCCACAAAAGCCAATTGATGTCTCATTTTTGACAATAAACTAGATTGTTCTCAATTCAATAACTTGAGTTGTCCCAGGATTTTCCCTCACAGTCATCTAAAGCCTTGGTGAGTAATTCCAGCACGAGAGGCGACTACAGAAGGGTTAGCCCCTTCTGCACTTGGGGAATTTGCCTCATGGTGATGGGCGTCAATGCCAGACCATAGAGCAGAGTGGGCTCCTGTGACAGCCCTGGGAGGAGCTGGGGCAGGGGCTCTGCTTCCTTGCTGTTGGCCTGTGTATTGGGTGTAGGGCAATGCTTTGGCGGTGGTGAGGCTGCAGAGGCATCTTCTGTGAGAAAAGCCTCGTTCCCCCCACTGTGCTTCTCAGGGCAGGAGTAGAGGAGTTGGGAGTGAAGGAGTGAAATTGAGCCGGGGAGAGGAAAGGTGTTTTAAACGTTATTTCCCCATCCTGATGGGAGGGGGAAATGAATGAGCAGCTGGGTGGGAGCCTGGATTTTGGCTGGGGTCAACCAACCACAGCTTGTCAGTAACTTGCCTGTCCTGTTGCATATGTGCTCCTTCATGTTTGTGGAGATGGGCCTTTTACAGGCTGATTACTCTCCTGTGATAAGGCTGGAAGTAGTCTGGCAGGGTAGTATTTGGGTTTACCATCATCACCATTGTTCTTTTGTGCACTTTTGTGTATGTAAAGATAAACTTTTTATAACATAACTTAGCACTTCCCACTTTGATATTCCCTAAAAGGCAAGTCTTCCATGTCCTGAACTTAATTTCCTACAACAAACCTCTTAAAGTTTCCGTAAGATATTCTCTGCTGTTTTTATGTCTGTTCTTAACATTTCCCGCTCTGCAGATAGATCCAGCTGCAAATTTCTCTTCTTCTGATTCACTGCCCATTCCCAGACTCCATTTAACCCAGCAATTGAGACTGAGAATCTCCCTCTTTCATTAGTGTATACCATGGAATGGTAGATCATTTCAAATCTTTCAAGTCTTATTTACCCGAAAGAATAACCAAGTTGTTTTCCTTCCCAGCTAAACCTTCAGCAGTGGATATTTAAGCTATGCAGTTAAATCTGTATATCCTGTGAGACACAGCTAGCTGAAGGTATTGGCCAGTTGCAGTCCTCCAGTCCCTTTAAGATAGACTATCCTCTTCCACTATTTGTAAGTCTCACTATCTTCTCATCTTCTTCAGACATATTTCATTGCAGACCAAATCTTTCTGGCCAAATAATAATATATACATCCATTCAGCTTCTTCATGCTTTCAAGATACGTAGCAGCAGCCATCTTATATAGTGATCTGTCTCTTGGACGTGAAGATGAGGGCACAGGCATGCAACTTGTTGCATGTTAACTGTTCCCTATAGTTTCCGGTGCCTGGGACTTCATAAAGCCAAGGGAGAGCTGAAAAGCAAGAAAACATTGCGGAAACATGTCTATCATATTGCAGCAGGTAAACTATGCTACGCTAATCCCAGTGACTGATTCTGCACTGTACAATGATGATTGCTGCTCAATAGTCCCTCCAAAAATACCATACGGCTGTACAGTAGGTGCAAAACTGATCCCTCTACTTGATCCCAAGCTCTGAGACAAGCAAGTATGCATATCTATGTATGCTTTATATACATACAGCTATTCATTTTTATATATGAGCGTATATATTATGTAATCTCACATGGCAATAAAAGTGATCCAGATCTACTCAAACATTTTTAATATTAGCAGGTTTTGACACAAAATATTCTCTGGTCTGTTCATAGGATCTTATCATTTTTTCCTATTCATCTATAATGGTTATTCTTATCATCTAAAAGTTGGTTGTGTATTACACTAGAAATGTAAGAAGGTATCAGCTAGCCGTTTCCTCTGTTTATCACAAAAGCTGGATTTCCTCATCCTTCTCATCGACCCTGTGAGGGAAGTAAAACCTCGCTCTGACCTGCACACCAGATTTCCCCTTAAAATATCATGAAACATTAAATACACACATGTATATAGGCACATGTTGCTTCATCTCACATTAATGATGTTAATGAACTTACAATTAAAATCTCTGCTTAAAGACTAAGAATGAAAGATTAAGAAATACCACTACTAGATTTCAACTGCCAGTTAGCAAGTCTCTCATTCTTCTTCTCATGCTTAAGTACAATTAATTACCTCACTTTTAGCAAAAATAAGAGATCCAGCTTTTCAAAGTAGAGAATAGAGGCCAATGGCGTGGTCTGTCAGTGTGATAATTTCCCATGAAATCAATGATCAAAATTAGTGATAATCATTAAAAAAATGCTTTCTGGTAGAAAGCTGGTAGAAGTTTGGGGCTCAGAAGTGATACAATAGACACACTTGAAGGAGCAGTTATCTGTGGCTTAGTGAAAGACATTTACGTGGCTTGTACCAGTGGAAAAAGCATTGTCCTTGGTATAAAGCATTACACATAAGTATGCATATTTCAATATATCTGCTGCTGCCTGTTCCTAAAACGTATCTGAGAACTGAAAATGGAAAGGAATATTTTTTCCTTGTCTCACTTTTTGTTTCTTCAATAGCACTGTTGAGGATGTGACTTACTTCTAGAATGGTATAATGTAGTTATGACATTACCTTTGGGTCCTTATCATCTCTAAGGAATAATTATTGTGAATTTGTCCTTGAGTATAACATCAAAGCTCCCTTCCAGTAGGTGATTCAAATATGAATAAGATATAACTAATGTTGAAAAGTGGAATTTTCTTAACCTCACATTATATTATGAAAAAAACTGGAAGCAAGAAAACTTTACTATAATACTTTCCACAATGGACTTCAGTTTCAAGTTATCACTGACATTTCTAACATTACATGCTAGAAAAGGAAATACAAACATCTACTGAAGCATACAGAAGAAAAGTACCTTTTGGAACACAGACTTTTCTGGTGCTTTTTTTTTTTTTCATTTCTGCCTAGTGAACTGTAAATTGTTCAACCAAAGAACATTTTTTTCAAGATAGCAAGGGAGGCAGAAGTATATGAAATCCACTCAGAGACTGCTGTGACTCCATCAACTTCTACTCAGAATAATATGTGAAAAAAAGAGCTAGTGACTTGGTAGGAAACTTTTTATTGTTTTATTGTTCTATTGTTCTGGTACCCATTCACAGTTAAATTTTAATCCCAGCATGCAACTGGTAGATGTGACAACACTGTAAAGAAATGTACATTTGTGGTGTGGATAGGTGCACCCAAAGCAGAATTACTCTTCCTAGCCTGAGTAAAATAATATGTAGCGACAGAAATTTCATTCTGACAGGCAAGACCTTACTGCAGTAGTTTAAAAGATTTTTGCCCTGACTGTACCCTGACATTAGCTTGATTTTTTCTTTTCCCTACCAGTTAGTTGAACAGAATATGCCATACTGCAGATGTTTCAACTCCCAGTCTAGTATCAGCTTAGACTGTGGGAAGGTGAGTTTGTACTAGGGCATCCCAGCCATAACTTACAATGTCTTCATTACTCTCATTTCCCACATTAGGTAGGTAAGAATTAGTGTGGATATGCCTACCTATGTATTCATTTGCTCAATAAGTCTCTCCTGCATATTGACTTAAAAAGAAAAACACTGATAACTGAACACTGCGGAAACAGAATGGCTCCATAGATTTACTCCCTGGGTTTATGTTCAGCAAATTTTTGAAGCACTGGTGAAATATTTAGAAGAAGTATTTTCAACCTTGTAACTTCAAAATATTTTCTTCTCAAACTTCTCATTTGAATCAGTTAGCTCTTCACTGGAGTTAAAATGCCCAATGGCAACACATTTTAGGGTGCAGCATAGCTCACGAAGGTATGTAAAAGGATTTTGTACACATGTATTGTCTTTAAATAACTACAGTGTTCAGTACTGGTTTGCTGCATCCCCCGAATTAAGTTTTTTATTCTCTGTTGCCCTTCTGTCAATCACTACTACATGGAGATGATGGGTGTGGATGCCAATTCAGAAGGATTCACCTCTCAGGGAGGACAAGGCCTTCTTTGGAGGGAGAATGCTAGAAGAGGCATGTAGACCATTTCACTGTGATGGCTTCTCACTGGTGACGTCGGTGTGAGTAGGTTGTAGCTAGACAGAAGGCATGCTCATAAGCAGTGTAAGGGGGCATTTGAAACTAAGTGTACAAATTTGTATCTGTTTTCAGAACAACAAATAGAATGATAGTTACTAGAACAATCATTTGGGCAATAATTAAAATAACATTACTACTTTGTGAACTCACACTGGTTTGCTCACTTGAACTTATCTTGGTGTCCCTAATATCTATTTTAAAATGGTGTATAGGCTGCCATTTAGCTGTACCGATATGCTCCTTAGGCTAATAACAACTTAGGCAAAAACATTAAAAGACAATAAAGTGACTATGTTAAAGACTTGGCTTTCAGTGGTTGCTCTGTTAACAAAATACTTAAATTAACATTTCTAAACATAAAATAGAAATAATTCAGTTTACAAACAACTCCATAAACAGCTGAACTCCAAATATAACCAGAGAACTGCTGAATATTTTGGAAATAATGGTGAATTTATTTTTTTAAAAAGCATTGTTGTCATAAACAATTCTTATGACATACAGATCAGCCAAACACCATCAATACAGAGCTGTACACATGAGTCTGTGTAAACAAAAGAACACTGCTGCTGGATGTATATCGGCTAGAAAAATATAACAGTAATGAACTTTCCTTTTCTGAGAGGAATGAAGAAGAAACTCCCAACACATTTCCATAAGTGAACAGATTTCTTTCTTTCTAACAATGGGACAATTCTTGTTCTATATATTCTGTGACACAAAGCTCCTTCATATCATTTTAAGGCGGGATCCATTCTCTTAAAAGTTTATTTTTTCTCTAGAACCCTCTAAAATATTGCCTGGGTTTGGCACATAATCAGCTTTTTCTTGTCAGGATCTTTTAAGTCTCTAGGTGGGGTCAAACAGCTATAACTGCATTCTTGGAGCAATCATAACCACTACAAGGTGGCGGGTACTCCACACAGATCTATATGGATAGAAGATACCATAGGCAGCCACCTTTCAGTACTTCATGTGCTAATTTCCTATTCTTACTCATTTAAATGAATGAGGATACTGATGAGGAAGGGGGAGATGGTAAAAAAAAAAAGTTGTAGTAAATAGATTGCCTCAGAAGAAAAAGATTAAAATAGTTTAGCTACTAAATTAACAATAATACTGCAGCAAATAGAGTTTCATTTGTGGCAATACTGATGAGGAGGGCAGAAATATCTGAAAGAATTAGTTAGAAAATTCATATCAAACTCCAGTGAAAGTCTTTACTGTCAAATGTTGGAACTCGGCAACTTTAGGTCTTAAAAAAATTGTTCCTACCAGGATGTTCTTAGCATAACCAGTAGAAGAAATATGTTCAATCATTGGCTGGCTCAGATGCTAAGTTTATTTTTCTTACATGGAAATGAAGGTGTACTAATCCATGGTTTCTGCACCTGAGGCAAATATGTTGTACACTGGCCTATCTTAGACAACTCAGAGTAATCAAGGTAAGAGACCCAAGTGTGACTTTAGAAACAAAACCTTCAAAGTTTTAAATTAACAGTGAAGTTAGCTAAAGAAGTGAGGCTGTTGCAGCTCCATCTCCCCAGGTCCACCAGCTGCAAGGCTGGGATTAAAACTAACTGTTAAAGGGTACCCATGGCATTTATTCCTAGTAGAGTTGTTGGGATCAAAAATTCCGGGAAGTGTTGAACATTTGCAAAGAAATTGTGCAGACTTTGGGGTTTACAGTTTCAAGAAACAGTACTAATAGTGGAAAATCACCCATATGGCCACTGCGGTTGATGGATTTTAGGAAAAAAGGAAGCTATTAACAGAAAGAAGCACATAAAAAATGCAGGCAGATAATTGATACTGTTTGTGGACTTGAAATGCTTTCTCACTTTATCCACATACCTGAAGCCAAAATCCTGATCTAAAGTACATTTACATTTCAGTCAAAATGTCTTTGACCCATGTCTAGTCATTTTAACTTCAGAAAATTTCTGCATAGACTGAATATTCCAGGTATCTCTCATAGAGAGAACGAAGGGACCCATGAGTGCCTTTTGGGCTGTAGCTGCTCCTGCAGTTTAAGGCATCCAAAAACATTTGAGGCAATTAATATGCTTTTGTATGGAACAGTCTCTGCTTACTTTGATTTACTACTGATATTCTGTAGTAAGAAACATTTCCACTTCATGGAAGACAGACCTTAATAAGTCTTGTTTCTGCCATACTACAGTCTCAGCTAGGCAAGAAGAAAGTACTGAGTTGTAATTCTTGTGAATAGGAGGTGAAATGTGTGAGTAACATGTCAACATTAGGTTAGTTAATAGTAACATAAACCCCGACAGAGAAGTCTACCATACATCACATAAACAACCATGCCTACAAACCTTAACCAAGCAAAAATGACTACTGAAGATGATTGAGCTAGTTCATGATTAAATACACTCTACTGACTTATATTCTTTAGTTTTAAAAAGCTAAATTCCCTGTTAAGAATTCATTAACTGACATTCAAGTACACCACAGTTTTATTTCTTCATGGATAAATAAGCTATAGAAAAGGAGCAGATTTAGTGGAAAGGGAAAAATTTCTGCATGCTAAGTCATTCAGGTTTCTGTCATTAAAAACTGGTTTCAATTTTTATTTTAATAGAATGTTTCCAGATCACAAAAAATAAGCAGCAATTGCATTTCACTGTGACAATAAATATATGCATGTATTGCATTTGTTTGGCAAGGTTTTGGTAGTGGGAAAAGCTACAGAAGCTTTTCCCATGTCTGATAGAGCCAGTGCCAGCCAGCTCCAAGACAGACCCACCATAGGCCAAGGCTGAGCCCACCAGCGACAGTGCTAGCACCTCTGGGTTAACATATTTAAGAATGTGGAATAGAAGTTGCTACGCATCAGCAGCTGGAAGAAAGCAGTGAGTATGTGAGAGCAACAGCCCTGCAGACACCCAGGTCAGAGCAGAAGGAGGGCAGGAGGGGCTTCACACAACAAAGCAGATCCCCCTGCAGCCCGTGGTGAAGCCCATGGTAAGGCAGGCTGTGCCCCTGCAGCCCGTGGAGGTAGGTCCATGGTGGAGCAGATATCCACCTGCAGCCCATGGAGGACCCCACACCGGAGCAGGTGGGTGCCCAAAGGAGGCTGCGATTCTGTGGGAAGCCCAGGCTGGAGCAGGCTCCTGGCAGGACCTGTGGCCCCATGGAGAAAGAAGCCCATGCTGGAGCAGGTGTGCTGGCAGGACTTGTGACCCCGGGGGGGACCCATGGTGGAGCAGATACAGAACTGCAACAAGGTTCTCTCATTCTTGATCTTAACTGAGTTTGATATGGTAGCTGGAAGGTGAAAAAATTACAATCTCATTTTTCATTCGAACAATCAGATTTCAAAGGCTGCTTTCATCATACTTCGGTGACTGAGTGTGCACCAGTCAGAAAATATAAGAAAAGGGAATGAAACACTTTGCTTGGCTAAAAAGCTCTTCCTGTATGTCATACACCAAAATACAACTAGTGTTAGAAATGTTTGCACCTTGCTGATTGCAAAGTTTTTAAATTCAAATCACAAATGGTCTGACAAAATAAATATGTCTGGGTATATGTTGATAATCTAAATTAAAATCAGTTATTTGTTAATTTACTAGTCTGTTAAATGATCGTATTTAAAAGAAAGGACAATCCATATTAAAAATTAACATCAAATTGATATTAAAATTAAGAAATCAAAAGACAGAACTCAGACTTTTGGTTGGCTCCATTTCTTTGTGTTGTCATGCTTTAAAACATTCGCTGAGCCAAAAATAGGATTTAAATATTTAATTATCCAAGTCATTAGGATACTGGCTTGGGAGAACAAATGGGATAACATAAGTATAATTATGGATTATCAGATAACACTGAATCAAAAAAGCAAAACAGAATATTTCATTGCAGTATGGCATGCATTCAACTGCAATAACAGTTATGAAGCCTTCTGATTAAGTTTGTGGTAGAATCTGAAAACAAACAAGGTATTGGATTTGCAGTCATGTGTTTTATCTTCCCTCCTGAAGCCTATCATTTAGGGACCACATTCTTTGCTGTGGTTTGTAATTTGGGAGTACTTTACTTTTTCGTTCCCCTCAAATCAACCAATTTTCCTGTGAATCAGTGTAGCTATCACAGTGCTACATGTAGACTCCACTGACCCCTGTTTAGGTACCTTGCCAGACACAGAAGGAAGAATACTCATCCAAACAACAAAGGGAGAGGACAAAAGCCCATCTTACTGCACCTGCTTCTTTGTAAATCAGCTTCAAGAAATGGGAGGTACTCTGATGTCTTCTAGTCATATCCATTATGAAGTCTAATGCAAGATGAAAGATAATGAGGGAGAGACTTCATCAGTGTTGGAGCTGGAGAAGCCTGACCAGTAACCTTCACTCATACCCAGTTAATAAAATTTCTCTGTGTATGAGTTAAACACTGACCAGTGTTTCATTTCTTAATATCTGTAGTAGCAGTGTGTTGGTAGACACGTCTATGCCACAGCTTCTGTTAGAAGACACTACGCTCCTGGGAAAATGGGAAGCTCTGGGGGTATAAATCACCGGTTTGAAGTAGTTAAAGGGCAAAATCCCTCTTCAAACAAAAGCCAAGTGCCAGTGTGGCTTGGAAACCAAGATGCTTGAAGTTTACGTAAGGCAGTAAGAAAGCACTTCAAAAGAAGGTGAATGTGTCAGAGGTGGAGGCACAATGACAGCCTTGGTGGATGTGCAATTTTCCAAACACAAGGATTGTATTCAGTGCATCTTCATGGTGACAGGTGTATTATGCAGGACACCGCATAATAACCAGGGCTATTTTAGTATCATTTTTACCATGGGCACACCACCTCGGAAGTTACAGACTGAAAAGGTATTTTAAGCCACTCTTCAAAAAAACTTTTATCACCACTTTGTTACTGTTAATGAAGTAAAAGCCTCCATCACAGAGCACTTTAACAGGGCACTCAAAAGCAAGGTGTGGAGATATTTTATAGTGCACAGCACTTTTTGCTGCATTGATATATTATCAGGGTTTATAAGGAGCTATAACCATAGCTGCCACTGAACTATTACAGCCACAGAGCCTGTGGAAGTGACATCTTTAAACTTTGTGAGGGTTTAAATTAAAAAAAATTAAATTATATAAAATAAAGTATCCCTCAAGACATTGCAAAAAAAAAAAGTTTGGACACATTTCCAAGGCCGTGCTGGGCAAGCTAGAAACACCAGCAAATCAAGGAGGGCTTGTGGCTTAATTATATTCAAAGAAAAAGTTTTAAAAGAAAGACTTGTCATGCCTCCTGGCACAGGGACAGATGGTGCCTGCCCTTTGAAAAGATGAGGACAGGAGGCACCAGACAGCAGTGACTGCAAAGAAGAAAAAGAACAATCCCGGACAAGTGATGCAAAAGAAATGGAAAGCCCATAAAAAAAAGGACTGTTCTACCACTAGAAATGGAGATACATGTTAAAATGTTGGCTTACATTTAAGGCTTCTTAGAATAATATAGCAAGCAAATCTAAACTGGATTTGTTTGAAGTGTCCCCAGAGCAGACTAGCATTGAGAAAAGCCTGTTTGTGGAGGTGCCTCCACTTTCCACCACAGCAGACTGCACCTCTGGGCTTTTTCATAGCCAGGAACAGGGAAGATTAGAGAGGACTGAGCAATGATCTGCTGTACCTTTGCTGCAAAGCTATGAAAGCTGGGGGGTCCAGCCTCAGCGCCAGGGAAGCTGTGAGCCTTGCCAGCCCCTGTTTTCCATCAGTTATGTTGGGAGGCTGACTGACACACCAGAGCAACAGTTGCTGCCCCTCCTGCACACTCATTTTGTCACTCCCCAGTTACAGCAGTGACACTGTCCACGTATTTCTCCATGGGGCTTTTCTGCAAAGACATGTCTGGGCAGCAGAAAGCAGAAAATGGAAAGTGGTTGAGGCAATGCTCAGCTCTGATGGCCCAGAGTAGGAGGACTGAGCACCTGGGACCACTCTGCCGCAATCTGTTCTTTCAAGACAAGTTTTTGTAGAACTGAGTGGATGTAAAAATTGGGCTGATAGGCAGCAAAGACAGCATTTGTTTGATGAGCTCCCTGGCAACAAGGACCTGCAAGCCAGTTATTACCTATGGCTTGCTGTTTTTGAAGAGAGTGTGGGTGGCACACAGAGTGTATTTGGGACACACATGGCCAACGCTGAACAACTGGCTGACCAGGTGGCCATGAAAGTATTCAACGTGGAAGGCAGGCAGCCATGTCAACCACCAAGAAAACTTGTTTCGAGGACATCTGCCTGAACTTTTTGTTCTTGTGTTGATAGATAACAATGCTTTTAGCAGCAATTATGCCTAGAACCCTTTAAAATGTAAAGACAATGATAAATTTTTTGTGGCTTTGTATGTGGTTGGTGAACAAACCCTCATGAAACCACTGCAGCTTGGTTTCAGGGATGGCTGTTGTTTGAGAAAATACCTGCAGGTCATACGGGGGATTGGCAGCCATGTGAAAGACCACATATGCTGTCAACCAACCGGGAAGAGTTCACCCTTGGCTATAGCCTGTTTGCCTTCAGTCTGTCTCCAGATCAGCAACATGCTGATCGCTATTCCTTGGTTAAAACCAAGAGAGCAGAAACACATTTTGTAGGGGCTTTGACCACCACTGTTAATATGATTGTGGACAGCATATTTGGCAATGTGATAGAAATAAACCAGAGGAAATACATGCCTTTTGAGTAAATGTGAAGACAGACACCAAACATATCTCTTTTTTTCTTTTTTTTTTTTTTTTCCCTGCAAACCCCTATGCAAGTGAAACATTTCTAGGCGTGTACCAGGGTGACTGATGGCATAGCCCTGAGTGCACTAACAGATCAACAGCTCCAGAAGGTACAGGTTGCTCCTCAAACAGTGGGACATCATGTTCCTAAGCCTGCCCTGACAGCAAGGCAGGATGTTGATCTGGGTCCTCCCTATCTAGCACTGAATGCCAGTAGCTTTTTTGAATATGTAAATGGACAGCTGCACTGGGAAAAAAAAAAAAAAAAAATCTGTGCTTATCCTAAAAGCCTCCAGAAGCATTTAAACTGACAACTAGGTACCCTTATCATTCCTAAGCAGCAACTTCAAATGTTTCAAAAGGGAAGTGGGCCTTGCTGGCATACATCTGCCTAGCTAGAGCTTACCTCATGGGTTCTTAAACAGCACCATATATTTTGAGTCAAGGGTGAGGGTGCAGCTCTTTTCATGTATTTCAATACGTGCCCAAGTCTAGCCCAATATTCTTTTTATCCTCCCATCAGGTATTTATACACACTAATAAGTTACCCCTAAGCCTATTCCTTTCCTGGCTGAGTAAACCCAACTCTTTCATCCCCTCCTCATACAGACAGTCGCTAAGATCTTTATCTACTAAGTTCTCCACAAATTTGATTAAAAAAATGTTTGCAGTGCAGCTCTGCTTTTGGTTTTTTTTTTTTTTCCAGATTTGCAGTTCTGATGCAATAGTTGCCAAGAACTGTAACTGACCATGCTGCTCGCAGGCATAGCAAAAAGCAAGCAGCTGGCATTCTCCAAAACTTTTTAAAAACTTTTTTTTTCCACACTTGCTGTGTCTTCTTAGACTAGCAGAAAAAGGATGTTCCTAACAGCAACCAAGTGACCAGTGATTCAAAAACATTGGGAAGGCCATTAACATTTTTAGCGAGCACCTTCTTGTCATAAAGCATCCCTGCATCTTCTGAAGGTGCTTTGTTTCTATCACACTTCTTGTTCCTGACAACAGAGCACTGCACAATCATGATCTTTTGGGGCACATCACTCTGAATTTATGCTGTTGTCCAAAACAGGCTCCCTCAGTGACTCAAAATGGATGTTTTCTGTTTGTTTCATTTAGAGTGATGCTTTTAACTTCCATATACACCAGGTAGCCATAGGATTTGAGCCCTGATGATGCAAACTCAGTCATGTGCTTGTTTAGCAGTAGCTCAGTTGTCAGGTCACCTAAACAGTCACCAAGGGTATTCTGGGCCCCCGAACAATTCATGAAATTCTCAGAGTCTGTGTTGTGATAAAGCCAATGGCACTGAAGGGCACCTAAGAGGTCATAAAGCTCTAGGTATATGTATGCAGGGGCAAAATAAGCTATAAAAATGTTAGTGCTGTGTTCCAGGGTCACAATCTTTGGCATGCTTCCATGAAATGGGGGCTACATCCTTACTGACAGAACCACAGGAGGACAGAGCATAAGCCAGAGGAAAGAGGTAGCTATACAACTCATCTGGTACTTTCCCACTGATAGTGATAGTGTTTGCTTTCACCAGCCCAAAGTACAACATCAGGGTGCCAGGGCTCTCAGAAATCACTTTGGGATGTCCGAGACAGTATTGTTTTGTTGATGAAGTGATTACAATTAGTGAAATCATACTAATGTATCTTCTCATCAAGGGCTGCTTTGTCATATAGACAAAATGCACGTCCCACTGCCTAGGAACCCACCTCTGGGGATCAGTAGCATCTGTTCCTGGCTAAGAACCTCATGAGCTCCCACCTTTGTCACAGCAGCCCACTTTTGCACCCACACAGAACCAACGTTAATGCCTGCCCCTTTCAGGTGGTCCATCCTTTGTTGTGTTGTGTAATGCAAGCTACCTGGCCCCTGCCAGGGGGTTTCAGTCATTTCCATGGTAGCATTTGCCACAGCAGGGGGAAAAGCACCCACTAAATTCAAAAGCTGTCAGAACCTTGGTGTTGACTGTGGAGTCATACAAGAAGTTAGGCTCCTGCTTCCTATCTTCTGTTTTGTAATGCATGAATGGATTTGAATATTTTCCTTTTTGGCTACATACATAAGACACTGCATAGAAAGAGTGGAATATTTCTTTTTCCTCTGATAGACATATGGATGGAAGAGTGTCACTGTATTAGGTTTAAGAAACATAAACCAGTAAGTGGACATGAACAACTGAGCAGTGTAGTTTACTAAAAGATCTATCACTATACAGCGACACAGTGATCAACCTTCCCCCTTTTCACCATCCTCTCTCTCATAGAACACATGAAAAGCCAGCACCACGATCTCCTTCCTCTGTGATCTGTAAGTGCCCCTCAAAACTTTTACATCTTGTTAGCAACAGCAGCTCAGGTCTTTTTGCAGACCAGACATCTCCTCCTGGTTAGCTGTGTGCGATGCCAAGAATTTGTCAGGGACTTATTTGTGAGGGCACTAGTAGTTTCTAATCACTCTGATCAGCCTCTCCTGAGGTCACCACTCATGCCCATGGCACAGGGGCTCCATTTAAGCTCAGTCCTGGGCCTTCAGTGCCTTCCTGAGTTATGTATTAGGTGTGCCTGTCCCTAGCCCTGTTCCAGGCGTGTTGTTTGTCTTTCCTGGCTTGACCTTGGACCTGTTTTCTTAACCTTGCCTATACCTGTTGGTCACAACCCAGGCTTCTGCCTGTTTGGGTCAACTGTTCTGTGGATCACTACCTTCTTGATGGACAATAGTTTTCTGGTTAGGTTCACTACAGTTACCTCAAACTGCATACAAACCATGAAAGAAAAATAAAAGATGTGAAGGCCAATTACCAACCAAAACCAAGCTTTGCTTCTTATGGTACCCACATATGATGGTTGTTGGTTGGCAGTGAAGCTGTTTGGAGACAGCAAGCACAAAGCACAGGAGGGAGCAGCAGTATTTTTAGCCTCTCTGCAATGAAATAGCCTGTGGAGCAACTGCAGTTTATGGCTGTTGGAACATTGTGTTCACAGGGGATTTCCGTTAAAATCAAACCGAGATGTAATTTCATGCTGGCCTGCAGCAGCGTGATGGCCAATGTCTTATAAAAAACAATCTCAGAGGCAAGTGCAGTTTCTGTCATAATTTGCATTAAATGAGCTTGGGATAGTAATTTAGGAAAAGACTGTGGGAATATGGGAACCTATTAACTGATAAGATACCATTCATATCGGGTACAAAAAGAGCTAACATGGTGCTCAAGGCTTGCATGCGACTTAATTTTTTCTACAGCCTTTTTGGTAGCAATGTAAACATCAGTCACTTGAAACGAGAAAGGCCACAGTAACCTTACTGAACACCTTTCTCCTCAAATTTTAATTTGAAACATCCCTATGCAGTTTAGCCCATTAGCACTGCAGTCTTAGACTTGAGGAACACAAACAGGAACATGAACATGCAGAGGCCAGCATCACTTTCCATATAACAGTACACTCACACATTTTCATAACCATTTTTCTCATAGCATGGGAGATGATCCTCACCATGGTCTGACTCCTGCAGCCTCTCAAATGTTTCAGGTCTTGTTGGTGATAAATCAGTTTTTACAGGTCAAAGATGTTCTCTTCCATTGCTTTGTACCATTCCAGGAATGGCTTTTTTCTCCTCAGACAATGATCTCTGGCTGTATCTGATCCTGATTACCCTCACCAAACCTGACCCTGACCTGTAGATTGGCTTCCTGGCTGGGCCTGGACCTGGCTAATTTGATTTGACCCCTGGACCTGACTTGGTTTATGATCTGGACTCTTAGTTCAACCTGGCTACCATCTCCAGGGCTGCCCCGCTCATCTTGCTCAGATAGTGCAGGACTGTGATCTGGAGAGCAAGGAACCAGCCTTGCTGGCTCTGTTATCTTGCTCAGCTCATCCTCCTTGCGGAAGCAGACAGCCATCACTGTTCCCTGACACACATAATATTCATGTTGAGGAATGGATTGTATAATTTTGATTTTCAACACTGTTAAAAAAGGGGTGGGAGGAAGAATAACACTTGCAGGTCTAGGATTGCAGTGCTTGGGAAAGGCTGCTTAGTTTCATGAGTTAAAATAATCTAAAGATTCCAGGAAATGGGTACTGAGACTGGGGACTTCCATGCACATGAGTTAGGGTACCTTATTCTTGTGCTCATTTTATCCTCACAGTCGCATGGCAGGTAGAGCTAGCAGTAATATTGACAGCCTTAAACAAGTTCATACAATGAATGACAAACCTCACAACAATGTCTTGATCTAAACATCTTCTTGACCCCTAACCCTAATGCTTACTGTGTAAAAGGAGGAAATGAGCCCTGGAATGTTAGAGATTGTCATCTGCCAACGAGGACAGCCCACCACCCGTTGTTCCTCTCACGGAAGGTGATGACATATATTAACACATAGCAGATCCTCAAACAAAGGACTGTCACTTAGAATGCCTTCCCAATTCATGGACCATCCCGGCCAGTGCGAAATGGCAGGGACCATCCCTTGCCATGTAAAACTTTTGCATCCCTCAGAGAGTTCTGGGTCGGTCAGATCTATCACTGCTGTGGGACCACCAGCAAAACTAATATTACTATCCCTGTTACCCAGTTTACATAGCACTGCTTCTTGTCAATAACCTTAGAACTGAGGATTAGACTGTATACAGCATCCCCAATGCTTTTACAACAGTGGAAGTCAAACACCAAGTGGATCAAAAAATCCCCTCCCTTTCAATATGCAGATTACTAACCCATATTAAAAATGTCCCACAATCATGTTGCTTAGATTTGTCAGGGGAAAATATAGAAAATCATGCATGTTCACAACTCCAGGACAGAGCTGATTGCAGACTCCATGCTCAAATAATTAATGTAAGCCATCAAAGTTCTGATGTATTCCCCCCCCCCCTCCAATCACTTCATAAGCAGTGAAACAATACCTGACCACTACCAAATCTATATTCTTCTAACTGTTCCCTTGCCCTAAATTTCTGAACTGCTAATTCTCACGTGTTCCATACTGGCCATGAGCTGCACTCCCTTCCTCGTCCCTCCTGCATTTGGTGTAAGCAATAAAGCTGGAGTGTATCTGGTGGGTCCTTTTGGGGATCAGCCTCATTCTGACTCAGCAGGAGCATGGACTACAGCTCTCCTGGTGGGAAAAACGCCCTGCAAGTGACCACTGTAGTGTGACAGGATCATAAGGAAAATCAGATTCAAAAGAAAAATGTGGAGGGATGAGGGGATCCGTTAACCACTACCACCTAGGCCCAAACTTCCAGCCTGTTGTGTACCCCTCAAGTCATGCATCTATGCAGACTGCACCATGCTGACTTCAATCTTGCGGGAGACCGTGCTGAAAGCTTTTCTGAAGTTGCGATAGATGATGTTCACTGCTCTTCCCTCACCCACAAATGCAGTCATTCAGTCACAACAGGCAAGCAGGTGGGTCAAGTATAACTTACGCTTGGTAGCTCCATGCTCATTGTTCTCTTTTTCCTTATTCTACATATGTGAAGAAGTGTGCTCCAAGGTGGCTCAGTCAATGATTGTTCCAGGCACCAAAATGAGGCTTTATTTCCCTGCATTGACTTTTGGGGTTTTTTTGAAGATGTGTGCAACTTTCTTCAGTTATATCAGAAATGTCCCCTGATGTCCCTGAGCCTTTGAAACAGTGGAGCATGGTCATGCAAGGCCAGCTGTCTTGACACCCTCAAATACAGCCTATAGGGTCCCGTGAACCTGTGGCAGTTGAGTTCTCACACACAAACCCTGACTCAGTCCTCCCCTACTACTGGCAGTTCCTCTCTACTTTGAACTTTTTGCTAACCACAGAGGCCTGGGAGATGTTCTTGGTGAAGACTGAGGCTTTGAGTACCTCCCCCTGTGTCTACTTCATTAAACCCACTGACCTACAAAGCAACTGGACCATTCTTTATTACTAAAGTAGCAGTAGAAGTTCTTGGCACCCTTGGTGTCCTTCAGTTTCAGCTGCAGCTGAGCTTTGAGTTTTCTAAACCATCCCTGCGTTCCTGGGAAATATTTCTAAAGCCCTTCTTTGTATCATGCATATGCTTCCTCCTCTTATAGATGCCTTTTTGCAATGAAACCTCAAAGTGAACCTGGTACTCCCAATGGTGTCTAATGATCGTTCAGTAGAGAGGAAGAACAGTTTTCCCCTGTAGCCTAGAGATCAGTAAGCCCACCACTGACTAACGTACCTGTGTCACGTGTTTTGCAAAGTTGCTGTGGTAGGCCAAACCTCCAGTGCTGCATGGGGTGATGCTGGCCCTGGCACAAGGACTGGCCTTCGTCTGTGCAGTTGATGAGGCTCCTGTTGACCCATTCCTTCAACATCAGAGCAGCTCTCCCTGCAGCACAGTGCCAGAGCTCCAGCTGGGTACCATCCAGGAGCTTCCCGTGAGTGCCGTCTGTCTCATCACCAGAGGATAATGCAGGTTGGAAGGGAAGACAGGTTAATACAGTCAAACCTGCTCAAAGTGGGACAGCTATAAAATCAGACTGCATTGCCTAGTGCTTGGTCTAATTGCCAACATGGTCACAAAAACCTCTAAGTACAGCTATTTTGGGGTACCTGTTCCACTGCTTTTCTGTCCTCACGGCAAAAAAGCGCTCCCTCTTATCCTGACCTATCCCTTTCAGGGTACTAATATTGATGAAGCTTTCCTGTATTCATTTGAAGTGTAAGCATTATTGTGATTGCAAGCAATATTGTAAGTGGATTAATAATAATCAGTCTGTGATATTTTATTAGGTTTTTTTATTAGGGTAACAAATAAAGGTGAGCTCCTTTTTGTCTCTAACAATACCTCAAGTGGAACAAGAGGTGGGAGACCACCTGTGCTGTGGAGGGGGGGTGCCCTCTGCTTCACCTAAGGGGAGCAGGCGGAATCAAGCATCTGGTGAGGCTGCTGCAGTTCCCTGTTTCACTCTGCCCTGCATGAGGAACTGAGCAGTGTCCATCTTACATTACTGATGCAAACCTCAGCATGTGACAGCCATACGCAGACACTTCTGAGCCCAAAAAGGGCTGGCTGAAAAGTAGAGCAAGGGTGCTGGAGGGCAACAGGGATCTGAGGGACCTGCATAAGGAAAGAGCATGCAAAAGCAGCTGAGGCTGCTGCCCAAGGCTGCCTTGGGACTACATGAAAAGTGCAAGCTGGCTCCCCTCTGGGAGTGAGAAGAGGGAGAGGGAGTGTATTTGTCATGGCAGTTCCTCCCCTCGGTTGAAGTACCTCTATAAGTCAGCCCCAGAAGTTGCTTCCAGGAGTGTGGAGGTGACCCTTTGCAGTATGTCCAAGATACAAAACACCAGATTTGGTGAGTTTTGTGCTCTAGCAGGTAAGGAGCCAGCTGGAGTGCATGGGCATGGGCAGCCATGTCAGTCTGGTTAGGAAGACAAGTGTTTGAGCATCTTTACAGCTGCTGCATTATCATTTCTCAGGAGGCAGCATTCCATGTTCCTGTTCAGCCATAATCCCCAACAGCTGCTGCTTTGTGTACTATGGTAGCTCTCCCCCACCCCCAAAGGCATTTGCTGGGTTTCTGCATAGGTTGCTCAATATGACCAAGCATCTGATGTTAGAAAAGCTCCACGTTCCACCTCAAAATCAAGTGCAGAAACCCCATTAATGCTCACTGGAGCTCTCTTCTAGCCTGCAACCCATTGATGGCTGGGGATGCAACAGCAGCGGATCTCTCCAGCATCATCTTCCCTAAGACTTTGTCAGCTAGGATACTGTATCTGCAAGACGTTTCTAATGAGAGGAACTGCTTAAACTGCAGACCTGGGATACCTAAGTGGCATATACTAAAGACAGATCCACTTCATTCTGCTATCCAAACACCTGCAGCTCTATGTCATGCCATTCCAGGGCAGCAACTATGTGCCCAGTGTGCTACATTTTTCGTTTGCCCCAGCACCAGCTCGAAAATTACTGATAGCCTCTGTCCTCCAGTCTTCCTACTGCCCCTTCACACATACTTGGGAAGATTCATCTGATGCTACCTGCACTTTCACGCTCCCACCTACACACATTCCTGGTCCATCTTCCCACATGTCCCCAAAACAGGCATCTTCATTTCTCCAGGATCCCACGTAGTTCTGAGCTGTTTGTCTTATCAAAGACTTCAAAAAACAACAGTCTCTGCTAATAGGGTTTTCTCAACATGATGCAATGGGTGTTTTTTTCATGACATGCTGATCTACAAGGAAGCACAAGACCTCATGGAAAAAAATGAAGGATTGAACCAGAGGAATTTTTGCCAAGGTGGTATGATGTCATTTATCCTGGAAACTAGGCACATTCCCTGGCCCAAACCATGCCTGGGAACACTTGTAGACAGTTTAATTCACTAGTATAGTCATAGCCTAACTGTCTGTCTGCCAAAATTTATATTTAAATTCCCAGCAGGAACCAGTAGAGGGACTTATTCTATTCAACGTATTTATTGACAATTTAGAGAAGGAGACACACAATGAAATCTCTGAGCTTTTGAATGATACTAAGTTCTTCAGAAGATCAGACACTGATTTAAGTGTTGGGGTTGCTTGTGATTGTTCGAAAACGGTCACATAACCAGTGGTTGTATCTTGAAGGGGGTACTTTACATCCAAAAGCTCTGCACTTGCTGCTGTTCCTCCCAACCTCACAGCACTGTCTTGTGCCACTGTAGGGACTGGCCTCCTGGGAACAAGGTTCCTCTGTCACAGGGCCAGTTTCCTCAGGGGCAACCACAGACTGATGCCTGCTGGTGGAACTCCATGCCTCCTAGAGGGGGGGGGGGGGCGGGTGTCCATGTGCCCCTTCTGTCCTCTCATTCCCCAGATGAAACAGTATGGCTATCCAGTCACCGGTTTATAGGATCATTCTGGAGTTCCTTGCAATCTGAACAGCCTTTGAATACCAAAATGTATCATTTACAAACTTGGAAATTTCACTGCACACTATCATTTCCAAGGTAATGATGAAGATGCTGGATAAACCTCAGTCTAGTTCTAATTCCTAGGATGCCACTACTGATACTTCTCAATCCTGGAAAATAACCAGCAACCCTACTTTTTCTTTCCTAGTCTCTAAACAACTTTCAAACCATAAGAGGACCTTTCCTCCAAACCTGTCACAACTTAATCTCCATTTTTACGGGCATCTCATACTCCATTTATCCCCTGCAGAGGCATAAAGAAACAGTCCTGAAAGCAAACCAAGAGAGTAGTGTTAGGTTTTAAGTAACATTCAGAGAGACTGAGGATGGAGTGCTGTATCCCTTCTTCATCCACCAGAGCAGTTGCTACCACTGACAAAGCACCCGGTTTTAAGTGTTTGCCTTGCCAAAAGGCCAACTAACCAGCATGCTGCAGGGTATTCTGGGGTGGCCAGTTCAGCAGTGCTGCTGCGGCTCTGCTCCTGCTATGCAGGGCAAAGAAGGGGGTAAGAAGGTTTCTGTAACCTCGTGAATACAGTACATGTAAGGAGCAGTGTCCACCTCTGTTCAAAACTGCATTTCAATGTAGCGGATTGCCTCTGCTGAGATATTGAGGACTTAGTTCTCATATGAACTAACATATGAACTGCCAATTAGATAATCACTTAACGAGGTACGGGGGGAACAACTGCTCTTTCCATTTGTAACCACATTAGAGTTAGCACAGTGGAACATCTTTCAGAGAAAATGCTTTAAACATTGCATCCCAGAGCATCATGTACGGTCATCCACTTGACATCATGCAAGTTTGCAAGGCAGGAACTCGTCCTGGAAAACAAGGGCACTTTGAGGGTCCGTCTCTGAAGCAGACAAAGAATGATTTGTGCTTCAGTTAGCCCAAAGCAGTGCCAAGGGGCAGCAACAGTGGAGCTGCTCAGTGAGGGGAGAAGCCAGGAGGTGAGGGTGACCACATCACAGGCAGTGTCCTCCCCGACAGGGCCCAGTCCTGCAGGGATAAGACACAGTCCCAATAGGACCTGTACACAGCAGGCAGGGCAGGGTGCTGATAACAGGCTCTATCAACAGCCCTAGACAAAACAAAGCTATCAGTCAGGTTTGGGGGCCCACCTAGGACTAGCAGGAGACAGGCTCAGAGACAGGAGCAAAAATAACATTACCTGCTGGTTAAACCAGTCCAGGGTCTGTCCCAAGGAGTAACTGGAGATCATTATGCCCAGAACATAGCTCAGGCAAGGACCAAAGGCCCAGGCTGAAGCTTAAATGAGACCCCTGGACCTGTAGGGGGAATGAAAACAGTGGGTTGATTGACACTGATAATACACAGCTGTGGCCTTGCTTTGACAATGTGCAGCTGTGTTCCTACAGCAAAGTGGTTAAATAGCTCTCAGGAGTGTGAGAGAAAAATCCAGATGAAGCAGAGAAAAGGGACAGTGTGGTCTGATCTCTGGAAGATGGGGAAACAGCATAGACAGTAGAGTTTGACCAATGGCAGAGTTTTTTTGCTGCTTGCTATTTTGTTCATGTCATGTTATTTTCTGACAGCCATAACTCAATTGCAACATGGACCTACTGGCAGAAGAGATGAGTGAAGTCCCCAAGTGAGTCTGGTAAGGGCCATTAAGGCTTACTGATGCTCTTGGGGCCTTGAACATCCAAGAGGTCAGATCTTGTAGCAAGGAAAGTCATGTTTCCCCTTCAGTTTTAGGCAACATTTTCAGACAAAACTATTCTATGCAAACTTTTGGTTATGTTTAGGTCCCTCAAACATGCATATTTTAGCAAGTGAGCCATTTAAAATAACCTTCAAAACTACTCAGCTCTGCCCTGAATACAGATAGAACCTTTCGATGATGCTGAAATTAGCACAAAATTACCTTGTTTTAATTCAATGAGTTTTGACCACAACTCTTCAGAAACTGGAAGCTGTTAGTGAATGGTTCTACTTCACTCATAAGTTTGTTTCTTTTTAGAAGAGTCTATATGTAGTTGTTTGTGAAATCTTTACAATGAGTCTCCTGATTGCAGGTTGGGGGTCATATTTTTCAGCTCAGCCCCAACTGCTTGAAAATTGAAGTATTAATTTTCCATTCTCTATAGCTGCATAGACAGTAACTGAATCATGAAGAAAAAACTATTCCTTGTGACTTAATTTTCCAGGCATACATATCACCCACAGGGAAGCTTGTGGTGAAGTGCAGTAAGGCTAAGTTATTTGTCTTACTTCAGGGACATACAAAAAACCTCACTGTGAGGGAATATCCGTTCATGAGATACTAACAAGTGCAGAAGCAATACACCAATGTGTGAATAATAAAAATTATCTATCAAGATAGACTGCACGATGTAAAGGCAATTTGTTATTCAAGACAGTTTAAAAAATCCAAATATTTTCTTTCCCTTTTTTACAGGTACTTTTGCAGAGTAAAATATACAAAAATTGACAAAGGAATCAGTTTTTTTCTTTATTATTATAATTTAAATTTTTGATTGGATTCTGTTCTGCTGAGCAATCCCATTCTTAGGCAAAATACTTTTTCAAGACAGTTTGCTAGCAAGATGGCATTGAAAATTTCTCTTCTAGATCACTGACAATATACTGTGAGTACTTCAGGTATTTCACATCTGTTCACAGTTTTTCATCTCTATTACCCTCAACTCCTTCCTCTGTAGATATATGGTCCGAAAAATTTGTAAGCCCTGGATGATGCTTTCAAAAAAAATTTTATGGCTTATTTGGTTCTTCATCTTTCCTACTGCCTATATCCAGAATCATCACAAAGTGCAATTGCCTTTGGAACACACTCTAACTCTTTGCCAAGTAAATTTGTTGACTTTCATCCTTTTAAACATCTAGTTTTCCTTTTCTAGCACATTCTAGCTGATATGTTGATCAAATAAAGTCTCCTAACCGTTTCCATGAGAAGGTGGTAATGGAGAAACAAAGGCAACTGAGAATCTGGAACTATCAAGTTAATTCTTAACCCAAAGGCTGCTTCCAGTCAATCCAGCCATGAACGGATGGCATCAGAGACCACAAGAGGTAAGGCTACAGGTAACATTATGCAGACTTTGACTACAGAAACCAGATGTGTTTTGCCATGTTGATGCAAAGAGTCATCTGGGTTTGGATGTATCACTGATTTGTTGACTAGCTCAAGGACTTTGGTAGACCTTCTTTATTCAGTGTCAAACAGGCAGTGGAGAGATACACATGCCCTGTATTTTAGATCCATAGTGAGTAGAGAAGAAGTCCTGAGTGGATAATGAGGCAAGGCAAGGAAGCCACAATGATTGCCTTGATATTGTCCATTTACCCACTGTTGGCTTCCCCGGGAGCATTACCTTGTCTCAGTGAAGATGCATTGCCCTCTGGGTGAAGTTCCCTTGGTTTTGCCAGGAGTGTTAGTCCTGATCTGAGTGTAGATGATGAAATTCAGTTCCCCTGGTTTGTAGCTTTGCTGTTTATTTACTTTTAAGGAGGATACCTCCTCAATAATTGAGCTCAACTTTTCTTGTTACTTGTGCCAGCTGGAAGAACCACTAGAATTTTACCACTTTTTAGCTCATTAGAATTCATTGCCAGATTTTCATTTTTCCCCACTGAAGAGGAGGAGGATGTGATCACTGTACTTGTTTCTTGAGGGCATAGTCTCTTATAGGAAAGGACTGCAATGTTAAGAATCTGTCATGTTTGATTCTGGCAACACCTGACTTTCCTGTGTGTGATAAATCTGGAATTCAGCAGTAGGATGCTTAAACATGCAAAAATGCCTCATTACTGAGTTCTGTCTTGTTGGAAGAGATGTCCTTCAGGATGCATAATTAGTAAATCTCTGGGGAAACTGATAAGTCTCGAGGGTTTTTGTGTTGCCGGTTACATAGATTTTCAGTTTGTACAAAGCTTTATGTCAGAATGTATACAAGAAAAAGAAATTACAGCATAAAATTAGACAAATCTTTTTAATTTGGTAATAGTTACATAAACACATGCTTAACTCTGGTTAATATTAGTCTCCAGCTTGTCATAACAAATGAAATTTTCAGATCACCTAGGAGTTGAAAACTAGCTGTGGATACATGCATGCCTGGTATGTACACTGGAGAGTGAAGCAAATGAATGGTTCCTTTTAATGTTGCTCCTTGTCATCTTTCCTACTGAAAAGCAAAACCAAAAGGCTGTTGTGGTCCTTAATGAGTGGAATATTTTGTTTTAAAATTGAATAGTAGTTTTCAATGCTATTTTCAATGTTTATTGCTACACAATTTTTCATCTCCATCTGAATTTAAAAGTACAATTTTTCAGCTGACTATTAAAGTCTTACTTTGCTGCCAGTTTATTATATATAATCTCTTCCATCTATGTCATCTTCTTAACTGTTAGCATACATCTGGAATCCTTCAGAAAATTTAGGGAGAGTGTCAGAGTAGACACTGTTAAACACTGTCCTTATAATGAATGATAGCTCTTTCATCAGACATAAGAAATCATTTGTCCCTTGTGGATAAATAATAAAGATAGGCTAAGTCAATTTCTGAGCATTTTCTCTTTGTGAGATGAACAGTTGGACCACCTCAACTTAATAAAGTCATGGTTTATAAAGTCATACCAGCTGTAGTAAATTATTCAAGAGATACAGAAAACAGCAAATGGAGCAGTAATGGAAACGTATTCTAAATTTTAACCCCTCAAATGTGATTTCTCTTGAATGCGCACCAAGTTAATTTCTATTTTACATACATGTAAAACTTCAAGCTTAATCTGGGGTCTGGTTCCAATTCACTACAGAGATTTTTACCAGCTTTGCAGTCATTTAACAGACAATCCATGGAGAAATATTAATGATGTTGTCATTTCTTTCTTTATTTCCCTAATATAACTGCAAATTCTCCATCTGTATTGAATTTTAGGAGGAAAAAAAGAGGTGATTTCTATTTCACTTCCTGATGGATAACCTTCATGATGGTAAATATGATTTCTGTCTCTTCTAATGTGTCTTTAGCCTTGATAGTTAATAAAGCTACCTCCTCTTCAAGCTTCCCAAGGTCATTAAATTAAAAGTCTTGATTTTATAACCATCATCTGTCAAACTGATCATTCCTAAATAGACAAACATTTGGTAATAGCTTATCCCAGAAATAAATTGCCAGAATTAGTGATGCATGCACAAACCATCGTTAGAATTTCTCTGCCTTGTGTGTCATCTGCCTCCGGGATGCTCTTTGCCTTTCTGTACATCACTGTTACTCTCAGTACATCGTTTACAGGTCCCATTTGATAGCAGGAGTTTGTTACGCAGGACACTGCATGTACATGGGAAGACAGTGCCTCTGTCTCAGAGTCCACCCCATGGCCTGCTCTGCCCAGGATGGCAGGAACTGTCCTTCCCAACACTCTTCCAGCAGGCATGTCTCCACACATGCCTCCTCTCCTCCTGCTGCATATGGAGCTGGTACCCTTGGCATCATCCTGTGGAAGCAAGCTCAGGGACAGCCACATCGTTGTTCAAAGGAGGTATGGGTCCTTGTAGCTGTAACTGGAGTCCCAAACAGTGAAAAGCTGTCTGTCTGTCTGATGCTCTCCCACAGGGGAAGAGAGATCTGTCATGTCAAAGCGCCATCAGCCTTGTGCAAAGTGCTTGATATATGCACAGAAGTGAACAGAGTTCACTTAGTGAACACTATTTTGGATGGACACTAGCATATATGGAGGTGACAGAGGTGAATCAGAACTCTGGTGCCCTTTCCCCTACCCCTTCTACTCCCCACTTAACTCTAGAAAATTCCCAGTCTGTGAGCAGGTGACTGGGAGGTCAGCAGTAATCTCAGGCAGGAGTCAAAGAAAGTTGCCAAACTTACCTTGGGATAAGATGAACCCTGTTTGCTTCCTCAGATACATCTATATATAAAAGCAGGCTGGAAAAACACAGCAGAGAACTGCAGCACCACCTGCTCTCTCCTGCAGTCTGCTTGCTGCAGGCAATCACTGAGGCACTGCTTTTCTCCCCCAGGTCAGAGACCACTTGCACCAGCATTTTGTAGGCCATCGTGCCTGCAGATCTCCTCCAGGTAGTCCTCTTTGGACATGGTCTATAAAAGAGAAATAAAAAATCAGAAATAGATAGATACACCTAAGTGTACCTATCCTAAGGCAATCGTTTCCACCTTGAGGTTACAGAAGTTACAGCCCAACGCAAGGGCAGCAGTAGTAAACTGCTTTTCAGGTATGACTGAATCTAGAAAACCCAAGAGGTTAATTTCTGTGGCTACCCTTCTAAATCAATGTTCCTCAAAGGTCTCAGATTTTGGAATTCAGGGCAGCCACAGATACCACTGTGATGGATGTGAGAAAAGAACCAGAAAAGAGAAATTTAGTTGTGGGGGGTTATCCAGTTCCTCACATTTTATAATAAAATCAGATTTGTTGGAAGAAAAGCAATGCCTTAAAGAAACCAGTTTAAGAGTGCAGTTCAAGTTATGTGTTTTTTCACAGTAAGAATTTGGAGGCACATTTTCCCCCAAGTAGCATTTTTACAAACTACATTTCAGATCTTTCTTAAAGCATAGCAATACACTGTATGTAATGGTGTAAGACTGACAGATGCTGTACAGAAACTTAGCAAGCAAGATTTAAAATAGATCCCTGAGAATATGTGAAGAGGGAAATATCACAGTCATAAACACTGAACTAAGAATCTCCTCGGATGCAGAAATGTAAAATAATGAAATTTTCAGGAATTTGTTGCTTGTTCTCAACACATTATTGCAAGAGAAGATCTTTTCCTAGCAAAATACTTTGTGTAATATTTTTCATTTCTCTTTTATGAAAGGCAGAAGGTTTTTGGAAGAACTTTGTGGTCATTGTCAACACCATGAAGGAGCAGTAGGTAAAGCTTTGCTTTTAACATGATCAGTGCCCGTCACAGTAGTACAATGAGTCAGGCAGAGCTGTTCTGGTTTTATGAGAGCCCTATAATCTTTTCTTTCCATAGACAGTGCTGGGACACTTTGCTCAGGTATTCTACATAAATTGCCAGTGTGATACAGTACTAAAAAATCCTCAAGAATAAAATTGTAAAATCTGTCAGAAGAGGTATTCCCAGTAGATGGAAAACTGCTCTTGTGAGCCATCATCTCAGTAGTGTATCCAAGTTTGACGACCTATACTCAAGAAAGATGAATCTTAAAAGGCGTATTGGAAAAGGTCTACCTGAGAGATGTTTTAAGAGAAACGGTGAGAAAGTATTTGCTGTTTGGTTCCAAGCAATCCCCTTCTAAAAGGCAAACATCATTCTAGTATGTATAACTGTACATATAATAGCATATATTTGCATTAACACCAGGGAAGAAAATGGGCTACTATGCATAAGAACAAATTACTCTTAATGAGCCATGAATGAATATCCATTTGAAATACAAAGAGGATAACTAGACCATCGACACAATTGTGTTCTGAAATGGGATTTTGAGAACAGTAGGATCAAAAACCTCAGTTTAAAAATAGGTCTTAGTAAGTTGGTGCCTGCAATACATCTGGGCTGATTTGGCCACCCAGGAGCTGTTTACAAGTTCCGTTGGACGGTGGCAACCACAGTTTGGGTAGGACCATAAGCATATTGCATGACTGTTCCCTACCTGTAAATTACTGTGAAGTTGACAATGAGATAATTTGAACCCGTAAGAATGGCCCTCATGAAGTGGCAAATGAAAGAGTTGTACTAAATAAAATACTCAGAAAATAGAGTCTTCTATTTGTATTTTAAAAACTATTTAATACCCTTATATGCAAAGTTTTATTCTATTTATAGGCATCTGCATCTAAATTCATATTAAAACTGAATCTCAAACAACTACTAGTGATAATTTTCTATTCTTTGCCAGCCTCATCCTTGCTCTTAACTGTCAGATTTTTATTCAAGTCCACAACTAGGTGCAGCAGGCAGTCTCAGACCTTCCCAGCAGAGTCTCCTGAAGGTTAGGTCTTTAGTGAAAATTAATAGACTGACATGATATTGAAACATTCAAAGCCTATTGAAAAATACCTGTGAGAATAGTTCTTCCCATAGAGAAAATGAAGAGTAAATACACAGTAGCTAAAAAGTACAGATAATCTGAAAGGCAATGAAAATGCAAACACTAGATAGCTCACCTGCATTCATCTTAACCTGGAGTATAACAAGGGCAAAAAGACACAAGAGAGATAACACAGGCAATTTGAACACTTGCACTAAAAGCACTATGAACCCATGGTCTCAAAAACAGTAGGGCAAGAACCTTCCCTCAGTGTACAGAGGTGAGATATTCTTCAGCCTGTAGGGAAGAAAAGGCTGAACTAAAAGCACTTCAGAGTGTTTATGCAGCCTAAGTACAGAAAGTACTTCTACAGCCAAATTGTGTCATTTGCTTCTTAAAGGGCTTGTGCTATATATGATGTCTCCTGGAGCCTACATCACAGCCATTAACGGGCTAGTTCACTGTGACTAGTGCAGCATCCAATATGTGATGATGTCAGTAGCCAACAAGTTACTATACTTCGGAACTCTTGCTTCATATGCATAGCTCACATGGGAGGAACAACAGCTCTGAAGACAGTTAACCAAGTCCCAGTTTACTAACTGACACAAATCTAGAAAATCCGGAATCACATTGTTAATGGTTTGACTGTGTAGCCCTGAAATACAGTTCTGCCATGGCCAGTGACAGGCCATAAGCTTTGTTATGAATTTAAAAGGCACCAGACCTAAAGTTTCTCTGACCTGTTCTGTCCCAAGGTTCCTTGACCTGCCTGCAAGTTTGCTTTACTTGAGTGTTCTAAATTATTTGGTTACCACGTATCCATGGATAATTTTTTTTACTTGTGGTTATCTTTGTGTTGTACAACCACAGCTTTATATAGACAACAGTAGTAATAATTATTCTATGTAGAATGATATATTTATGCCTCTAACATAATTATAAATTGTAGAGAATTATAGGCCTGGTAAGATAGCAGAACAATAATACATTTATTAAGAATAATACGTACAAGACACCAGATATAGTAAATTTTGATGTAACAGAGCTGGAGACAAATGAAGAGCAAAGACGTAAAAGTGTGTAAGAAAACACACAGAAATGGCCCAAAATGGATCCTAGAAGGAAGGCAAAATTATCAACGTGAACATCACATTCTTCCTGGCAAAAGTGCTGACAACTCACTATTAACACTTACCACCACCACAATGAAACCACAGATGGTATGATCCAGAGGAGCAGTGAAAGGGTGACCATAACTTCAGGAAATGAAGTAATGAATTACCTGGGTCATAGGGCAGAGTGCTCCCTTGGCGAGTTTGCAGATGGCTCAAAGCTGGGAGAAGTGGCTAATAAGCCAGAGGGTCATGCTGCCATCCAGAGGGACATTGACAGGAAGGAGAAACGGGCTCATAGGAACCTCTCATGAAGTTCAGTAAGAGGAAATGTAGGATCCATCCTCCCTCGAGCTTTTCTCTGTCAATGGCTGGATTGAGGAGAAAGCCACCTGGGACTCCAAGTACTTGACCCTGAACACCAGAGGCATGCAGTTACTCTCGATACACTTGAGGTCTCCCCAGCAGTAGCACTGATGCCCACATGGAAAAGTAGCAGGGGGGACTAGTGTGAGTCCTTCTGCAACATCCTGGATCCAAGCCCCCAGACAAGCAGCAAACCTCCTTAGACAGCAAGCCAGGTCACAAATGGGGGCTTCCTGCAGGAGGGAGTCTCCTCCTGTTACCACAGGTCGCTGCCTCTTGGTGCTGTCATGTGGTTCAGGCTCGGCCATCTCCTATACCTGGTGTCCAGCCCCTTGCCTGTTACCAGGGCACTGAACCTATTCTGTAGGTGCAGATCTGCAGCTGGAGAAGGAACTGCCTTCCCGCTGCCTGAAGTCAGGCCTCCAGCCTTCACAATCACAGGAGCCTTCATTTGCTCCCCCAGTGATCATTGGGGTCCGGCTGCTCCCACCAAGAGCACAGGCTCTTGTTTTTCCAGCGAATGGGTTCAGTCTGGATGCAGACAATCTGTTTCTCATCATCCCTAATGCTGTGCTATGTGCCACCCTCTTCCCACACTCCTTAACTTGATGGCACACCTCCTCAACCAGCACACACCTCCTGTAGGTATGGACATCATCTCCCTCTGCCCCAGCCTTAGCCAGCAGCACCAGGCACTCCCTGCAGCTCCACACCTGGAAAGTGGCAGCCTCCTCTGGAGCTGCATCTGAGCAGAGACTTCTGACGTTCCCGGGGTAGTTGGTCCAGCCTACTGGAGCTGGAGAGGACAGTGCACTGTGGCATCAAGTCTGTGATGTATGCCATCTCATTCTGGGATTAGTGAAAACTATGCCCTTGCAAGGGAACCACATGTCTGCTGTGTTCTAAATTCTGGGGCAGAGGTATGAGTAGTAACAATTTATCACACACAGTAAACTAACAACTAATAGGCAAAGTGGGGGAAGAAATCCAAAAACTCCTTGCTGATATTACCTGAAATAATCACCATAGTCTTTTTTTTCTTTCTTTCTCCTTTCCTATTAGTCTTTAAAGCCAGCCCTGGATGTTATTGATAATATTTTATTAGCTTCTTGTTTATTAATTCCTGTTCCTTTCAGAAAGTGTATTTTTCAGCCATCCAATAACCACTGTAAATATTCTGCCCGTTTAAAGATATTATGAACAGTTACAGCTGGTCTTTCAGTATGTTCTCTCAGCTAAGCCAAACTTAAGACATGAATTTTCCACTTGTAACAAGAGAACCTTTTGTCAAGCCTAAGCCTCAAAAATCTAATGGGCTGGTTCCCTCCCCCACCTCTTTTCCCTGAAACTCTTTTGATGCCCACGGTGTCCAAACTAATAACCTTCCTTGTTTGCCTTTTTCTCTCTCAGTCTTCTCTGATGTTGCAGCCCAGGTATTCATCAATAGCAGAGCACCAGTTGTTTTCTGAACCTGTTTAAGCTCTTGACTTCATATTATGGCTCAAGGGAAAAAGATTCCACCGGCTAATGATACAAAAGAAATACTTCAATCATATCACAGATGTAACAAGCTGTCTTCAGAAACAGTCCTGATTTTTAAAAATAAAGTCCCATCAACTGTTTTGCATCCAGAATGACCATATCAGGATATAAAAAAAGTCACAGTGGTGCAGAGAAAGGGGATACAGCATTCACCACACCTCAGAATGCTTAGGACAGGTGGAGGAGATTCATATACAAGAAGATAATCTCAAAGAGAAAGCCAAAGTCAGCCTCCCAGGCTTTTTTTCACATTTATATGCAGGAAATTGGCAAGAAATATGGGGAGTATTCCTGATTACCTAAGCTAATTTCTTCCTTTCATGATCTGGGAAACATTTTCAAGAATGGCTGTAGAAGAAAGGCTCTGTAAGATGTCATTCTACAGGACAATAAACATTCCTACTAAGAGAATGAATTATTATAACAGGATCAAACTTTAAACCAATAGCTATTTTATAAATAGTAGGATTAAGAAACTAAAGGCAAATTATATTAATAAATATTATAACTGTTAAACAGGTGGGAACAGAGATGTTTAAGTCCCTTGAAACCCCTTGAGGAGAAACTGAAATACCAAAGCATGAACAGCTTTCTTCAGTTCAGCTCGCAGTGGTCGTGTTTTAACTGGAAGATTTTCCTTATGTCCCTTGAACTGCTGTGGGTGTAGGATGCAGTGTAGGAAAGGCTTCCCCCCAGGTATTACCAGTTGCTGTGATGGAGAGAAGCAAAAGTCATGTCTATTTTTAATGTAAGCAAAATGAAGGGGAGGTTTGAGGGACCAGGAGGGGCAAAAATGTAAAAGCAATCTCCTGTTTATGCGGTTCTCTGTATATTTCATGCAGCTATTTCATGAGGTCAAACAAATTGGACAGAAAAATAGAATCATAGAATAGCTCATATTGGAAGGGACTTCAGTCTCAGAAAGTCATCTAATACAACCTCCTGCTCAAAGCAGGATCAGCAAAACATTACTCAAGGTTTTATTCAACCTGGTCCTCAGAACTTCTAATAATGGAGACTACACAACCTCTCTGGATAGCCTGGTCCACCATTTGACTGTCATCATGCTTAAGAAGTTTCTTCTTACCACCAATCAGAACCTGTCATGTTTCCATTTATACCTGCTGGCTCCTATTGTTCCACCAGCCGCCACTGTGAAGAGCATGGCTCCACCTTCTTGATAACCTGTGGATTCTGGCAGCCCATCAGGTCACCCCAAACCCTTCTGTCCTCCATGCTGAGCCAGCCCCAGTCCCTCAGCCACTCCTTGCAGAGCACATGCTGCACAATCCCTGAGGTAACTCACTTTCTACAGCTTCCCTTAAAATCCACAGCTAGGTGAACGGGAAGCATGAGTACAGGAGCATCCTGACATCAAACCGCAGCCATACCTCAGAGGGTCTGCTGTCCCTACAGCCGTGGTCATCAGGAAAGCTAACAGCTCCAGGTTAGTTACAGGCTTCTGCCTAGTGGCAATACCACAGGAGACACGTGAGGCACTGGGATCGAGGGTAGGAGACAGAAACAATGAAGCCAGAAAGGACTGAAATTCATTAGTTCTGCTGCTCACAAACCAGTCTGCTTCTATTGGGTTTTGTTTTCTTTACATACACAATTCAATCAAACTCATTACGAAATATATGTATTTGCTGTAGCTCTTTGAGCATGTTGCTGCTTCATAGATATTAAGATCATATCTATTCATTGTTCTCCTCTTGGAATGTTAAAAATGGAGCATGAAGCAAATATCAGCTTGCATGATTTTATTCTGCATTATTTAACTCAATCCAAATCATCAATACATGACTTTTTCAGAATGATAACTGTTTGCCAGTTTTTGAGAACAAAAGTAACTTTTGAAAACTGAAAAGAATTTATCAAAGATGAAAATAGCTTCAATTATTTCCACTGAATGGATATACAGTAGTTATTCCTGGTAAATTACAGTCCTGCGCGTGGACATTTTACTTTCTGGGACTCCCTGAGGTGAGCTATATTTTTTTAAGACTATCATCTCAAATAGTGAACAACTTAATTAGCAGCAGGATTTACATTCTAAGAATACACAGAATGTACCTGCGGCAACAAAGGAGACAAATTTAATCAAAATGTTCTCTGCTTCCAAACCTTGATATCTGTCACACATGAAAAACTGTAGTTCAGTGGGATGCAAGACTGATGAATAGGTCTAGAAGACCATATTTTTAGGTAGAATTCCTAAGAAAATGAAGCTTATGCAATTCCATTTTCTAGCTGTCCCATCTACATGCCGTCAATTAGACCAAGGGTGCTCAAACTGTTAACCAGGGGGCCGGCACGCGGATGCAGTGGCAGGCAGCCATCTGTGGCTGCTTGGTTTCCCCCCCAACCCCTGGCGGGGGGGTCTGTAAATACCGGGGGCCGGATTGAGGACCCTGGGGGCTATATCCAGCCCGCGGCCAGTAGTTTGAGGGCCCCTGTTAAAAGGTTGAATTCTGCTGGCTAGCTTAAATCAGGTTTCAAAAGGGTGAATATCAGGAAGATGACTGAGTTACTCTAAGTCACACGACTGTTAGCAGCTTGGTAGAGCTGCAGAGGACGCAATCACACCTGCGTACCTGAGGATGGAAATTTGCAGAATTCAGCTTCTACACCATTGATCAACCGCTGCAAATGCTGATATTTGAATCTTGTTATCACCTTCTCTGATTTTTATAAGCACTTATTAATTATTTTGGTATCTTACACTTCTCAAGACATTTTACAAACATTAAATCCTGCATTATATTAAAACTCTTGGGAGCACTTTCTAGCTGCTGTTGAATTCCACAGCGATACTCTGACACACACCAACAGAGGAAGCATCCCCACAGAAAATAAAGTAATACTGGACTGCAGCTTAGGAGAAAAGAATTACCCTGGTGCATTATACAGTCTGCCTGATCTATTTTTTATTTCCATATGGGGGCATACTAAATGCTTTTATAATGAAGTAATAAGAGTCATGTAGGTTTCATCTCACAAAGTCCATATATAAATGGAGTAATTATGGAGTAAAAATGGAGTAATTCCCCACATGTGACATCACTGGATTTTCAGGAAGGAAAGTGTTTTAGCGTTAGACATTGTTGAGAACAAGGATTAAGAGGATTCCTGCACAGTCCTGTTAAACACTGTGTAGTATGAATTACATACATAGAGAGGACATATTTAGATTAAAAACCTCTTCTAAAGTACAATCAAGGGATTTCCACACACGTTACGGCAGCTCTCAGGCTGCCCTAACCTCTACCCAGCCAGAGCTTCCAATAATCCCACAACCAGGGAGCAGACCCAATAGGCAACACTCAGAAATTTGGTATGATTGAAATAATCAGGTACACATTACATACAAGAGGCTTCTGCATGTTACAGAAAGCTTAGTTTCATATGTACAAGCACATTAGCCTTACTAATAGTTAGCACAGACCCTACTGGCCCGATCCCCTGCACAGGCAGGAGCAGAGCAGTGCTAGAAACAGCATCGGCCACAGAACAGAGCTCGGCAGCAACAGGCTGAGATAAGTCAGAGAAGTGGCAGATGGCAGAAAAGACAACCGTAACTGGAGGCTCTAGTACCACACGGTGTTACGTGGTAGGTGGATGAGCAGTGCAGTACTGAGGCACAATGGACAAAGCAAGTAAATGGCTGCCAGTTTTCTCTCTTGTTTTATTCTTCCTCTTTTCTCTGACCCACCACAGGTCCCACTGATCTCTCCCTCCACTCCTCCTCTCTGGCAGCTCTGCGCAATTGGCTTACTCTTCATTTTCTCCCCACTCTAAAGCCCTTTACTGCTCTCCACTCCTCTGTATAGTTTGAGAAGCCGGTATCATCAGCCTTTTTTAATGCCATTTACTTTAATTTCATCTTATTATGCCTTTTCCCAGATCCCTTTCATTGCAAAAACTCCTTTTCACTTCTGTTCCTTTCCTCCTCCATACAAACCGCTCTTAGCTTATCGAGACAGTTTACTTTATCCCAAAGCCTGCCAAAGCTCTGGAAACTGCTGCCTGCCCCTGAAGGGGGGTGAAAGAGAGATGTAGCAGGAGAGGTGCCTCCGCCTGGACCAAACAGGTCCCCTTTCCAAACCAACCCCTTTGCAGCTCTGATTGTTGCTTCTAGATCTCACATTTAATAGACCCAAATCAGCTTTTTGTCTTGGGATTTGTCCAACTGCTTTTTAAACTCATATAAGACTTCACGTACAAAATCTTTCAGGAAAAAATTCTGCAGCTGAACCAGGAATTACAAAATTTGTTCTCTTTGCTCCCTTTCAACCTGCACCTACATGATTTGTTTGATGTTGTTCAACTGTAACTAGAAAAACTGGCAACTATTTCCTTGCCTGATATTTTAGACCTTTCTCAAATCCATCTTCACGTATCTTTTGTCAAAGGTGAAAAGGCCTTATCTGTGCATTCTGTGTAGTTTTATATGGAAACGGTACAGTTTACATTACTCATGGCCTCTCTAAATCTGACCATACTTTGAATAGGTGGCTCAGATTCTTAAATTAATCTGAATTGAAGCATGCGTGTAATGACTGAGAGCTACGTAGAAGCAACTTACGTGGAAAAAAAGACATATGGGCTGGGCTGCATAGCTGAAAGCTTTTTATAAAAGTATGTTGAATTCAAAGAAAAAAATACAACCACCACACCAGAAATCTAAAATATTTGATGAATCTCCAGCAGACCAAGTTTTGGCAAAACACAAAAGCTCTGATACACAGTAGTGACAAACCATGATTTTTTTCTGAAGGACTACTCATTATACAGCCTAGGAAGTAGCTGGAGTGAGAAACCAGCTCTAGGAAAGATCTCCTTTTGGAAGAAAATTCAAGACCATTCCACTACAGTAGAACAAATGCTTACTTCTGACAGCGAAAGCCAAGAAGCTCTGTAACTTCTTACAGTGTTAATATAAACAAAAGACAATGAAAGTCCTAGATGCTGTTACTGAATTTTAGTCTAAATGGAGGCAGCACCCCAACAAAAAGCTGTAAGATGAGAGATGTTAGTACCCTTATCTCCAGTAATGTCCAGGAAGAACTGGGGAGGATAGGAAAGAAAAGTTTGAGGGGTGGCAGGGGATGAACACACACAACCCCAAACACAAAACCAACATCCAAACCCAAAGTGAAATAACTCTAATTCTGGGGCAAAAATAAGATAACGTGAACAAATACAGTTGTGTATAGAAGCTCTTTAATTAAACATAAAAGCCTATTTAAATACAAGGTCTACTGATTCAGTCTTTCACTTGCAATTCCAGTTCCTCTCTAAAAGTGCAAAATTAACTCTTAAACAGATGACAACACAAACCTCCTGCATACAGCCTGAAATGCACAGAAGAACTGAATGAAGTCCTGGCTTGCACACGTCTTCGCTCTATGTTAGAAGTCCTATTCCTATTTATTCTTCCCCACGCACATTTAGTGAACACAAACTCATTTGCCATGGTAATCGCTGATATTATGTTACTGACTAAATATTTACTCTATCAGCTCTTTAACCTTTAGAAAATAGTATTAATGGTAAATTGACCACTGCGCTAAGGCTGGATAACACAAGGATCATTAGTACCTGTTTGCACAAATCAAAGAATCCCCAATCTGGATGATGTTTGGAGATATTTTCAAGCATGTCTTTTACATCCATGCTAAGTACACTCTTTTTTCAGCTGACATCTTAAACTTGAAGGGAAGAAAAAAAAAAGGAAACGGCCATTTCAGGCTAGCTAGAGAAAACCGGTCAGTGTCCCAGTTCCATTCTAAAGAGCATTTAGGAATATTTAGGAATAATAATAAAAAAAATATCTCTGCTGCATGCTAAAAGAATTAGGAGCTCGTGCACCTGAGCTGGATGTGTGTAGTTAAGGGACCAAGAGACCCCCGAGAAGAAAACAACAATTAACATCTGGAAGTATGGTACGTGCTGCTATAATGACGCAAATCAAATGTAGGGTTTCCCAGGTACAGTTTTGACAGAAAAACAGCTATCTTGGTCAGTGCTCCATTAGTTATTAAAAATAAAGTGTTCCAAGTATTACCCATACGAAACAAAATGAAATTACGTTTAAAGCTGCCCTGTGTCTCCAGAAAGATTTTTTTAATCAAGGCAGCACCACCTCCAAAGCAGAAGCGGGTGAGCTGTTTATGTCGCGATGGGACATAAGAGCGGTGCAAGAGCGCACCCTCTCTGCAATCAGCGCAAACTGAACTTGGCGGATTTCATGTACCTTACCAACAGCAGAAAATCTTGTAATAACCTGTGAGGAGACAAGTTAAAAAAAAAATAAAATCCTCTAGTGAAATTAAAAACTTATTGCTAGATGAGCAATACTCAGTTCCAGGACTCCATGGGGACTTTCACTTAAGATAAAATAAATATTTTTTTTATCTTAAGAAAACACTTCTGCAAAATGCACTGGCATAAAGCTCTTTTTTCTTCAGATTCAATGTTAACCTAGAAAGAAATAAGGACAAACTAATTGTGAAGTAACCACTGACAGCAATCTGCTTAAACAATGTTGAAAAAAACTAATTCTTCTTCAGCACAATCCTTTTCATAAAACATCTTTAGAAAGATCCTGCTGAGCTCTTTCTACCTCACATGCATCAAAAGGGGCTCTGAAATTTAAATGCATAATGAACAGTACGTTTTGCCTTGGTAATTTAGATAGCATCCATGCCTAGCAAATTACAGTCCTCTCAATCTCAGAGGCCTCTCCACCCCTCCTCCCCCACAGTCCTCTCTCCTCTCAGTTTATGAGAGCAAGAAAGCAGAGATACTTAACTCCTACAAAAGATTAAGGGGTATAGGGAAAAAGAGGAGACTTCCGTGAGATGAATGAACAGGTGGATGATTTTGAGAAGTGTTATTAGCCTGTTCTTTCTTGGAGGTTTTGTTGATGTGACTGTTTATACCCTCAGATACTCCCAGCAGTACCCTACACCTTAGTGTCTGTTAGGGCATTTGAGTCTTCCAAGCAAACAATCATAGAGCGCTGCTCTGCAAAATGCCACCGTACACTTGGATGTCTCAATGGTTCCATAATGTTTGATGAAGGTACACATGGACATCCCATCTAGCTGTTCTGAACACGTTGGAGATGCAGATGTTTCTGAGCAAAGCTCCGTGTGTGGCTTATGCCATGGCAGAACATGTGCTGATCACTAAGACTCGTCTTGTGTTACTGCATGAACACGTACCAGAGTCTTAACACAACCTAACATGCCCCATCAGCTTGAATGACAACTACTTACTCCAGGGTGGTCCCAGCATCTTGTCTGCTGTAGGTACAGTACTGGGACTAAGGCTTAGTGCCATGAGCATTGCCTAGACATCAGGAAAACTTCAACAATTCCTCTGGCCTGGAAGCTTCTGATCTGAGAAAGTAAACCAATAAATCAATTTCCTAATCCAAAATGTACTTCAAAGAAAGCTGCATTGCCTGATGGAAAGGACTGAAAATAGTAAACTAGCAAGGGTACAGAGTCAATGAAGTCAGATCTGTCATTAAGTCCTGAACCTTGACTCTATCCAGGAGATGGGTAACAACCACCAAAAATTCTGTTGTATAAAGCTGTAAAACCATGCTATAATCTAAGGGCATGTTCATGACAGAACTTTTTTTTTTTTTTTTAAGCATCAAAGTTAGAGGTAAAAAACCAACTATATCCTGCATAAATCTGAGAACATTGGTATTAAGAATATTGCAGAACAACAGGTAAAATCAGCTTAATAGAGATAATTCTACCCTTTGGGACAGTCTAGACTATCCATACCAAGTTAAAGGAAATACACTAAAATAGTGGCGAAGAAAATTCTTTCAGGTCAGTAAGATCTGACTGTAAGTAGACAGGAGAGGTACTTGGGGAGGGGACAAAGAAATTTATTCCATTTAGACTTAACAATCCTGTGGCAGATCTCTTTTTCCCTGTGGGAGGATTCTTCTAGCCTTTTTTCAAGCCATCACAGACAGCCAGGAGCCACGCAATGAGAATTTAAATAGCTTTCATGCCTACAGGATTACATTCCTCACAATCTCAGATGCCTCCCCAACCCTCTTCTCCCATACTTTTGAGTTTGGACCTATCTGTATGAGTAGCTCAATGAACAGAAATGGGAAGCAGGAGCCATCAGGGACTGAGCTAGGTCTTGGATGCCAGGCTAGGTCAAAGGGTGTCATAAAATTCCAATCCCATTTTATCCACTGAAGTGCTCAGGGTTATTGGAGGGCTCTGTGATGTTGCGTGCCTTTTTATTCCAGAAACCACACAAGCATCTGACAGGAAACCCAGAGTAAAGCCGCATGCATTTCTCCACCAGAACAGAAACGAAGGCTGGCTTCCTCAGTCATACCACATTCCCTAGACCGTTTACATCCAGTCAGACTTCCTACTTTGTCATCCATAGATCTGAAATGACAGTCTGCTAGTGTTCAGCATCCCCAGGAGGCAAGTCACTCCTGCATCAAAGCCAAAGATCAGAAGTTTGTCAATACAAGAACAGTGCAAACTGATGCAAAAAGCTGGGTTATGGTATTTGTCATCTCTAGTATTTCACATCATTTTGACATGACAACGTAAAAGCTAAAATGAGCTTTGATGAATCTCTAGATGAAGTAGGTCTTCAGGTGTCAAAAGAATCTTTAAACCTGTGTCTGTTGCTCCTGCCATGACTGAATAAAGAAAATTGCAGTTTTCTTTTTGTCTTTTTTTTTCCCTGAAATGAAGAAAGGTATAGGTAATTTAACGAGTGAAACTCTGGACATCTGAAAAAAGAGAATCACTGACACTACTGGAAATATTTCACCTGATATATCTTAGGTTCACATGACATCTTTGTGGCACGGTTTGGTGAATACAGTCATACTGTCAACAAATACACCCAGGTGTCTCTCCACTTTATCGTTTCTAATCCACAAGCTTTCGCTGTTTGGAAGTAGCTAGAAATTCTTAATTTCCAGTCTTGTACTTAGTAGTTCATCCTACCTGTAATACTATAAAACTCTAACACAGTGTATTGGCCACACTTTCCACATTTGTCACATCATCAAACTTAGCTGGTGCATAGAGGTTTTCGTGTCAGGATCACTAGCAAACACAGTCAAAATAATCTGTTTCCAAAGCTAATCTTCAACTAACTGCACCACCTTGGCCCAAAAATTTGGACTCAGCGCCATCTATTGATGCCATTCCGGTTACATGGAAGGTAACACCCTAGTTCATTCACGATGTGGCACTGAACTGTACGTATGCTTTACATTTTTTAAAAAAAAAAAAATAGCAACCACACTGGGTTAGGCATTAGTGTTAATTTTTGCCTTAGTTTCTATTTAGCCCTATTCTGCTGTCCCACAGAAGTAAAGATGAAATACTGATACAACTTGTCCAGATAATGACTTCTGCCATCTCTTAGTGATACTAATATCTTAAGAGATCCTGAAGCTCTGCCCCATACATCATACTAACACTAGGGGGTTATTTCCTGGTGGGTTTAAGTCCTTATTAGTAGATCTGCAGCTTGGTATGTCACAATTCCCATTCTGCTGGGATGGTTATTTCATATTTCAAGATAAGGTTATTAAGTTCTTAGATTTTGCTTCCTTTTTCTTCATAGAATTTTCCTTTTCTATATGCCCACTCTTAATGAACATTCTTCTCTCTCTGATTTCTGTGATGCAAAGTAAGGGACAGCTCCAATCTAAAAGTATGATCTATAATTATTTAGGTAAAACTTGAGCTGATAGCAGCTTCCAAACCTTATCGCCACAAAAGCCTTTTTATGATGCTTTCAGCTCCCTCAGTGCTGTTTTGCTACCTTTCAGGTAGTATTTGTGTAAGTCACCTACCTACTCCTGTACTGCAGAAAAAATGCAAACAAGCACATTTTAATTACCAAAAGTTTCCATGCTGAATCTATTTAACTCTCATCACAAAAAAAAAAAAAAAAAAAAAAAAAAAGGTAAAGGACTTTGCATCTTTAAGTATTTTGCTGATGTCCTACACGAACCACTACTCCTGCACATCTTCATCGTGTTACTGTTGCTAATGCAAGTTCTTGGCTCCTCAAATTAGCCAGATGTATCCAACAGTAATCTTGAAGGGGTAGATGCAGCCCATCAGAAGATTCAGCTTTGCCTCTTTGGAAAAAAGCAAGAAGCAAGGAATCTTGCTAAGATTTTCCCAACAGAATATCCCCAAGGGGATCAGTTTTCACTGACAGAAAGTGGTATTTTAGCACAGAAGTTATGGACTTCCAGTTTAAACACAGCTTTCATCCTCTCACACAGAAAATTCTGTAATACAGAGCTCCTAAATCCTGCTTGTCTTAGTTTAAAAGTAAGCCAGTGAAGCATTTATTTGGAACCAATTTTTTAGTAAGACAGTAACTAAATCAACCTACTGTTCAACTCTCCTAAGTTACTGAAGCAGGAAACAGCTTGCTGCACAGCTAACTCCTCACAACAGAAAAACATGTCACAGGTGGGTAACAGGAAAGCAGCTGGGGTCAGACAAGACGCCCTTTGCACCCACAATCCTAGCATGAGCAGCAGTGGCACAAAGGCCATTAGCAATAACAGAGCAGAAAATTTTCCTGATCTCAAGCACAGACATGTGTATCACCAGTACGAGCATGCATATAAGCTACTCCTTGAAGAAAAAAAATCCTCCATTCATAATTCCTTTTGATGTTCACAATTCCTCAATATGAAAGGTTTATTAAAAAGCAGGTGGTTGGAGAATGGCTAATTGATTTGAAACTGGAAGACTTGCTGTGCCATAAGCAACATTCTGTGCCAAAACTTTTGCAGTAGTGTAACAGTGAGAAGAAATGTGACAAGAGCTTTAAGCAGCAGTTTTGCCTGTTTCAGGTACAAAGGTGTCTATAAGAGGCATCCCCTATTAGCCTTTCACCGAAACACAACCGTAGCCTGTGACCATTACTTTTAACCAATAATAACAGAAATATATGGGTGATCTTCTATTAAGAATCCTTGGTTAAAAACTTAAAAGCATTTTGTCCAATAAATCTCTTGCAGGCACAAGCTGTCCATAGGTTTCCCTAAGTGATCTTCTACTGCCAAGAACAAATAAAGGACCCAAAATAGGCAAGGCATCTGCAGGACTGAAACTTATGTGGTATGTTGCAAGATGAAAAAAACCACCAACAACAAAAAAACACTACCCAAACAAGCCACATTTAATACAAGTTAGTATTCTGGTTAAAAAGAAAGCCTAAAGCCATTGAAAGAAGGTTTGGGAAAAGGTGAGCTACAACAGTCTTCTGGCAGTGAACCTGAGGTTCAGTAACAGCCAGTATTGCCATTCTGACACCATTGTCTGTTACAGGTGAATTACCCACCTCTGCTGGGTCTGAATACTGGGGTTTGTTTGCAGACCAGCAAGACTAGAGCTTTTATCCCAGCTGATTATTACCCACACTCACCCACCCACTCCCCTAAAGCATTAGGTTTACTGGGGTGTCGACTGCCTTGCAGCAGGGTGGCTTGCTGCTGATGTGCAAAGGTCACGCTGAAAACTGTGCCCCTTCATGCTAACGCAGCCACCCACAATTGCCAGTCCCAGGTGGCATCACCCAAGGTCGTGGCACATTCCCTGGTGTTTTTCTCCATGAATCTTCCTCATCTCCAGGATCTTTTTTTTCAGGCTTCCCTTCTTTCTAAGGCCACTTCCAAAATCCCTTTTTGCACCCCATCTCCTTTCCAGAACACTCCAAGCCCAAATCAAAATAGTCTATGTGCAGAAGTACAAAACATGGTCAACCCCCTAGTTGATGGCTCTGTCATGTCTCGTAATTGGAGAAATCAGGACATAACTTTTAGTCCATGTGTTATTAAATTTATAACTAGACCATACCGGCAGCAGCCAACAAGTAGAAGGCTTGTTTTCCTTGAGCTCAGAAGCTGACACATACACCCACCCAGCCCATACACGGAGTTATGCATTGCCTGTTAGCATTCACAATTTAAGCTTTTTGCCCACAAATGACAGAAGAGGTCACATTGCTTGAAGGTATACTATATTTCAATGCTGCTCTCTGACAGACATTCGTCACGTCCATTCTCAAGATGCTGTCCCACAGCTGTTCCTGTGGAAAGAAACACTGCTGAACCAGCAACACTGCACCAGCAGTAGCATTTGTCATCTTACGCTGCCCCAGTGCACTGGGGGATGGAGTTACAGCAAAAGGCCAATGCAACACCAGCACTGACACCTCTTGGAAATGGCAAGAGATAGCAAATGAGCTTTTTCTATGATGTACTTTGTGGGTCCTGTTGGCCCATTCAATTGCAGTCTCTTCCTTCCATGTCTGAAGTCCATGGCTAATTTTGCCTGTGAACAGTGTCCAAAATAACCAGTAGGGCTAGGAAAGATCAGGCGGATATCTGGGATTATTATCAGAGAACAAGGGTTCAAAAGAACACTGTCAGACTCCTAATGCATTAAAAGAAGATCGCTAACAAGGATAAATAGTTGGGCAGAATCTGTGGGATGAATAAAGCAGTCATCACCTGGGCAGAAAAGGTGGAGCCTGGGAAAATTGAAGTTCGAAGACCAATTTTGCTGCACTAAATCTTTGTGTCTGCAGAGATTACACATCCCTCTGTCAGCCACGCCCCGCAGGCTAACTGACCTTGACAGAAAAAACGTTATCCCAACTATTACTGAGTGCTTATTAATTTGCCTTCTATTCCCACCACTTCTGTTTTTTTCCAGTGGATACTCATTATTGGACTGACCAAGTACCACAGACCTCTAAGGTTCTGAATCTCTAGACCCACGTTACTGTATTAAAGATACATCAGTTCCCTTTCTTGGAGCTCACAGATTTACATAAATTCCTTTCAGAGACTCAATTTCCAAAATTTTGAATTCAAGTCAGATATTGACATTTCAGAGTCCTCTCAGAGGGTTAATTGAAATCAACAAAAAAGGACAAGATATGTCCAGTCTTTGAGGACGCTGAGAACTGGGCAAAGATTTTTGAAAGATATTTACAAACTACAGAGAGGGACTAAAAAATTATATGGAAAATTAAGGTATCCCAAGGGATCAGAAAGTCAGTCTCCTCTTAAGAATATTGTTGGGAACTACCTCCAGCTCCTTTTTTCTCTCATTATCAAGAGATCAAATCCACAACTACGAAACCAACAGCCATGTTCATTACTCCCCTTATAAACACATCACAAACGTCTGAGGAGAGCATCCATCCACCTTCCAAGCTCATTCTGAAGGTGTTCAGCATGAATAATTTAAAGCAGATGTTCAAAATCTACATCAAATAATGGGTTAAGGACAAGTATTACTTCAGCCATTAAATCTCCCATAAAAACGTACAGAAGAGTGACTGGTCTCCAAAGTTTATTAAAAATCAAAGAATAGAAAACTTTACATAAAAATATGTCAATTTTAGCTTCCACATAGTTGTCCACACAAAAAACTTTAAACATGATTTTTTTTTTTAAACCTGTAGCACATAACCACAGTGATAGCCAGGCCAATTTATTTGGTTCACCATGACTGAAGTGTTACATGATACCACTTTTCAAATGAGTTTTGCTTCAAAATGGACGCTAGTATAAGACACCAACTAAAGCCTTTGAAGGCTCTTTAATGTAGTTATGCTCAATATTGCTAGTGTGTGAAGACTAAGCAGTACAGGCTCATGTAACAGCCCTTAGATATTATTTATGAATCAGCTCACAATTTTTAAAACTTTTTTTTTAAATTGTGATGAGTCTGGAGCATAAAGACAAACTTTTTGCAAACAGATATGCACTACTCTACTTTGGAATGTTGCCCTCTCTCCCCTCAAGGACCTGTGTTTAACAGATTCAGTAATAACATTAACTACTTCTGCTTCAAAGGCATACAGCGTATTAAAAAGCTTCATGCTTGAGACCTCATTTTAATATTCAGATACCAGTTTTAAAACCTTCTATATCTGTACACAGTATAGATGTCCTGTTAACAGGATTCTTCAGCTTTCTCTGCCAGTGGATTTATAGAACTGATCTGTAATTTTCTATACAGCTTAAGAACTCTCATTAAAAAAAATGGGAAGTCAGAGGGCATGAGATGTGACCTACTCCCAGGACAACTGTGGTGCTTTAAAAACTCAGGGTTAGGCAGGATGTACATTTTTCAAAAAGTTAAAGACAGTGTTTGTCATGGCAATACACACTTGCATAGTATACCTGTATGCATCTGTAAATTAAGTGCCAGCCACTCATACTGTGTACAACACTGGGCTGTGCTCTCCTGCAATACATTAAAAGATACTTCTCAATGCTTAGAGCAGCTGAAGTACTTTTTATATATTTGCTCTTAACAGAACTAATGCATACTGCTATACAGATTCCTTAATGGAATCAACATATTTCCTTTCTCCACATTCCTTAAGCCGGGTACCTCTGTTTAATAATGTTGTTTGAACCCAAACATTAACAGGTTACATTACTAAAATGCATCAAAGCATGTAGTTCACAGCTTTTTAATTTCACATCAGGACTTGAACCAACCTTTTTCCCCTCCCTCTCAAAAGTTTTATTTCTGGTACTACAAATGCTGGATTTGTCTAGTTAAAGGAATAAAATTAAAACTCATTGGTCAGAGCAAGACGACTGATAAGAGGCCAGACAATGAGCTAAAAAACACAGGGTCAAAATGCTTTGGAGCTTAATACCTTCTTAAAACCGTAAGCCAAATCGCACTTTCATTGTGAATCAAGAAGCCTCAAATATTACCAAATGTCATGTTTGTAACACTGCTCAGACAACCTGCCAAAACTATGAACCCAACTTAGACAATGCAACCTGGGAAAGGATCTGTAAATTAAAAAACCTCTTCCCCTTAAATATAACTTATGTGACAATATGAAATTAAATTAAAAATTCCAAGTTATTGCACAAATTATACTTCCAATATTTACAGAGCAAAAAATTCTGAACTTTGAAACAAAAACAGGAGAGCAGCAAATTTATTTTTATGAATTCCCAACTTGATTTTGCTGCAAAGAAAAAAAAAAAGAATTCCAAGGGGCTGAAGTTTCCTTCACTTCTAAAATAAAAGAAAACAGAACCCACAAAGGAACAGATGTAGCCACAGCAAAAAAGCCACAGCATTTGTAAATGTCCTTGCAGTTCTATTGTCAGAGCTGCTTCGGCACTGTACGAACCATTGTGGGAAGGCAGAAAACAAACTTCCACATTTAATAAGGCTTCACAGATAAGCACAACTACTTCTTGAAGATGGACTGAACCACCACACAAAGAAACATGCAAAGAAGTCAGCTGCAGATATTTGGCAACACCAATAAAACGATGTGCTGGACGCTGGTCTCCATCCCTCAAGTTGAGTGGCACTCACTCAGTTTGTCTGAACAGGGAAGGTCATTTTGGCATCTGCCATTATCTGCTCAGACTAATAGGCAAACTGTCTCTGTGTTTTTTTCTTCTCCATATATTACGATTGTACTGGTGGTGTCCTCTGTTACCAACTGCTTGCCTCATGCCTCCACTGCTGACAGGGCTGTAGCCGTTGCCTTGGTTATGAGCTCCTTTCATGGAAAACTTCATTCCACTGTGCTGCTAGAAAACAGAAAAGAAGCACTCAGTTTAGGCATACAAACAGCTGAAACAAAGCACACATTACTAATCGCATTTATTCAACATACAAGTCATTTCCACAGAACACTGCTTGAAACAACTGGTCTTCTCATGCTTGTCTGATTTTAGCTGTGCAAGTCCAATGGCACTAACAGTTTAAGAAGTGTTTTCTGGAGTGTCCTGCAAATGAAATTGTGTAGATTTCAAAGCATCCTTAAAACCCTTGGATCTCATATGCATCACCTTTATCAAAACAGAGACCTTCCACATTAAATACTAACTGTGACAGTCATGTCTGTTTTAGAGGATCTTAGCAAGAACATGACCAAGTGAGAGACTCCGTAAGAGTTTCAGAAACGTCACAGATAATGCAAGGGCATGATCATATGAGTTGATACATACAAAGCACAAATCTGCTCTGCCCATAATCTCACTCAGCTACAGATAAACTAGCTACGGCTTACAAGGAGCCTGTAAATCCTACCGGTCTGATTATAGATCTACACAGCTTTTATACCACACCTCACATCCAGACCAATACAAAACAAATGATCAAGAACACAGCATGACACTTTGTGGGGCAATCTCCAACAACTTGGAACAGAAACTGCCCAAAAGTCATAGTGTCAGGATGAGTAAATCTACCACACCATAAAATACTACTTAAAGGCATACAGGAAGCTGGTTTAACATGTGTGTACTTAAAATAGGTACAAGAGTTACAAAAGCTGAAACTGAAACAGACTTCCCAAATACTGATACTTTCAATGCAAGCAACCTTTTCTGATGTCTGACAGCAATAACTTTACAGACAACTGACTGCCTTTAATAAAAGTTAAAACATCATTTGTCTAACATAAGTGGCAAAAAAGGAACAACACGAAGTTAATATCTGAGGCAACTGCTCAGAACATGAAGTATCTGCAACTACTTTAGTAACCTCTATTTCCAAACAAGTTTGGAGTAGAAAGAAATGAGAACATCAAGACATCATTACAATTGTTTACACGAAAACAAACAGTTAAGGTATAATTCCATAAGCAGTATTTTACTGGCAAATTGCAAGTAGAAGAGACACTGAGCATACATAAAATCAAACTGGTGAAGACTAGTATTGTGGAGTAATTAAAGTTAACTACAGGGTGATAAAAAACCCTTAAACTATTCTTTAATTTGTAAAGGGCATCCTACAGCAACCTAATCAACCTTCAACATGTAACTCTATTTCTGACAAGTGGTCCGTCAAGCAAACATACCATCTTCCCACATTCTTGTGGGAAGTTTTCTAGTTCAGTAAGTGTACATCTGACTCATATAATCAGACAATGAAGCATCCACATTAAATTATGTGGAAATACTAAAAGTGATCCTTCAACAGTCAAAACGCTAGAAACAGCCAGTTCACCAGTCACCCTCAACTACATGCTGAAAAAAAGAGAGCGCAAAACTTTAGTTTAGCTACTGTACAACCAAAACCAAGTCTGACCAAAGAGCATACAAAGTCTCAGCAAGCCTATCCTCATCAGCTGGAAATGTGAAAAATCTGGCAAATTTGTCTTCACTTTGAGGATCCAGCTAAAATCTATTGGAGGCAGGAAGGCAGGTCACCACAAGATCAGACAAGCAGCACAGCAAGTATGACAATTAAGTCTATCTACCTGTATCCTAAAAGAAGTCATATCTCCGGATTGTTCAAAAGGCAATCAAACTTCCAAAGAATGATTAATAAGGTAGCCAGAAAGCGACTCCTAGCTTGTCATGAAGCATTCTGCATTGTTTTTTAGGCCATCAAGATAAAAGACTGTCAAATTATCAGATCAGAATTTGAACATTTGAAGGTGCTTAAGGAAGTTGACTCAGGGACCTCTTAAGTCAGAGACGATGACTTTATATTTACTAGTTCTCAACTAGATATTATTTGCTAGTTTGTTCAGATTTTTGAAACCATAAGCTTTAAGCATCCTGCACTATGGCATTTCACAGCTTAAATGAGCACCATGTTTAATTTGAACTACTATCTGACGATTTTTCAGTTCTTGAATTAATTTCTTAGTCATTCTGCTCTCTCTTCCATGTACTGATGATGACTACACAGACCCAGATCATGTACCTCCTCATTTTTTACTCCAGGTTAAAGAATCATTCATTCTTCAAACAGATTCAATTCCATACGTTCAACCACTCTTACCCATCTTTCCCTACTCTTCCATAACCTTCTGATGTAGAAGGCAAAACTGTACTCACTGGTCATGATGGCAGATGTACATTGATTTTTACATGATGTTTTCATTTCTGCTCTTTATTCCTAATAGTGTCTGAAATTTGGTTTGACACCCAAATTCTCAGTAGGAAATCAAGAAAGTTATCAAAGCAGTTTTCTGCAAAAAAAAAAAATCAAGATCTCATCTTTGTAAGAAACTGTCAGCCCAGGGCCTACCACTCTCCACGAAGTTTGAAGTACTTCTCTCCCTCCTGGAAGGTCCTTCTGCACCCCTTTTCATTTGGCCCTTAAGGAGCTTAACACCACAAGCAAACCTCGCCACACCTCATCCATAGCCTTTCAGATGTTAGGCAGCATGAGATGCAGTACAAACTCCTGCAGGGCTTTCCTGGTAAACTCCACTTACTACAAAAATCGAATCTTTGCTTCTCATCTTCTAACTACTTAATTGTTTACAAGAGGACACACACCTTTCACTTAGTTTCTTTCAGAACATTTGCTAAAAAAATCTACTTCCTATCTTTTGGAAATCCCAAAAGGCTGTGTATCAAACAGTTTTGTCTTGTCCACACAATTCTGGATATTCACATGCTCAGGACTCCCATAATCACTGAGAAGTGGCATGTCTGTAAGCAGGTGGTAGCTGCAGAGAGATCAGATAAACACTGAATAAAGCTCTTCATCTGTGAAATAACAGACAAACTAGTTTAGATGTTTTAACTTCCTGAGATCTATTCCTCTTGATAGAATAACCTCCCATCATAGGACTATTGATTCAACAACTGAATGACAGAACAGATTTGGTTTTCAGTTTTTGTGGTTTGGGCTTTTTTTGACAAGTCTGTTGAATTTGATCCTCTGCAAGTAAAAGCTGCTATGTCTGGAGAAAAAACCTAAAACATTGCATGTAAGACAAGCTGGGGAAGAGGGGTGCACTGGAATTCTTTACCACACACCATGCTAAAACAGTTTCCACATTTTAACAGAAAATTAAGAAAATGTTCCTGGCCTTTACCCCAAACAATAGAAATCTGGTACAAACTGAAATACCAAGTAATTATTTGCCAAGGAAATCAAACTCTTATTCTTGAATACTGGCAAATTTACTATACAAAGCTGACATTCAAAGACTATCATTATTCAAAAAGAAAGAAAATTTATAGCCAAAACCAAATCACCTACACTTTGAAATAACAGAAGTAACATGGGGGGAAGTCTAAACATAAACAGGGTTTCTGAACATTTTACTGTTTGGGGTTTTTTTGCCTGTTAACATCCCTAAAGTAAGGGGAAAAAAAAGCAGAGAAGTGTTAGCAATGAAAATGAGGTATCAGTACTCAGCTTTAGAAGAAGCGAGATTATATCTCCAGCACTCAAAACTAATTGGTTAGAAACTACAAAGCTAAAGGAAAAGTTTAGAAAAGGCATAAGAGTTTAAAAAGATCACATATTTACTATGTTAAGACTACAGGATTACTGGCCATGACTGAATCTAGCCTGCAGTTGATTGGAATTATAATCAAATTTGTACACTTCAAAACCATTCCACGTAAAAATGTTAGTTGTATCCAGAAGAACTGTAAAGCACCAGTAACATTTTAATTATCCCCTTAAATAACTTAATACGCATCTTCAAAAGTTTCACATTCACAAAATTCTTTTCAATTTCTCATCGTATTTCCAAATTCTCTATTTTAGGCTTGCAGCACAAAAACCTACAAAGAACCCTTCTTTAAAGGATTATGTTCACTTTCCCACTTTGAGAAAAATAACATCCAGAAATATACCAGAAAATGCATGTAAGTAAAATTTAGCTTCTTGTTCTTTAGCAAATAAATTCACTGTTTTGCAGAGAAACAACAGGCAATGACCTAGCCAGTATCTTAGTCATTACTGTGCAAGCAATAAATCAAGTATTAGGCAATGGTTCAACCTAGCCTTATTACTTAGCTGACAGGATTCTACAAGATGTTTGCACCAGCTACCTGTACGTACTCTTAAGCTGGCAAGATTTGTTAAGTGGTTTAGACTTCTAAGCTGAAGTACAGCAAAACAAAAATAAGTTCTTACTCAAGTTGTTTAGGACTGGCAATCTGGGGAAGTAAGACCCAAAGCACTGTGAATATCAAAGACACATCCACTCCTTTTGGGCCCCTCGTTTGGACCTACTGGCTGCTTCCAACTAGAACTGACAAGATCTTGAGTCCTGAACAGATTTTATAATATGGCCCAAACCCCATTTCTGCTCCTATTAAAAGGAGAAAACAGCATTTATGCAACCAGCTGTGAGAGCAGTAAAGAAAAAAGTCAACATGGAGACTAGAAGGAGCTCAAAAGAAAGAACAGTTTCAGTTGTTTCTTATCTTCTAACCCTCAAGAACTGGAAGACTCAAAGACACAAGGGAGCATATTGGGCTTTCATATCTTATTTTACTTTGTGTGGTAGCTCTGCCAGTAGCCTGTAACAAAAGGAAGCTTTTGGTTCTCTTCACCTTTAACAACAGATTAGGCAACTATTACTATGACTAGTTCAACAATAAACTAGTGTTTGAGATGAGTGCCTAGGCCCCAGAATGAGTGACTGACAGTAGAGACTACCAACATAATCCGAACGTATTTTGAACTACCTTATTGTAAAGAAAGTAGAATATGACACACAAAATAAATACCCTTTTTGATCCTGTCACCAGTCAAGTTTCAAAAATGAGGGGCGAGAGTCAAGACAACATTACCAGAAGGCAACTTTGCTAGTGTTGTGACATGGGCCATGAAGTGTTATCTGCGTACTTGTCGTTAGAGAGAACAAGAGATAATAGCTTCTCTAGCATAAAGCTGACAATTTTAGACCTTAAAGAAAAATCTCACCTTACTAAGATTTCTCACCTTTTTATTTGGAATAAAAAGGTATTATTACAGTAAGCAGACCCAAAACAATTTCCAAATGATGAGCTGATACCAATACAGTACATGTGAAAAAGTCAGTAGAGGACATGCATATATGAATATTCAAATCAATCTCAGTTTGGGAGCAACAATCTGATTACAGTGACACTGGAAGATAAAGGTATACTATGCAAACAAAAATCAGGTATTATTTCTTTTAATTACTTCTAATTACAGACATTTCCATAAGCCTTTTTTATTTATGGTAGGTTTATTTATGTTCCTAGAAATGACTGTTTAGACTTTGTGCCTTTCCTGCAACTCAAAAAGCACTCAGGAAGCAAACATCAAGGTAGCCAGAGGCTTTCATACAGTCATATAAACATCTAGGCTGGATGTTTATATAGAGATCTCTAGAGACCTGGATGTTTATACGGAGGCTGGACTTTCATATGGAGACCTCTGGAGATCATTTAATCCAACCTTCTATTGTAAACAGAGCCATATTAAGTTTATCCAAGGTCTAGTCAAACTGACTCAGTTTCCACACACAGAAGGGTATCACTACAAAGAATGTCCATACAAATATATGACAGTTTAAGACAAAAAGGTATCTTGAGTACTGTTTTCAGCTGACCAGCTTCTGAAACTCTGGTGCAGTTTTTCCTTTTCTCCATCCTTTAGGAAAGTAAAATATTATCTTTTCTAAATTTTGCATATATTAAATAAAAAAACACCAAGTGTTTTGTCATACACAGAAGAAGGGAGCCTGACATTTAGAATCAAAACTGTTTCCAAAGTAGACAGTACTATCCTCCTTCCTTTGCCTGAGAAAATGCATGGGCACCAAAGAAAGTATTGCACCCTAAATGAGAGCACTCTAAATAAAATGTAAGAAACACACAATTTGGTTGACTGAAGAAACCTTCAGTACCTAAACAGCTTAATAATAATGCCACTGAAGAAATTAGTTGGGTCACTTTTACACTGAAGTTAAAACTAAAAGCTCTGAAGCATCACACTATACTAAGGGAATTTAGCATATCTGCACATCTGACTAGTTCATGACACTTGCATTCTCAGAAATTTTCGGTAAAGTGGACTAGAGCTCAGCCTTGACATGAATTAAAATATATCTTTACAAAAGTATCTTTCATTGAAGTAAACTACACTTAACTACTTGCACTCACGTAAAAACAAACCCCACAAGATTTTTGACTCAAGCCCCTGACCAATATTATTTCTGCTTCCAGTACTGCTAACCTTGCAGGAATCATTCTAGAGATACTAGCTGCATCAGCATTACTAGTGAGGCAAAGCAACATCATCAATAATTGTTCTGTTTAACAACAAACTTTGAAGCAAAGTATTTTAGCCAGTGAAATGCCTCTAAAGCAATATAAACAAACAGTTTGTAAGTTTAAACGGCTGGCCTTATATGGCCAAACACAAAAGAATCTAAGAAATTACTACTGTAAGTTCTTCTAAGAGTCATTTGGACTGTGGTATTTCAGCACTGACATTAAGGTTTCATTACCTAATCATCTCCTGTGCTTCACAATTGAGCCAGTGAACACTAATTTTCGATGACCATATTCACAATCAGACAGCACTCATCCAAAAGGTCTTCAGTGGAGGTTTTCTTAGACACACTGGAAGCCAGCACAGAAGGACTGGTGCTTACTGGCTTTAGATACTTTTAGATACATCTGGGGAAAAGACTGCAACTTTAAAAGAAAAGAGTTCTTCTGGCCTAAGCAACATGAAATTTCTTCTGTCTTCACTGGTGACTGAGTGACCAGCAATTCAAGAAGGAACTGAACTTATTTCATCCTAAAACAACAAGGAAAGTACTCCTTCCTTCTCCATGGGAAGTCAGCAAGCAATTTCCACCCTGTCCATTCTTCTGGACACACATCCCAGTACCTGTTTTTCTGCTTATTCCAGTGGGCAGCACTGCTTCGTACACTGTGATGCTCTGCCAAGTAAAATTTCAAACTGCTTGTCAGCAAAGTAGAAGAATGATTACCATGGAAAAATTCTGATCATTGTCCCAAAAAGCACACAGACCCATATCAGGATTAGTCCCTGAACTAACATGGACATTCTCCAATTGATTATGCAGTATGAAAACAGAATCTGTAATTGCACCAAAGCTGTTTCAAAAAAGGAAGTATCAGGAAGCTCTAGTGGCACAGAAGTTGCTTAGAAGGCTGCAAGTTGTTCAGAGGAGTTAGTGCTCTTGACATTGGCACCTCCTGCTTTTGAGGGTAGTACTGGACACCTAGGTGTTCGGCTTCCAAGCCAAAACCCGACAGAGAAAGTTGCCAGGGAAGAGGCTGAAGGTACCATTCAGACAAATGAATCCCTTTCAAAGACTTTTTGAATAGGAAAGAACACTTGCTGTTAAGATCAAGGCTTGCACATGTTCCAAGTCTATCAGAATAGGAGTCCTCTGAGCTAGTAAAATGTTCTCATTAAAAGTAATAAACTAGCATGGTCTGGAGCTGCATCGCGTCAACTGCAAAAGGAAAGTCATCAACCTAGCTCAGTCATGCTCCAGAAAGTTGCAAATTAAAAGACATTTACACTATTCGGAGTAGAATGATTTCATTTCCCGCTTCTGACTTGGTCATAATCCTTATCAAAAAAGAACACTTCCTCTTCACAATACATAAGCTTTTTCTAAATTCAATGCAGAAAAAAACATCATCCCATTTCTGAACTGCAGATAGCAAAAAGTTCCTCTGATGTGAAATCAATCTTTGTCAAGCAAAAGCCACAGAAAATTTCCCAATTTCAAAACTTAAGTTATCACACAAACTACTAAAAGAACAGTTAGCAAGTATTGCAAAGGACAGCCAAGTAACAGGAAGCCAGAAAAAGTGCTACAAAACAGTTGTTTCCCAAGATTCAAAATTCCAACAGAGATCCAAAATTCATGCAACACATTGCCTCTTCACAAATGAGGCAAAAACTCTAGATGCCAACTTGTTTTGTACTAACAACTGCATGCCTCAAAATTGGATTTTTTTTTGGTGCAATTCTGATGCAGTTAAGCTCCAGGGCACCTCTTCAGAAAAGCAGAGTTGTTAAGGAAAAGAATAAACTAGACAAAGTTTGTATTTTAGATGAAGTTTAACTTTAAAATAGCTTTCCAGTCTTATTTTAAGCAAACTTCAAAAGTTTGACTGTAAACTAGCATGTGAATACTCAGGTGCAGACACTAAAATTGCAGCATACTGTTCTGTTAGCTTGTCACTAATAGGCAAAACCAGCTTATCTAGGTAAAATTCAGCAGTAGGGAAGGACAGCATGAGAGTGGAATCTGTGTGATCATTTAGAAGGTTAAAACAAAAGGCATACCTCAGAATACAACTGGGGCTTGGTAGATAACTGAGGATTGCAGAGGTAGCTGGGAAGAGCATGTGCTAACAGCTTTCAAAGATGGTCCCCCTTCTATGCTAACCTGCCTGCAAGGAAACCGGGGAACGCTTGCGGTATAAGAAAGGAAAGTAGTCTGGTCTGAGTGAAAAAAACAAAAAAACAAAAAAAAACGAGGGTGAAAAACATTTCAGTGACATGCCTGAAACAAGCACTGGTATAGCATGTACAAAGAATTTGAGCATCAAGCTATAAACGTGCCCTTAACTCAATGCTGATACTACCGAACGTTGAAAATGCTGTCCAGATAAAATGTCTTCATTATTAATCAGAAAGTTTCAATGTACAAAGCACTACCTGATTATTTTTTTTTAATTCTGTAGGAAGTGGCAGTTACCATCTCTAGACATATAAACTCTCAAGCTGAATTGAGAAGTACTCCCTTACACACTAGGCTCAAAGTATTTTGATCAGGAGCACAGAGTCCAGCTGGAGGTCAGCAGCTAGTGGTATATCCCAAGATATACACTAGGGCTAATACTAGTTAACATCTTTGTTAATGACCTGGATGATGTGCCAAGGGTCACTCTCTCCCAGTTGCAGATGATAAAAACCTGGAAAGAATGGCTGATACATAAAGATGGTTGTGCTGCAATAAAGAGGAACTTTGTCCAGCTGGAGAAATGGGCTCACAGGAGTCTCATGAAGTTTGGAAAAGGGAAATGCTAAACCCTGCCCTTGGGAAGGAATAATCCCATACACCAGTACACACTGGGCACTAACCAGCTGGAAAGCAACTTGGCATAAAATGACCAGGGATTACCAGCAGACAAGTTGAACATGAGCCAGCAATGTGCCATTACATCAGCGAAGGCCAACAGCACCCAGGGCTACATTAGGAAGTGTATCTCCAGCAGGTCAAGGGAGGTGAGCATCTCCCCTCGAGTCAGCACTGGCGAGGCCACCCGTGGAGTGCTGGGCCCAAGTCTGGGCTCCCCAGTACTAGAGAGACATGGACATACAGAATCGAGTCCAATGAAGGCCCATGAAGATAAATAAGGGACTGAAACATCTGCATACCGGGACACTATGACAGAAATAGGAGCACTCAGGAAGGATCTTATTGATGTGTCTGACTAATGAGAGGGTGTAAAGAATGTGGAGCCAGACTCTCCTCGCTGATGCCCAGCAAAAGGACAAACAGCAATGGTTATAAGTTGAAATACAGAAAACACCATTTAAATTTAAGAAAAAATTACTGGAACAAGTTGCCCAGAGTTGCTGGTGAGTCTCCTCAAAACCCTGACAGGAGAAGGCCTCAAACAACCTGCTGTACCTGACCCTGTTTTGGGCAGGTAGCTTGGACTAGGTGATTTCCAGAGGCTCCTTCCAACCTCAACTATTTTACGATTCTGCAAAAGACTTGAACAATCTCAAAGCAGAAACTGAAGCAAATATATCTTGTGTCATGTCCAAAGTGTCAAGAAAGTGCTGAATCAAAAAAAAAAAGACAAGGTCACTAAGCTGAAAATATCCTGGACCTAGACTCCCAAGAACTGTGATAGGACTGAGAGAAAGAGGAAAATATTGCAAGGGCCTCACCTAAAATTAGGTGTCAAAGACAACCTACAACTTGCATTAAAGCTCATGTGAGTCAGCTGTTTTGACTAATAGTTTTAATAATCAAGATTGAGGGAATGTTTTCCTACAGATAGAGGCACTGAGGCTATTAAGAAAAACTGAGAATTTTTCTTCCCTTTGTACTATAATGGATACATTAGCTAAAATACTTCAGGCTAGTTGAGTAAATCTCTGCACGTTCACTTCCCAGCCCATTTAAGTACACATTTAATATTTTGGTAAAAATTCTTGTACACAATCAGTTTTCTGTTATCTGTCTTTAAAATGTATTACAGAAAGTTACAAGTCAGATTTGTTCTAATAATTCAATAGTGAGACAACCAAACAAGCCTAGACAGATCTGTTTCTTCAGATTAAAAAACTAGTTTACAGATACACCACCTACATGAAGTTTCTGTTTGAAGAACAGGAACCTAAATACCCTAAAGATCTGCAAATATCCCACTGGTTTGGCAGCAGAAGTCTCAAATACAGCTTAAGGAGTCAGACATCTGACTCCCTCCAACTTATTCTTAGGTGCCATTGTGCTGTGGAAGGGCTCCTATATTCAGAAATGCATTGCAAACAACTCACCCTTTCCCACCCATTCTTCTCCCCACACTTCTGACATGGCAGATAAATACTTTTTACGATTACATGAAGTTTAGCACATGCTACATGAAGGGTCTCTTCAGAGGTTTTCAGACTACAGCACAGCGTATATGATCTACGCTTCTGATTTGATCACTGTCTCATGAAAAAGTCGCTCCATTTCGTTGGCTCATACCTGATTACTGGTGGCCATTATCAAGGTTCTCGTAGGCGCAGATTGGGGTTTACCACTTGGCATAGGCAATGCAGGTGGTAAACTGGCCATAAGCTGAGTCGGTGCTTGCAGACTGAACTGGTAAACATTAGGAGCTGTGCAAGGTGGTGTATCAGAATCCTTTTGGCAGAGAAAAAGGGGAAAAGAAAAGCAACTTTACAGAAAGTACAGTATATACAGGCTATGCATGTGAAAATGCACCCAAATATCAACTCATGTGAATACTGTAAAATTTAATGATTTTTTTTCAATGGTAAATAATTAAATACAAGCCAACACTATGTTTATTTTACACATCTAACACAAGCTTAATTGAACCTGCACAAAGGAGACAGTGTCAACAGGTCTATGGCAATCACAGGGCAGTTCCAGGCAGCACAATCTAAAGCCAGAGTTATACATCTACCAAATTTGAATTAAAAGATGGGAACTAAGGCTGGGGAAAAAACGGAACAAGAACAGCGACACTGTTAGTGATACAAGGGCTAGAATTTTGTGTCATGACAATCAGTCCTCTGAACAGTGTTCTGGATTGTATGTATCTGTACAGCAGTTATTCACTCTAATTGTTACAGTCTTCTTCCCTTCTACCCAGCAACAGCAAAGTTAGGGCTCCATCTACCAAGAAACAAGGAAACAATCTGCCATTCAAGACTACTATATGCATACCAGTTACCCACTTCACTGCTGATTAGAGTTCTATTCCCCTCACTTTCCATCAGATATCCGAGTGATAATTCTCAGGGGAAGCAAGATGGATGTAGGATTACAGAAAAAGATACTGTAATGGAACTGGTATTACTGAGTACTACTACTCCTCCTGCCAGCCTGACCAACAACAATTACAGATGCATCAGAAGCAGTCATAACAGTTGATGTTAAAACACTGTGTGCCTGGAGCACTTAACAGACAAGCAGCAAGGTGGTGAACAGACATGCAGGGCTTTACAGGAATTACTGAATTTGAAAACACCCAACTGCCTGCCTCAATTCGTAAATGACATTATTTTTTGAGAAAGTTGAAAAGCAAGCAACAGCCTTTTGAAACAAATTTGAACAGAGATCTTGAAACTTATTTTCCAGCCATAACACAGTGGCAACAGATAATACATTTTACTGCTGCTTTTTATCTCTCCCTTAATTCTAAAGTGTTCTGAATTTGAAAATATGGAAAACCCGATTCTTTATCCCAAACCACTAGTGTTTTTTTCCATTCACAGCCGTCTGGCTCAAAGTATATAGCAAGAGGGGCTTGGCCAATTAGTAGTTTAGGAATTACCATATTAAAAGAAATTTTTGGCTCAAATCAAGGATCTTTAACAGTAATTACTGGAATATTCTATTACTCTTTCTCTAAAGATTAATTGCCTCAAAGCAACAACTTTTCAGTTAAATCAAGTAAACTTTAAATAGACCTCCAGTACTACTACTCGCCCTCATATGGCCTTGCTTTTCAAATTAGATTCTTCAGTTAAGAGACTAGGCTGTCTAGGAAAATATTTTCAAGAACAGAAACAAGAAAATATTTTAAAGCTTTTCTTGGGAAAAGGAGAAGATCCTTTAACAGAGACTGACAGTTGTGAATACTGAGCAGCGTAAGCAATGAACTACTAGAAGGCAAAAATTGCACCCCAGCTGAAGTTAATACCCACTGTAGAAATGGTCCTTAAATAAAACAGTCAGCTATTAGAACAATCATTCCTTTATTGGTCCATATAAAGTTGTGCTTCCTAAAAAACAAGTTCTAGAAAGAAAGGAGCTGCTGTCCTACTAGACCAGAGGTCCTCAGACTGTTTAACCAGGGGGCCGGCACGCGGATGCAGTGGCAGGCAGCCATCTGCGGCTGCTTGGTTTCCCCCCCAACCCCCGGCGGGGGGGCGGGTCAGGGGGGTCTGTAAATACCAGGGGCCGGATTGAGGACCCTGGGGGGCCGTATCCAGCCCGTGGGCTGTAGTTTGAGGACCCCTGTAACTTGGTCAACTAGTGGTAAAAGTTACAGTATACTTTTGTGAAGCAGTTTCAGGTTATTTGCATCATGAATTCATAGAGACAAATCACACTGGTACCAAGAATCTGTGCACAAACTTATGTCTTATTTCTGAGATGTTTAGCATTTAATAAATATGTTCACAGTGGGGAACTACATGCTGTAGCACTGATCAAAAAATTAAGCTTAGTTGTATGCACATGCAAAGCCAACTGCCCAGATGAGATGGTGGTTTTTTCCTTTGCCCAGTCCTACAGTATTAGCCATGGGAACAGGCTAAGGTCTCTACAAAGATGAGGGTGACACATTTGGTAGAGTCAGGTACAGGGGCAAGAATTTGGATTTATAAACTGAAGTTTATTTAGATACTATTGACCATGGAATTATTCAAAAGATGGAAAAATAAGGAGGGCATAGTCATGTTTGAACAGACAACTTCTGAGCATGCTTACAAGTAATCATGAGCAGGCAGATGTGAGGGAAAAGGGGACCTCACTGTCTATCCAAACCAATGTGTCATCTTCTGCAATGCAACCTTCACAGACTTTCTCCTCTGCTTAGATACAATTAGATCCCCTGAAGATTCACATACCTAACCCAGATGGGACGCTTCCCATTTATAAGATTTCTAAGGGAGAGCTGAGCAACAAAAAGTTAACTCCAGTATGGAAGGAACAGCAGATGAAAGAAAGAATCATGTGGTTTAACCGAGACTAGATGAATTTCAGCACAAGAAAGCTTGTGTTACTTTCATTTTGTAACAGGTATGTTCATCTGCCTCTTTTTTTACTGATACGTCTCATACAAGCAGATTGTATCTCTCTTCTGAGGCAATCCTGAACTGCTATCAGGATTACTATATGGAGGTGATGGCCTGACTTCTCATCAGCATCAAAATGCGTTTGTGAAGAGCAGCATTACTGTTCTTACTCAAACTGAAACATTAACCTCAGTGATGAGAAAACTGAGCTCCATGTGAACAAAATTATTTTCCCCAAGCACTGCCTACACTAAGAAACTGTGTCTTACTTAGTCTTCTGGACAGGATTCTTAAGTGTCATGTGAAAACTTGAAGCATTACAGAAGCTCAAAAGACCTACAATAAATGCATACAGGTAATACTGTCACTTTAGATCCATGTCTGGAAGACAAAAGCTTTGAGCCTTACTAGGGTAAGGGCTACAGAAGTCACACTGCAAAAAGATGAATTTAAAATAAAGGGCTAAGATACCTCAACTGATTTTAGCAAATAATCTAGGGATAAAGCCGCAATGACTGCACTAAGAGCCAAGATAAGTTCCTGATCTCTTGAATGCCAATCATACAGACCCTCATCCTGCAAGGAAAATACCTTCTAGAGATGTTTTTGGAAACAGACTGACACAGGCTTATCCTACTGCAAAGTATCCATTTTAATACATACTCTAAAGCAGTTTCAACTTTCTAAGAACTTAGTATCTGGAATGAGGATTTCTACTATTCATAGCTTTGATTACCGAGGACTCTTTAAATTTACCCTAACATTAGAAAGATGATAAAAGTCTGGAAGACACTTAGAAACTCAAGTGTTACTGATGAACTCTCACTTAACTACAAATTTTGCTTGAGGAATCTTATCTCCTAGCCTTCTGTCTAGACAGAAACAGTGAAACACTGCAGTCACGTGACAGATGAAGAGCTGAAGCAATCTTACAATCCAAGCTTCTCTTTCTGACATTGGAAGAGAACAAAAAAATCCCTTCCTGTTCCACAAAATGCGTCTCCCATTATAAAAAGGACCTAATCAGCAAAAAGTATTTTATTCGCCAGAAGCTCCTTACTATGTCTGACCATACAGGCTTATTTCAATTCCATTAATAACTCAAGGCTTACGATACAAGGTAAACTGTAGTGGTACATCCATCCATCAAGACAACAGTACCCTTTCAGAAATTTCATATGCATTCAATTATATTAATAAACTTCCTGTCCATGACTGTAAATGTATGAAGAAGCGGTGCCTTCTGCTTTGTTTCATGATGTAGTCAGTTGAGGAGTTTCAATTGACTAATGATAGCTACCATTTCAGAGTTTTCAATTTCCAAGACAGTTACTATTTTCAAAAGCTGGAGTGGCTTCAGAAGATTCATTCATGATCTCAGTCTAAGTTTTGTGGTAAAAGAATCTAACTATCCTGGAAGTCAGTATTCAGAAATCAAAACTTAAACAGAATGCAAGTTTCTTGCTAATGTGATAGATCTCCATTTCCATACCCCGTTCCCCAGAAGTGAACTACAGAAGCCTTAGCAAAAAGGTTCCTACTGTTTCCATTCCCCAAACTTTTCCCACTGATTAAACAATTTTTTTCTTTCCACAACATGCAGAAGCTGCAAGCTGTGACAGCAATGACCACTTCAGTAAAAGTTATGTTCCACCTTTGAAAGCAAAGAACTGAAAATAGTGAGAAAATCAGTGCTTATAATTAGCGCTTAACACTGTACAAATTTTTTTTCATGTGCTCCTCTCCTTTCTTACATATGAAGTGATTTAACAGGTAACTACTGCCAGCCTTACTCCTTTTGCCTCTTTTCCCATTCTGGCATTCTCCATTACACCTGCGTTAGCATTTCACATTATTATGAGCCAATTCATGGAGGTGAACCACAGAAACGGTAAACACCTTCTTACTAGCTTCAGCTTCTGAACTGGGTCACCACAGGACTAGATGAATACCAGTGTAGAAAAGGCAGCAGCTAGTAAACAGAAACATCCCTAGCAAGAATATCCAACTACTGGATTGGCTTAATAGAAGTATAAAACCATACTCCTCTAGAACATAAAAGTAAATCCAGAAAATTTCAGACATTTCACAGTTTGGGGCCACATGCAGGAGCAGAAATCCATGCATGCTCCTGTTTCAATAGTTTTAGCCCCAGCGTACTTAACTCTGCTCGATAAATGAACATGCTTCCAAGACAACTTTATGGATTACACCACCACCCACATCTCATTTCTTCCGTATCAGCTTGTGTCATATCCCTTTTTGGAAGGTGGAGCCATAACTTTAACTATGGTGTAAACAAAGTAGATTTGAGGTGAATAAAATTTCTGCTTCTATGGGAGGTCACAGGGGAGAGAACTTGCATCAACATAGTTGCACTGCTTCTATTTGCCAGCCTATAAACAATACAAAACAGTCTCTAGTAAGACACAACTGGTTTATTTTTCTGTCTTTAGGTTCAACTGCATTGCCAAAGGAAAATACCTTTGTCATTGTGCTTATGGGAATGGAAAAGTGAAAGAAGAGATATAGGATACACAAGCAAACTGAAAAATATGCATCCTCCAAAAGTGTTAGTGTTCATTTTACAAAGATAAAAAAAATGTAGTCTAATTAGTATCTACCAACACTAAATACAAGCACAGTACCCCTTTTTAACCTCACCTCATTATATCCTGCCAGGTCTGACTGTGGGCTTATTCCATGTTTTATCAATATTCACTGTATTTCATATAAGGCATCTTAAATAAAAAAAAGGTCCCCAAAGTGTGACATCTCAAATTTCCTTTGTTACCCCTAGTATTTTAATTTCACAGGCTTTCAACTGGTTTGTTATTGTTAACAGTACAGTAATATTTCAAGCTAGTGTTTTCCAAGTTAAACAATTATTGGACTCACTATGCAAGCTGAACATGCTAGAATATAAACACTGTATTTAGGTTTTCTTCCATCCCAAAATGGCTTAGGTACCTTTCGGCGTTTTTTCAGGGGAGGGAATGTTAAGATATGGCAAGAACATAACTAGCCTTTGGCATCACAAAGCAGTCAAAGCTTGACTTGTACATAATTCCTTGCTTCCCTCCTTACTTCACTGACATCATAGCAGTAAAATCCAACTTCACTTGCTGATTTACACATTCTTTCTGTACCCTTTGCTGCTTATAATAACTTGTTATTAAATAAAATTACTTGATAACTTCGTGTTCAAAATTGTGCCTCCTGCAGCCTTGCAGAAACTTACTCTTACTTCAGGTGGACAAAGGACTGCTTAAAGCAACTAAGACAAGAACTGAAGAGCATGAGAATATAAAACAGCACTGGTCAGAGACACTGGTTAAAAAAGTCAAAACAAGTGTGGGACTATATAGTGAAAAAGGAAAATGAACAAAAGCAGCACTGGAAAAAATTGTTTCCCTTTGGGTCCACAGAAGCTGTCAGTAATCTGCAAAGGAAGAATGGGAGAAAACACTGACATTCTAAAGGATTTGGGCTTAATTGATTGGGGACATTTAAGAGTATTTTTTTCCCCTGGCAACATCAGGTTCTGTGTCTGCACACTCAGGGTTACCCATTGCTTTATTTGGAGACAAGCTGGCTGTAAGTCAGTACTCACATCTTTCTTTAAAGACTAAAGATTAAGAGCCTACTTTTTAGAACACCTGCCTTCTGTTTGTTCAGGAAGGAGAAAAAAGATCAAATCTGCATTCTTCTACAAAAAGACTATCAACTATACATACATATATTTGAATTGTTACTTTGGTTAGGACATGAGAGTATTCAGGCAGGTAGAAAGAAAGGAGAATATGTAGCTCTTGTCAGAATTTTGTGAGAATTTTGTTAGGCCACCCCCTTCTGTCCCCTCTTCCTACACACACAATTTCAACTGGAACTCTACAAATTAATCATAGTTGTTAACACAGATTTAACAAGACTACAAGAAGAGCTGTTACAGAAACTGTTCTGAAATGTCTGTCCCTCTACTGCAGATAAGCACATGCCTTACACCTGCAAATTTAATAGCTTTAAAAAAAGCAACATTTACCAGGACAGGGTACGTCACATATTCTTATCACCTCTACCTGTGAACAGGGAAGTACAAAAGTCCCTGCTAATAAGCTGAAATCCAGAGTCTTTGACTAACAGGAAGGAAGGGGAGATGGTGATATCTTCATTAAGCATGTTGAGTTCAAGTACTAGGCCACCGTTACCGCAGAGGAAGTAACAGTTCCAAAGTCTGCAGATCTTGCTTGCATTCAGCAGAACAATAGCAGTAATGACTATTATAGTCTTACCAGTCATATTTATATACTACTCTCACAAATGTAAGCATCCAATCAAAGTACTGAACAGGTTCCATGGAACACTTCGTATCCCCTAGCTGGTGGGGGCAGCATGGTGGGCAGATCAAACACTGACATTCTGAAGAAAGGTTATTATAAAGGCTGAACAGCAATGACTACACCTAAAATTTCAAAAACAGTCTGAAAGAACATATTGTAAATGCTAAAAATTTAAATAGAGGCAAGGATTGTTCTCTTCCCCAAACTAGACTATACAGGCACCTTGTTCACAGAAACATCAACTACCTTGACATGACTACATGGTCACAAGATGTCAGAACTTTTCACAAAATAATCTTGTTGTACAAGCCCAAGGAACATTAATACCAGAAACACTGAGATAAGGTACATGAAATTTCTTAGAGCCAAACTTCTAACGGACAGCTTTGAGATTCTGTACTGGAATGGATATGAGATTATATATCCATTAGGTAACAAAAAGGAGGTTTAAAAGTTTCTGTGAGCCATTACATCTGTTACTGATACACAGGTATCACTATCCCATAAAACGCTATGCTTTATTTGGCACAACAGCATCAAATCTGCAAAGCATTCTTAGCACCAGGAATTATACCAGACCAAAATGAGACTGCAAAAACATACTGGGATTATTTTTCACTTGGCAGAGACTGCTGATCAAGCAGCAGATATTCTCCAGCACTACTCTAGGACTTCCTGAGCTAATAAAAAGCAGCTTTCCACAATGCTTAAGCAACAAGAAATCCAGGTCACCAGCTACAGAGTGCAGGTCCAGAACAAAAGCACCCAGGAAAAAAAGGCGTTTCAAGAGGAATTTGGTCACTGCTTAGGTTCTCAGACTGACATCTACAACTAGCCAGATCAAGCAGAGAGCTGGGGGCAAACATAGCTCATTTCATCTGGGTTCAGATTCTCATAACAATCACTTAACTCAGTATGAAGGTTGAAGTGAGATTTCCTAATGCCAGAGACTTATTTTCTACCGTGCAACAGTTTAACTCTTGCTCCCATACAGTAAACACTCATGCACTTTGTACTGCCCTTGATGGCAAAGATATTTATAAAGCACCTTCCATTATTCACTTCTACATTCGTTGGATCGTGTAGGAATGCGTGGTATTTTGCAACTTACCTGTTTGCACAACTGAAGAATACATACTGCCTTTTTGTCAGGGCAGCGTATGGTATTTTAAATACCTGCACAGTGGTATACTTCACTGAGAGAAGACTTACTACTCGGATCAGTTTCACAATTAACAGAATCCAGAAAAATATTTTGATGATCAGATTCCTTGTAGCCATAGGTTTATTTCCATGTGTTCCTCAGTTTGCTCCTTGTCACTAATATTTATATTCTTCACAGAGCTGAGGTAACACGGCAGGAACTTCAATACTCAGTATTTTGCAAGGAACTACATTAGAAATGCCAGTGAGAGTCAGAGCTCTGCACTAACGTGTACAGCGAGACAAACACAAACTGAACAGCTACCTCACTAATAGTAACAGGGATACCAGAGGACAGATTTGTCTTCTACAGTCTTCAATCCAAAGTTTACTGGGCCTTATGAAAGCTTGATGTTGTGACTAAGATGTCAGTTTGCTAGGACGCTTACAAAAGACAGCACAACTAGAATTTCATCAGCCAGATTGTGCTAGCATAAGGCATTTTGTAAATAGCTTTACTGCCTTGGAAAAACCATAAAACCATACTTTCTGTACAAATTATTATATAGTCTCATTAGATCCAGTTCTTAAGTTTTGGGCTGTGTAGATAGTGGTCCAGAAGTGTGTTCCCCTGCAAGCTAGTCCTGGATGCACAGAGGTAAAAGCAATCATCCACCTGAATATGAGGCACCATACTGAGGAAAAGCACATACATATAAAATGTATATAAGGAAAGAGAAGGCTGCCCTTGAAGGAGGCAGTTCTCTTGTTCCTCAGTGGTACACAAGTTCTCATCTTCAAAAGGTTACCATCCGTGTGGTCCCCAAAGGAAGAGAAGCAGTAGCAGGAATGGAAATAACTCAGGGTAGCAACTTTAAGCTGTTATATCCCCACACTTCCATTTTTCTGAGTACGTACAAAAGTTGAGAGGCTGACTTCTAAACGTTAGCTCTGGCTTATGCCAATCCAGTCTCCAGAAAAAACTGCTCCTTTTTGTTCTATTCTGAAACCTGTTCTCCTGCTGCTGGAACAAATCTAAAACCACTGCTATCTCAAGTGCCTGTAAGTCCAAGACACCAGGAGCCTTGTCTATTCCATAAATATGGCTCAGCAGCTGAATAAAAGGCAAGAATCTGTAATGTGAGAACTTTTTAAAGGAAACCTTTAAAAACCATACAGCATGCTGTATTACAACCTATTAAACTAACTACTGTTACAACCAACTATTAAACTTTTAAGGTTTAATAAAAAATGTTGGGATCCCTATGAGCAACACTGTACTGCTTTGGTAACACCTGATTACTTGATATATAGTGCCAACATTGCTTCCAGAACATACTGATGAATACATGCAAGGCCTCCAAGACTTACAGCTGGTGTACAGTGATGTGGCGACTTCAGAATGTAACTACATCTGTGCTAGAGTGGATGGCTGGAATACTTGGAACATCAGTAGACAAAGTTCAAAGAGGGGCAAAATGACCAAGTAAAGTCACAAGTTGCCAAGCCTACTTCTCTTCCTCAAAGCACATAAAAGTGACTTCTATTATACTGGTAGACAAATCTCAGAAAGGTCAAGGTACAGCTGATCCCTATTACCAGAGAAACTTTAGCAGTAAATTGAAAAGCAAATACATTACGAAGTTCCTCTAATTTGCCAGCAAGGCTCTTGTACTTGATACACAGCAAACGATTTTCTGCAGTCACACAACATACATCTCCAAAAAGTGTCTTGACACAGACCTTCTGCTTAAGGTTAGCAGTGACAGAGGGATGAATATATTTTATTAAACTAAAACCTTAATTATTGGGAAGAGATCAGCAAACTGTCAATCTAAGATCTCCCCATGTGCTCCATTTGCTTTATAATCTGTACCTAGCTTTCAGTATCAGAGTTCATAAGATTTAAGTTTAAATGAATACAGAATCACTCCTGAAGAACAATCTCTCCACAAGATCAGAGCAAACACTACATGCAACTAGTAATGAGATGCACCATATTCATACTCCTTTGTTCTGAAGCCGGTACCAAAGTTCACTGCGTCCTACTTATTTGAGCGCACCAGAAGTCTTGGCAGAAGTGCTAGTTGACACACACTAGATGCTCCTTTGCTGAAATCTGTACATAGCATTATCTGTATCATGCCATGGGTAGCATCTTCAAATCCAGCAGAATAGGTTTCTTTTCCTGAATCAGGTGCAGCTCAGGACTGCTCAACCAGAACTTGCTCATCCTCACATATCCGAGTGTGAGTAGGATGAACTCATCAACTGTTTGTCAGAAACCTGCCATTCCATTCCAAATTAAAACAATATGCTGGTGGCCTACTAAGGACATAATAGCAATACATGACCGGGGCTTAAACTAGGGTCTGTCACAAGACATGGGCATAAGGGGTTTTATTTTGTTAAAAAGGGTACTATTTCCATTTATTTTGTGGATGCCCAACTGATTGCACATCTTTCTTGTTGAGAGCTTCCTTTCCACTTTTCATTAATTTGTCTGGCATCAGCCAATGAAGTTTCACCTTCAATGTTAAGCAAAAAGGAACTAAGGGGATATCATAACCACTCACCACCAACTATGCTGGGAATGCATAATATTAAGTAAATATTTGCATTTTCTCATAAAACTACTACAGAAAAATCCTTCCCACTGACATATTAAAACCAAGAGCATGGCTACTAGTATCACTGGCAAGCATCATGCTGTTCTTTTTCCATTAGCCAGATGGTGCAACTAAACAATTTACCATATTTACTGGTGGTGGAGTGAAAAGACAATTCAACACAGAAAATTCAGTAATGTAGAGGAATTACAGAAAATAACCAAAACATGCAAAGAAGGCGCTCGTCCCTCAAAAGTTATTAAACTTTTACTGAATAGATTTCCCAACTTTTAATTCCATATTTGACTAGTTTTTGAAAGCATTCAAGAAACAGGTACTTGGACCTCTCTTGGCATCATCCAGTTATGTGCTACTGTAGTTAACTGGATGTTACATCTTGTTCCAGTCAATACCTCTACCTAGCACAGAATGCTTCGGTAGATTTATGAGCACCTCATGCCATGCAATGTAATTTTGTGCTTTATAATCTGCACTGCCCGATCCCATGTTGATTTAACTCCATACCAAAACAAAAAGACCTTATAGAATCTTAAAGAGTCTGGGAACATACCTAAAGAGACTACAGCCTCCTCTTCCAGGAAGTTACAATGAAGCCCAGTGATCACTTTCAAATTGTACTTTCAAACAAGGAAGCTGACAGCAAGACTGTAAATGGGGCCCTATTACCATTAAAACATGAACTGACTGCTTGGCTGAACATTTCAAGGAGTATTACTCACCTTCACAACACAATATGATATTCATGTTCCACTTGAGATGGACAAAAGGGACCAGAACTTGACAATGAGAAGTTTTGTTTGATGGGAAGATTTACAAAGATTAATTAGCACTTCTTAATTAGCTACTGTTAACTTGGGGGTTTATATATATTACAACTAACTACTACCACACAAAGAGTACCAAAGACTTAGAACAGAGTTAAGAAATTTATTTTAAAAATATTTGATTTTAGTATTTTTTCCTGGGCAAAGGAAGCTATTAATCTGCTATAGCAGCTTAGGGGTAGCACCACATTAACTGCTGTTGTATCAGCTGAGGCTTTGAAAAGTATGATAAACTCTGCTTATTAGTTTAACCCATTAAAGAAAAAGCTTACAATGTCACTGCCGGAGAGTGATGATACAGAAGAGGCAGATGAGCCAGAGGATAACTGTTGTGTACTAGGCAATGATAAAGCCAAGCGTTGGTTGTAAGATGGTTCAGAGTCTCTGTTCTGTTGCTGTTCTCCATTGCATGGAGCTATCTGGTCTCTTATTTTCAACCTATTATCTGTTAAGAGAAAACACAGGTATCATTTAAGAGCACAGAATATAAATACATGGGCCCTGAAGTCTAAGAGGAGCTGCAGTTTAACAACCTAATTGAAAAAGGCTCAGAGAAAAGCAGTCTTGGGCTAGAGTTACAAACTCCTTTTATTTTTTCCTACCTATCTCAAAGTAATTAATTTCAAGGCATGAGTATTTTCAGTTAGATCGAATTCAAGAAAAGATTCCTGGTATACCTACCAAGTTCAGGTGATAAATTAATTTTGCTCCCCCACTTCTTTTTAATCCAGGCCCTGTAGTCAATCACTTCTTGGGTCACTTTGATGATTCTACCTAATGTGCTAAAAAAATTTTTCAATTAAGTATTAAAAAAAGAATGTTGTTTACATACTTGCAACATTACAATAAGCAATCAAATTACTCTAAGTCGGTTTGAGATATCCCTAAGCAAAGAATCCTTTTTAACTTTCATTTCCTTAGCACACCATTTAATTCACTGAAGCACCGCAATTTTTCAAGTAGTGTATTACTTATCTTCTACCATACTAACATGCAAACACTGACACATGTGAGATTTTTACTCTATTTCAAAATGAAAATAATCTTAATTATCAAGAATGTACATGCAGATACCAGTGTACTTGATAAAAGCAATTTACAGGTTCTTGCATTTCTCCATATAACCAATCTTTGTTCCACAGAATCTGGATTACAACGGTTATGGGACACACAGAAGACACTAATACCCCAGCCCTCCAACTGATCTTCACACTGAAGACAGAGACCTTCACCAGTCCTTGCTTACAGATTTTACAAGACAACTCAAAAGGTGTAAGACCTCCACAACTATAAAGGAAGTACCATGGATCGTGAGGTAGTGGAAACAAGAAACACAGACTGGCTCCAAAACCAGAACAAGTTAGAATTTAAGAAAATTCGTAACAGTAAGTGGTTCAGAGAAAAAGCCTACCTGGTCCTGCTGAACAGTGACCAGTTAACAACAAGTACAAAGCAGTATTTCTCCAACATACCTTCCCAACATTCAGCTATTTGAATTGTTCTTCTTGAGCAGGAGTTGTGTCCTTGTTTGAGAGCTAAGCTTTGAAGCTTTCCTTTCATCAGGGAATAGTAGCTGAAACACTAACTATAAACTCCATGCTCAAGACACATGAGGGACTGACTACTGTACAAAAATGGGCTGTGAGAAGTCACCATCTTGGAGAAGGTAGCATTATCATAGTTTTGAAAATCTCCAACAGATACAACAAAGCTTACTTTGCATCTCACATCGTAAAGGTACATTATACCTGTACAGGAATTTCTTTTGGTTTAGGTGTATAATGGGAAGGGAGGACATGCATAGCATAAGCATATTTAGACCACCTTTATTTTATTAGGTCATTTCATAGTAAGACTTCAAAGAGGAGCAATAATTCTCCTACTGACTTAGGGTTTACTATTTCATGCGAGACCAAATACCACATATTCCATGTTTAGTCTTCCAACTTTAAAGGCATGTCAGCGTGTTAGTACTGCAAAAGGCAGTCCAGCATTTTAAGCAAATATTGAACCAAGTATCATCTAAGTTACAAGTTCAATAGCTGCAGAAGGACCTTACAGACAGAATTAATGTCATCCCCCGTTCATGTATGTAATGTAGATAACATGATACATGTTGGAAAATAAAATCTTGAATTTCACATGCAGAACTAAAGGCATGATTGGCACCACTCAGCAACTAGAGATGTGGGTTAAAATAGGTGATTCTTTGGAAACCACAGTTCAATAGCTAAGTAGAGCACATTAAGAAAGGAACAAATGACACTGAGGATAGTATTTTGTCAATGTACACTCCCATGACATAACAGCATTTCAAATACTCGATGCAGTTCTGGCTTCTCAATCTCAAACAGGAAGTCAAGTCAAAAGAGACACAATGAAGACAGGGATGACCAACACTGCAGAGAATCAGCTATGGCCCTTAAGTTGCAGTTCCCAAGACAGCAATGCCAATATTGGACTTAAACATACACATACTGGGTCAGAGAAGAAAATCTTGCAACTAAAGGTTTCATCTGAGAATACCTTCAGAAAGATCTGAGCTTTTACTCTAGGATAACCCATAAATTTCACAACTACTACCAGCTGTGTCAGAAACAGAAAATGAATATGAACTGAATATAAGCTCTTGCGGAGAAAGAGTTCATCAAGTCTGAAGCTTCTTGGACTACCTTCCCAGAAGCAAATCAAGTCATGCCTTCATATACCAGAAGGAAAATGAATTACATACACTGGTATTTTTATCAGCATGGGCAACATATACCAAAAAATGCCTGCTGTCAAATAGGTGTAAAGGGTGAAACGACTGCTACACCAACAATTACGGTGGAGTTGCACATACAGAACCTGGGAACCTCCTCCCTCACTAGCTTCTTTGACAGAGAATAGATCAAAGGCCCAGACTCATTTTTGGTAGAAAGACAGCAAAAAAGAAATTCACTAAGTTATCAGGTCAGAAGTTCAAAGGCAAATCTATACTACACCACTCATACACCAAAATTAAAAACATTCATTCTGAGACATCAGAAACTGAAAGACAACTAAGGCTATACTATCATATACTTAATATAGCAGGAAAGAAAAAGGAAGCAAGTGTGATCAAAGTAGATAATGGAACACCATTTCATGTATGGGACTCAAGCACATCCATGGGGTCAGAGAATTTTTTTTAAGTAAACATCTAAAAACTATGTTTATATCTGTTTTTAACACTGAAAATGCTTAGGAACAGCAAAACCTACTTATCTGCTATACTTTAATATGAGGAAATTCCACACTTTGGGGTTTTTTTTTTTGGCTGAGGACAGAATTTCTACAGATGAGACACTCCCACAATTCTTTGGAGATGCTTGTTTGAAGACATGGAATAGACACAGTTAACCAGTTAGTAAAATTAGACAGTTGTCCTATGAGATGCCCCTTTAGGGTTTTTCCCTTAATATTATTACATAGTAAAACCAAGAATAAGCTATTTACATACCTAGGTCATTTTATGATAAAAGCTTAGAAGCTCCTCTTTTTACACACTTCAAGCACTCAGTTCACAGGGATACTTTCTAGCTGTCATTAAAGCACAACTATGGTGTAAATAAATCTTACAATCACTCTTAAAAGGCTCAGGTTGCTGACATAAGATTCAGAAGAATCCAAGTATCTAAAGCTCCAGTCAAGCTCCACACGAACAAGTGAGTACCAGAGCAGGAAAAAACATTGAGTCTGTGAAAGACCAGTCAAAATAACTGTTCAGGGCTCCTTAATTGAACTTAGGAAATATCCTCCTGGTATTAAAAGGGCAATATAATCTAAAAGCGGAGTTTTAGAGGAGCACCTGAGAAGGATCTGCTTGCGCATGAGCCTAAAAAAACCCCAAAATACTAAAACCTTGACTCACACAAAAACTCTGTGGAGGAAAAGCTGATATTGCTGACACCTCTTAAGAAACAGCATGCATCCTAGTGACAGCAACCCACCATTCAGGATGTGAAGCAAAGGACCGCTTCAGATGCCACATTTCTCATTTGTCAGCAGATCCAGCAAGCAAGTTTAACATTCCCTCTGACAACTCCTAGAGTTCCCAAGGCTATCTTGGGCCAACCAGGGGCAACCCAAACCTAACAGACCCGTCAGCAGTTGGATCATTTGAACTGTACACTAGGAAAATATCAAAGAGCTTTCAAGCACAGAGGAAAAGATCACTTCATATATAGCCCAGACTGCTGTTGTTTTGAAGATTACTACCTGTCAACGACAACTCCAGATATGCAGTAGCAAAACCCTGCCAAAGCTTCCTCAAACTCTGAATTCTAGCCTGTTAGCATGACAGTCCCTTTCCTCATCCACCTGTACCACATCTGGCACCAACAAGGAGGAGCCTGTTACCAATCTGCAACTCTGAAACCTTTCTTCAGTTCCTAGAAGTCTTAAGTTATACTGGAAAGGCACATCACAGCAGAGCCAGTCTTCCATTCCTCATTTCATATGACCTTTTCGGTCTCCCAAATGCAGCTACACTGCTGTTTAGAGGCAGTCTGAGCACACATTCATATCTGAACCATGCAGCAGGCCCAATGCATAAGCCAACATCCTAATCTACAGACAAATGTATTAACCTAAGGATGACATCTTTGTCACATCTGGATCAGCATAACTTGCAGATGTCAAATGGTACAATACTACTCTCCATCTTCCTCCAAATGTGAACTCCTCCTGCTTCTCTTGCTTCTCATCTGCCCATCACACAGTCATAACCTGGATCAACTTCTTGCTATGGCAGAAGTGTTGATGTATTTGTTTTCAGTTAGAACAGAACATTCTCATCTGACTCACCTTCTGACTGCAGGCCTACTAGATCTTATACAAGGCAAGAGTCAGGAATACACAGACTGAGAAGGAAGAAAGAGGGCCACTGACAGGAGACAGCCCACAGATAGTTAGGCTAGACAAGGTATAATGTGAATTTGAACCTTAATATATAGACCATGGACAAGGTAGTAACATATACTCCACTATTTCAAAGGATACGAATCAATGAGCAAGAGCTTGCTGCCAAACATCTGCTAAGGCTTCCTGTGGTTTATCAAGAAACAGAATAAAACTGGAAAAATGGTCACTAACTTGAAACTTCATATCCAAAGAAGAGCGATGAAGCTGGTGAAGGATCTGGAGAACAAGTCTAATGAGAAGCAGCTGAGGGAACTGGGGTTCTTTAGTCTGGAGAAAAGGAGGCTCTGGGGAAAACTTACTGTGCTTTACAACTACCTAAAAGGAGGTAGTTGTAAAGGTGAGTGTCAGTCACACTCTTTTTCCAAGTAAAAAGTGAGAGGATGAGAGGAAATGGACTCAAGTTGTACCAGGGGAGGTTCAGATCAGGTATTAGAAAAAATCTCTTTACCAAAAGGGTTGTCAAGCATTGGAACAGGCTGCCCAGGGAAGTGATGGAGTCACCATCCCTGGAGGTGTTTAAAAGCTGTGTCAATGTGGCACTTACAGACATGGTTTAGTGATGGTCTTGGCAGTACTAGGTTAACAGTTGGACTTGATGGTCTTAAGGGTCTTTTCCAACCTAAATGATTCTAAGATTTTAAGAAAATATCACTCCTCACAGACTTCTTCAGTTAGCTCACTTGATGACATACTCTTCTTGAGAGACAGGATATGGCCAAAGACCATACTGAAGTTGTGCAAAGCACATACTGACACTGACCCTTAAACAGAAGCTATCCTGTCCATAACTGTATTTTACAGCTAGACTAATGTCCCTGTGACCCCAAATACTAAGAAATCAATTGTCATTTTTCAAACACCTCAGCTAAAGTTACAACACCAAACCTGACTTTGTGTACAAGTTACACAGATTCAAAATGGATCAGTCTCCTTGTTTTATATTTAGGAAAACTCTTTCTTCCAAGATGATGGGAGTCTGCTTGCTCTAACAAAATCTACTGAATTATCTATGAACCTCTCCTGAGCCATTCTTGAAAGAGGACGGGTGAAAGACTGGGGACAAAACAGCATTAAGGTGATTTCTGTAGCTGTAAAAGATTAAAGATACCTTCAGGACTCAGCTGATTACTGTTTCCACTCAGAAGATAGCTTTCAACCCCCACTATACTCTAGATGTTATATCTGAAAGCTTGAATGAAGACTCTAAGAATGATTTGCATCTACCCCTCACTCTGTGGGATCTATTACTTACAGAACATGGACAAGAAAAAGGCCTATGCTAAAGGACAGAAATCTGACTTTTTCCACACCAGGAATATCAGAAGCAGCCACTGGCTAGAAAGCCTTATATTAACTTAGGCTTGTGTTCCTTTGAGTTGGACTGACCCAGAAAAAGTGCAGTAACAATCAGCCAAGAAAGGTCTGTAATCTACTGAGACTGTTATCCACAAAACCAGACTCTACACCGAGATTTTGTACACAGAGATTTTCATTGGGAAGAGCTGCCATGAATTCAAACCCACCCACCAGGCAGCTCTTCTTCAAACGGGATAAACCTTTATCAGCCCGTGGAGTTCAGCCTCCTGCAACCTTGTACCTTTTCAAGTGCTCTTCATTTAAACTCTGTTGATCCTTCTAGTAGAATGTCATATAGCTAGTCACTGCTCTTAAAGGAAGCCCACTGTTTACAGGTTAACTTACCACTAACAATCCTAGAAAAGATAAGGGAGCACAACAAAGGGCTCCTGGATGTCTGAGGCTTTAGGTCTGGCCACTAGAAAAGTCGTATTAGTGCCTCGACCACTCTGCCTAACAGGTGAAAGATCTGAAATACACCAGGACTGCCCAAGCACATCAGGTTTAACTAAAAACTAAGACTGAACATGGAATACTTTTGAGCTTCTGTAACAAACTTGTTACCAAACAACTCATCACCCACCTACAGGTCCTTTGGCATTCACAAGACTGGTGCTGGGGGAACTACTTGTGTACAGGACGTTGTTGAATGCTCTTGCACCAACCACTCCCTTTGACAGAATGGCAAGCCACCAGCCTGACAAGTCCCAAGACTCAAAAATCACTGATACAGACAGCCCAGAACTAGAAGACAGGTCACATGTATGACACCTGAACAATGCTGCTGGGACATCTCCGCAGGTCTGAAGCTGTGACAAAATTCAGATGTTTTCCCAAATACATTAAGTAGTATACATGTAAAGTGCACATACTGATGATATCCGAGGCTTCCACTAAATGTGTTTACAAAGACAGTTTTCGTTGCCTGTAATGAATACAGGTACCTGACTATATCCTTTGGAAAAGCACAGGCCCAGTGCTTTTGACCTTTGGAAGGTCAGGACCCAAGACAAGCAAAACTTCAGTAATCCCCAAGTTGTTCTATCAACACATATAATGATGGAGTTTCATTCAGCAACAGCAATTGTCAGCCAGTACACATTTACCTGATAAAAATTTCATCTATCTTAAAAGAACATCTCAAATGTCAGCCTGTAATATTATGTACCACTCATCCTATACATCTCCATTGCAGGCACAACTGCAGTCTCAACTTTTGTGAATTTAATACCACAGAAAACACTTTGAAAACTATTGAAACATTGTAGTTTTAAATCCACAAGTGAAAGACTGCATCCACTTTGCGGTGAACTCACTACAAGAGAACTATTTTGCTTTCCAATGACATTAATGCTGGAAGTTAACAGCTTGATTAGAGTTTAGAATTGTTATCTGTATCATTTATGAGACTCGTTACAGCCATTCCTCCCTGTGATGAGCTGAGGAGCTCAAAGCTGTTGGGAATGTTGGGAAGTCCCAGGGAAAAAGTCTTCTGACCAAGCCCCAATTTGTACTGAGGATTAGAATAATAGATCCTAGAGTCAATAACGTGAATGAAAATACAACATTGCTGATACGCCTACATTTTCTTTCTCCTCCCCGTTTCAAAAAACAGAAAACTTGCAAAAGTGAGAGCTGAGAAAGTACTAGCTGTACAGTGTTTCTATGAAAGAAATCAAGAGCCGCATTAAAAATGGCACATCTAGAAGCATGCTACTTTTAATGGCAGTTCTGACATTACAGCCAAACTGAACTGGTTCTTTTAATAACCTAATGACATATCAAGCCCGTTAAAACAGCTTATGAGAGCATGTATTAAAGAACTAGGGAGATTTCTAGCCTTACTGTCTAGTTTTGTGTCTAAACAAGCAATTTGATCACATACATTTCTTTCTGCCATAGTACAGACACACATCATACCAAACATTAAACCAGCAGACCTTCCTTCAAAATACTTTAAGCAGAATATTTGAGAAAAGACTAATTATCTTCTGGCTCCCTTCCACATCAAGAGAACCTCACATTGGACTCATCCTGGGTTCTATCATGCTGTCTTCATTTCAACACTGCACATTGAGGTATTATACTCTCATACCACTGGGCAGCCTGAATTTCTGGGCAGATTTCAATACAGCCACAGTTAAACAATAAATAACAATATTCATTTTATTAATTTAGACCCAAGCATTCCTAATTAATTACACAAATAAATGGATATTCAAAAAGTGGACTAATTACCTCTCAGAATCTCTATTTGGATATGATCTTGCAAGTGGTGATACTGCATGGCTAAGAACAATGTAGGCATAATCAAAAACTTGTTTCACTTGCATGGCACCGTAAGAACTTCTGCCAACGTCGTTTCCTGAAATAATGTGACAGTCATCAGATCATCTTTTTTTAATATCAGTAACCAGCAAATTATTCACACTTAAAGCTCAGAAGCCTTAACAATATAGCATAACTATGTTTAAACTAGTTAGCCCATCCTACTCGTATCAGAAACAACTAAGTGTGCCTACCAATAAAAGAAGCTAACCTTACGAATGGCACGTAACATTATGCATTCAATTTACCACTTCTAAAATACTGACGTACCAGCGCCTGAAAGAAACAGATCAGCTTAAAGTTCTAATAGCTGACTTTTAAGAGGGAACCTATCTTAAAGCATCATACCTCACTTACCAGTAGAGTTTCTGCAGGCTAAATTCAGGATAAAATTCCACTTGTGCAACCACGTTATATTCACAGGCCAGGTATACTTACATCAACCCCTACTTAACCTTATCAAAACTACAGATTAATAAACCAGCTCATACAGATTATTTATCTCCACAGGATAAACCAGTTTGTCAAAATCTATCATAGATGATTCCAGAAGTTCGTACAGAATTGTTTTTAGATCACATTAACTGCAGAAGAACATGCTATGAAGCTGCTGTTTATCAGTGACGATGTACAAGCATTGGTCTCATTTACCACCTCGAAAGATGTTGCTATTACTAGCAAGACGACATATTTGGGGGTTTTTTTGTAGATTATTTGGCACCAGACACCAAAGGTTCACTGTCACCACTCAATTTAACAAAGAAAACTTCATTCAAATTGCATGTCTAAAATACAGACTAGATCTTGAGTGGGTAGAAGGCTGCTTACAGTAAAAGGTTCCCTCCTTTAGTATGATGCTTGGAATGCTGCGAGAACACTGGAAAGAGATGAATCACTGAATATGTTTATTTTAAGCTTGAAAAATCAGTTCAGGGCCCATGAACAGGTTCTAATGAAAAACGTGCTTTGAAAATTGATGGATAAAGGAGTCCTCCTTTGGAGGACTGAATCCAATGAGGCTGAATTTGACTTTAAAGGAACTCATTACTTGCTGAAGTATTTTGTCCAGCAAGTCGTTATAGACAAACGTGCTGAGGTATGCCATTTGGGGGGTGGGGGTGGGTGGGAATAACACACCTTGACTTTACTACTTGACAACACGTTTTAGTCCTTCAGGATTCTCCAATCATAATGCCACTAACAGAAAAGCATAATCAATGAAAACAGACTGGGAAAATAATAACATTCTGGGAACACAGAATTTCTTCAGCAATTTACACAGTCAAATAAAAAATGATCAAGAAATGCTGCCTGTTCCTGAAGTAACTGAGCATCTTGTTCTGAATGCACTGCTGCAATATCCAGCAATTACTGCTGCAATATCCAGCAATTACTAGGCTCAAAATGACAGAAGCCTCTCTAAATGGCATATTCACAGTTGGCCTGTAACCTGAAGTAGAAGCAGAGACCAATTTGGGCCTAGGACAGTGAACCTGGGAAGAAACACTGTAGTTAAGTTCAGAGCTGCACTACAAAGTAGCAGAGGACTTCACAAAGGACTTAGTCCAAAGGCCACTGAATAGAGGACAAGGTATTTCAGTGGTCAAGAAATCAGAACAAAAAAATTTAATTCTACTAAAAAAACCTATTGATTCAGTAGAGATTTTCCAGGGGCGGGACATATTGTTGTGTCCTGCAACAATGCCATCTTCCACATAATGACATGCTAAACATATATACAAAAGGGAGTGAAACTGAGAAGCAATACAGAAATGGAATATATAAAAAGTGGCTAAACACACACAAATTGCACTTACTACTAGAGTCTATCTGTGGCTGAACTCTATTATCTTAAGGGTCTTTTCCAACCCAAATGATTCTTAAGAATCGTATGAAAGGAATGAAGAATACACACTGAAACAAAGTGCATTAGTTTAGTCTAATGTGGTCCTAAGGCATCCACATTTGACATGCATCCTGCATGGAGTTATACCAGAATGAAGACACTGCTGCTACAAACTGTTGATTACTCCTTTCTCCAGTTGTTGCCACCTCCACTGGTGCGCCAGCAAAAGAAACCATACACCTTCCCTAATCCACTTACGGCAAACTCAGGCAGTTTAGTTTAAACCACCAACGAAGTTGTGTATGAGTCTTGATTGAAGCAGATTTGAGAACAGAGGCAGGATAGCTCATGCCATAGCATGCCTAGGTTCCTGGATTGCCTCATACTGCACCTGTAATTAGTTCATAAAAATGTCTGAATAAACAAGTCTTATGCAATTATACAGTCTGCAGAGCTGCTGACTTGCACTGCAGCTGAAAAGCAGGCATGGAAGCCAAAGCTACTGCACGACCTACTGTGAACTGTACCAGTCAGGTTTGTATAGGGGTGGTCCTACCTAATCCAGAAAGCAGCACATAAGAGAAGCCAGAAGATCACATATTTGCATTGCAGTCCTGAATAGATTTTCTTCTGAGAGATCATTCTCATTAGCAGATCACGTCTTACATACCTGAGCATCCTTCTTTTGTCACAATCTACAGACTGATCAGTTAAAGCATGTAACCCAAATGCTCTCACTCTTTAAAAAGAGAAATCATAAAGACTTCAATCCTCAGATGTGTATTAGTAGATAACAATGGTGCATGATTTCATGTGTAATTCAATCCTTATTCTTTCTTACAAAGCCTTCATCCCTAAAGGAGCATGTCTAAGACTTCCATCACTTGCTATCAGTATTACCACTCCATCACATAGTCCTCCATTAGCTGAAGCAGTTTTAAGAACATGGCCTGGAAAGGTAAAGGTGCAACCATGAGCTAGGACTGAAGCAGATCCATTTATGTTAAGCTATTATCTAGTAAGTACAATTTTGCAACATTCAGCATTAAAGGTGTTCTTTCAGGCGCTCACTTCAATGTATTTGTGTATTTTTGTAAGTGCATATATATATTTTATATATACACACATAATCACAGGTTCTAATAACAAATAGCAGGCATTGACAAGCTGCAATGAATAATCTTCAACAACTGTTGGGATGACATGTCCTAGCCTTAGTGGCTGCCCAATCTCAAATCTAATTACTTCCTGTATTTGTGACCTATCAAGGTGCAGAAGCAAGCAACATGAAGCATAATTAGTCCCACACATTAAAGAGACTCTTTTCAAAGAAAACACATTGAATTTACGATTTAGAACTTTTGTCAGTGCCCACAGCAATTCAGAATGAAGAACAACCTTTCTCATGGAGGGAGCACCACAGGTGAAACTCCAAGTTTTAAACTGCAATTTAGCTACTCCTGCCACTGCCAATCTGAACCATTCCTGTTCTGAGCATCAGAAATTACGAAGGACCTTGATAATCACCTGATTCAAAGACATAAAATAAGTTTCCCTATCAATCTGCTAAATAAATGCCAAGTTTGTTTTACAACCACAGATAAACGATTTGTCACCTGCAACCAGAGTCATGTCTTCCAAGACAGGATCCTACTAGACCAACTCTGCACAAACCTCTTCTAGCATGGTGCCATCTACCCTGCTCCAACACATTCCTGCAAACAGATTTCTGACTGCCTGGCTTTGCAGTTCTCTGAAATGAATGCTTTCAGTTTTTTTACACATCAAAGAAAGGTCAACTGCTTTGAGAAACTGAAATGGTGGCAGCTACACAAGATGCTTATAGAAACTCCCTTCTTTGGATGGTGCTAAGGGAAAGATTTTCACCTCATTACCCTGGCCTAGGACACTAACTCAAGATGAAGGATCTTCGGCTATGTATGAAAATCAAGTATAAAGTACCACTTAAAAATGCATCACCAGCTAGATTAGTCTGATATCTCACATCCACATTTCAACATACTTCCCACTTCAAGTGTAGACTCCTGACATCTTTGTTGGAATCTCGGTTCTCAAATTACAGAAATCATAATCCTCTAACACCCAATAATCAGTCTTTGAGAATCTCAGAGGAAACCCTACAGCACCCAGGAGAATAAGCAAAACCCACTACGACCAAAACAGCAACACAACAGGTTGATGCCTGTTCCTTCCAAATATAGGAACGAACAGAAGTTACTGAGCAGGTAGAAGTATCATGTTCTTCTGATGACCTCATTTATCTATTAGCCAGACATCACCATTTCACACTGAGGAAAACACAGTTCCCCCAATTTAAAAGAATGAATCCCACTGAATTTCATCCTGTCCCCCATAAGACTGTCTAGAGATATTGTGAGTTATACCTTTCAGCATCCTATTGCTGAACAAGTGCATACACATACTACAGAATTCTAGACATTAACTACATACACTTTACAAGTACTTTTAGATACTGTAGGAATATATGATTAAGTCTAGATCTAAGGAGGCTGTATTCAGGAGATCCCAAAGACCCATCCTATATATTCTATATAATTTTCTTCCTAGTGTCATTAGGCAAGCTCTGAAGCTCTGTGGTAGCTGCCATAAAGTACCCCATGGGATACAACACAGTGGTCAGATAACTTGAAGTTATTGTCAGCTTTCACTTCCCCTGCTAAAACACTTTCTCTCTTGTAAGAATTACATTAGCCTAGCCCATATAACCTCATCTAAAATTTAATTATCAATTCTTTGCTAGCATATAACCAGGTATCTTTCTTCTAAACTACAGTTCTTTGCTTCTGCAAGATTTATGCTAGGAGGAACAGTTTAGAGCCCCTACTGGACTTGCAATTTATTTATTTTTCTTCTCTAAGAGTCACTGAAGAAGAAAAAAGTCAAAAGCACTATTAGTGATTAAAACATCGTACAGCATACATAATTTCTTCCTTCAGAACTGGAGAACAGCAAAGGTTTCCGACTCTGAAGTGTGGCTTATACTGCTACTCAAATGAGTCTTCAGGCAAGTAGATAGATACACAGCTACTGAAGTTCTGCACACAATGGAAGTTCTGCAAAATCACACCTATGCCTGGCCAAGTGCAAGAGTCACAAACTCAAGACATGCCAAGACAAACTCAGAGCTACAAACATATCAGAGATGGGTTAGATAAATGAGTATCTTAGCTAGCAACCTGTTCTAGAGCACTACAAATATCCAATGTATTGAGTATTTAGAAAGGTGCCAGACTTCAGCTCCTGATCCATGGTATTTGCTTTAAAAATGCTGTACATAAGCAGTCCACCCACAAGGCGTGACAGTATGGAGTTTGAGTGCCTATTACATTCTAGAAATACTAATGCTGAAGTCCAAATTAACTGAAAATTGACTTTGTTAAAACACGGATTTGGAATTTCAGCTACCTGTGACAGTCTAAAGCTGGAAAATTTTTCAGGAGCTCAACCAAAATTAATCTTTATTCCTTTGAAGGTTACTGAATTAAAACCAAACCTTAAATGAAGAAAATTTTAAGTTTCAGAAGTACATGCAACTATAACTGGCATTCTCTAAAGGTCCCTGTGCAGCACAGAAGCTAGTTATGCAAACTACTCATAACACCAACACCATAATACAGCTGCTCCCTTGCTACACATTAGTGGATATACACCCATGTTTCTGCCCCATAGAACAAGCACCTCATCTGGGGCATTTCTTTCCAATATAGTATAATTTACCTCACATATGGCACCACAGACTGTGGCAGGAAAACCTACACCTTCCATTCTCATTCTCTCATAATAAACAACGCAGAGCTGTTCCTACTAACAAACCCTCTTCCAGGATTTCCTGGACCTCTTTCTTTCAGTACCCCTCAGCACTGTTAAAGAACTTTATTGTACATGCAACAGTTTTGAATCTCCAATGCATTATCTATCTGCATTGTCTGCATGCAATCCAATTTACTCAGGCCATGAACCCTGGGAGACTTCAGATCCTTATCCCTTAGCCCACCTCTGCAACTGTACCTCAACATCAGCAACAGTCTCTTCTCAGTGCAGCTTCTTAACTCATCTGACAGACTTCAGGGACCCTAACATAAACTGTGAGAGCACAAGCTGAGCCAGAAACCTGGAATACTGCAAGAAGTGTACAATCTTACCAGGCAGGAGAGGATCTTCAATACATAGCATGGATGGTCTGTATCCATTAGTCATGACTTTCATGATTTCTTCTTTGGCAATATAGGCACCTCCATTTTTTATTCTAATACCAGTTTTCAAGTAGTTAAAATTCCTTCCATAGAGTTCAAAAAATTCTATCAGAAGCATTCCAAGGTTTTCATCAGCTCTTCTGGCATCAATTCTTGGATGCAGCTGTGACACAGAACAGTTGTTTATTAAAAATTAATGCTCTTCAGATCATAACAGTGCAACAAAAAGCCATCTCATTTAAACAACTGAGTATAACTAAGTTTCAATTGAGCCAATTATGTACTTTCAAATAACCAAGAGGGGGCAGCACTTCAGCAGGATCTCGAAGCCAAAGAATCCTTTCTTCCCTCCTCTTCCAGCTTTTTGAGTATTAGTAAATTATTTTCCGTAAGTGAAAAGCAATGAAGAAGTACTGCATACTAAATTACAGCTTATTTAGTAACAGAGTAACATCTGATCTTTCACATAAAATCCACCAGTCAATGTTTGCAGAAGCAAGGCCAGAGGAAAATCTATTGACTCCAATTGAAATACAGTTCTTTCCTCAATCTCCCCATATTATATACAGTATGTAAATTTTGTAATATTATTTCAATTAAACATTAACAGCAGCAGAATATGTAGGTTTTTCCATTATGACAGCTTCTGAAACATTAACGTTGTACCTCATCGTACTCATAAAAAGCTTACTGTCACAAAAATGTATTGGAAGAAGTTACAACTCATTAGCTATTTCATCAGTTATCTACAATATCTGGCATTTTTAAGTATGTCAAAACCTAACCAACATGATTAACAAACAGCTTGCTGACTTCATAATTTTAATAAACACTGAGATCAAGTAATCTGCACATTTATTGTGAGTAGTCTAGGGAGCAACATACTTAAAACTGCATCCTGACAGAGTTACAAAACACCGGTTAAGATAACTCAGGTACTGCAACAGAAGCTGCCCAGGAAGGTTGCATAATCCGTATCACAGGCCCTGATACACAAAGTAATTCACAAAGTTCCTGCTACTATTTCAGTTCACACAGTGAACAGAAGCTCTTAGATGTCTGAGAGGCAGTCCATAGGAGCTGCCAGTGATCAAACACCTACAGCCGTAACAGTATTGCTGTGCATTGCCAGGGGAGTCCAAAGAAACAGCACCACAACAGGGCATAAGTAAAGAAACCAAAATATTTTACAGCACACAGAAACAAGTAAGGAACAGACTTACCTGCAGAAAACTAATTGCCATTAAAATTAGGCTGTAAGAGCTAATTCCACCAGTAAAAACTTCATTCAAGTCCCTCTGAAGGAGGAACTGTTTTAATACTAAAATCAAGTAAGGCAGCAAAGAGTATTTCTGCAAAGCAAATTAAGTCTTATCAGTGACAACATCAGTATCCCAAAGATAAGAAAGAAATGAACAATCCTGACAAGAAGCTTCATCTTCTAAGACAAGAATGTTATTCAGCAGTGTTCTATACAGTGTTTCCATAGGAAGAACTGAAACACCTTTTTTATTCTAGAAACAGGTGAATACACTTCAACTCTTATTTGATCAAACAGCTTACATATCAAATTTATTTCCCCCCTGAACAGAAGATTCTGTGAATCCCAGTGTCACTCATTATAGTCAAAACTGTCCATCTAAACAGTACTTTATTATATAGCATAAAAGTAAACTTGATTTTAAGTATGCAGCTACAGAAGAATTGGATTTAGACATTGTTTAGCAACACAGTATTCGTAATCAAGTATCACTTAAATTCAAGGTAAGCAAAACCTGAACAGACTTGCTTTAGAAGCAAAGTTTAGTACCTACCTACAGATCTAGATATGATTGTAGAAGTCCTTTCAGTGTACAGGTTTATCCACACAAACATCTAGCACTCAAAGGTAACACTGAATAGATACCAGTAGAAAATAAAACTAAAATATCCATATTTAATTAGTATTAACAAAAATAATCTTCAGCAATAAGTTTTCAAGCCTTAAGCCATACCAAAATAGGTTAGCTAAGCATCTAGCACATCCACAGTAAGTAGTATAACGCTCATGATATGGCCGATACCTTCATGTATTCCTTGATAAATCGAGCTGCCTTCACACCAGTTTCTACATTAAAACTGATGTCAACTTTAACTTCTGTCTCCTGGTCAGTAAGTTTTATTATTGGTACCTGAAAAAATTAGAATAGGGTTTTATGAATCCCCAGAAATGCAACACTGGGTACTATATTCTGCAGCTTATTCACTTAAGACATATGGTTACTATTAGTCCAAATGAATGCCACTATCATGACAAGGAAACATGGTTTTGAGAAGAGGCGACAAACCTAACTTGGCTTAGAAGCAAACACTTTTTAGCGTGGTGATTAAACACACAGGCATGTATGATCACATTGACTTATGATCACTCACGTACTCTTCCATAGCTGTTAGAAATCTGCCTTCATGGCTGCAATATCACTGTTCGTACAACTAAGTTTATGTCTCACTATGTTAATAGGAAACATTTTACTCATAACCTGTGGGAACCACATTCATATGACCCAACACTGCACCATTCACTCACTAAACTGACAGAAGTCTAGCCTAGCAGAAAAAAATAAAGCACTGTCTGTTGGTTTATCAAGCTGAACTGGTTCACTGCAGAGTCAAGCAAAAGCCAGAATGGATAAGTGCAAAGCACAAGTAGCAATATTTCCTCCCTGGCAGCAATAAATTATTGTAGAAATACTGAACATGTAGCTCAGTCTCACACCACCACCTAGAAGGCAGTATCCTACAAAACCATCTTACAATCATAACCTAAACTTCAGCTGATAACATTCATTTTGAATTTAACTTCTTCTATTTTTAATCTGAAATGGAAAACAAAAAAGAACAGAAGTATAGCATCACTTTATACAAACAGCAGAGCGAATAAAATAAGGCTAGTAAAATTGATAGGCCTAGCCTAGTGCCATTTTCCATCACTAACTGGTATCGCTGATATTCTGAAAATCCCACCCTTTCTCAAGTAAACCAAAGACTAACAGAGCTACCATTATGTACTGCTACTGCAACAGAAGCCATAGGAATCTTCTGGACCTAAAAGTCACCCTATTCCAGAGACCACAAAATACAACAGCTTGCTAACAGAAGTCTGGAATATGCTTAGTCTCCTGGAGAAAAGAGCACTTGCTTAGTAAAGTAAAATTCTCATACTTAAAAGTTTTTAGCATATTCATTGTGATCTGTTAGGCTTACAAGACAGATGCAAGAAATACTACACATCAGTTTCAAAAATGAAATAAAGCTGTTAAGTAGCGTATTTTGGAAAGGAGAAACAAACATTAGATTTGGAACACTTCACTATGCCATCAGAAACAAGACAACCTGAAAAAACTGGGGTTTCAAGCTAGACAGCTCTAGTTACTCACCCCTGGCTAAAAAAAGTCCTCTCAAAGGTCAGCAGAAAAACATTACACAAATAGTCAACTTATTTTACTAGATATTTTGTGGATACTGACTTTCAGATTTTTATTGACAACATAAGCATGATGTATGGCCTTCCAGCAAATACAGTACACAATTACCACTGTCCACGTAAAAAACTGTGTGCTGTCACTAAGCACATACAGATTCTACTAAAATTTTGCACAGAGCAAAACATAGTGTTTAAGACTATATTATTTGCTTCATGAATTAAGAACACTGTTTACCAACAACATCTAAGGGATCTGAAAGCTTTTCAGTTCAGTATACCAAAGACTATTACTTACTGTAGCTTTATCAAGTACTTTTATCGAGTATGGCTCAGCCACATTGTGTTTTCTTAGTGCTTGCTCCAACAGCTGTAAAGGGGGCCGTTCCCATTTCCCAAAAACAACTAGATCAATATCACTAGAAAAAAAAAGATGACAGCATGAGATCCACTAAGTCAAAAGCATAATACTCCACTAAAAAAAAAATTGTAAAATTAGCATTATACATATTACAAGTCCTTCAGGGTAACCATTTTGCAACTTTTAATGTAGGTTCCAAGTAAGCTTCCTTTAGGAACGTTAAGAGATGGTCTAGCATGCTTTAGAACCCATAGTATTTCAGTTTCTTGCTTCCAGTTCTCCGATGAGTTCTTCAAGTTCCTCTCCCTTTTACTTTTCTTGCTCCCTTCCCCTCTGACTTCCACAGCCCAATCCCATCCCTCATCTATCCATGTTGACAGGCATATTAACAGTCCAAACATTTTTTATCAGTGATTCACAGAAATTAAATTTTCAGTGCTTCCCTACTGAAAATTTAATTCATGTAAAGACAACACAGTCTTTAAGACACAACTACACAGGTTTTCCGCACAAATCTACTGAACCATCAAGCAACATGAAACACTGAAGCAAGGTATTTTGCTCTCAAAAAAATGAGAAAACAGTTGTGGTAACTTATCTGCATGCACAGAGAACTGACACACTCTCAGTAATTCACCTTACTTAACAAAACCCAATCTTTACACAGGAAATACTAAACGTTGAATTTCACTGCATCTTGAAAACAAAGAGCCAAAAACTAACCCCAGACAGAAGAACGAAAAGGTAATTCACCAACAGGTCAGTAAGTACCTAGAGCAGTACAATGATACATCAAATACTTATCTCAAATCTGTAACTTCAAAAGCTCTTCCCTTTGTCATGTGGGACATTAAGCAAAAATTTCAGTGAAACTTTGATAGGTTTACACACTCCAGTCTAAATTCCCCTTTGAAATTTACTATCACTCTAAAAGACGACAAGTTTTTATATAAAGTAAATTATTACTTACCTAGTTGGAAGATAAAGCCCTGTACTAAAGCTGCCAAATATCTGGACCTGAAAAATAAAAAACCCACACCAGTGAAATCTCTTGTAATTATGAATGCTCACTTCATTTTACTTTCACAAGACTTAGGATTTTTCTGGATCTGTTAAGAATATAACCCAGTAAAAAAGTTAGTGAACTTTATTACATATTGTCTTAAGACTGTACAAACACACTGTCTCCTATAGATGCGGCTTTAGAGGAAACTGGCTTTTTTCCACATGAAATGACTAGCAGTCCTGCTAGCAGCAGAGCACAAACTTTTGAAACAAGTCCTTTTCACTATATGTTTCCAGTTCAACAGAAGTATAAGCTGTTATAAGTCTCCTTTCTTCCCGCTCCCTTCTTTCCTGATAGGACAGCTTTACTGAAATTGGGAAGAGTTTAAGGGAAACATTTTTCCAAATTTCCAGGTTTAAAAAACAGCAAGTGCATCTAAGCATACAATTCAGATAACCATGAATACTCAGATTTTACTGTAAGGATGGCTATGAAATTGTGATAGGTGTTTGTGTGTGGAAAAGGCATGCTGAAAAGACATTCATAGTCCACATTCAATACTTTTAGTATGCTTCCAATCTAGAGAATTGAGACATTCTTCCCCCTCTACTACAGCAGAGCACAATTTACAAGTCTTTTCTTTTCTTTGACCTCTGAAAAGGCTGGGCAACACTGGGCCACTGCAGTGTTTGTATCAGTTTCCACAAGCTAGAAAAATGTTATTGCTAAGGAAAATCACAGGTGAAGATTAAGTAGATGAGCTTTACAGTATCTTTAGCTCAGTACTGTGGCCACAGCCCTCACTCTTTTATCATGGAAAGCTATGAAATCACAGCGGTCTGAAAAGTTTTCCTGTTTGTTAATGACAACACTACTACCTGGTAATCACACAGGCAATGCTACAGATAGTTTACATTACATTCCTTTTGGATGTTTTTCATGTGGAGGAAACTTACTCTTTGGGTAATAAAGGGTTTGAAAAGTCAGTTCCAATTGAAGACTAATTTTCCCACTAAAGCAGGGCTAAAGTAATTCCATGAATGTCAAATTGCTAGAGAGGACTAAAAAATATCTGGGGTTTTTTACAAATATTTTACAAAAGAACAGTTTTTACAAATATGCACAGAGTCCGAACTCACTGCAGAAATGTATACATAGGTAGTCAGTCTCAGTCTCACTACTATTCAAAATGAAGTTATGCAGAAACAATCAATTTAATAAGTTTTTACTTTAAGAAATGCATTTCTTAAAGTGGACAGTTCTTCACACCCCCAGTTCTCAAAATGGAAAAACAATCAGTAGCCTTCATTAACCTGAAATCTTGGTTTTACATTTCCTCAACTTTTTAAAATAAACTGTCAAGTACCACAGACCTGTGATAATAAGTCAACTGCCTTAAGTTTGATGTCTTATCTGCTCATTTCTAGAACACAGAAAGATAATAGCAAGGTTAAGTGAACTGAGCTCTACAATTTACTAGAGAAGCAAATCAACACTCAAGTGACACTCACATCAGCTGTAGGCCAAAGATCTTTGATGACTGTTTCTATTCTTTTCACCACTTCTCTTCTCATAGCTGCTTCTTCAGGACGAGGGGACATGAAGTCATAGAAGTCAATTATTTCTTCATGTAGTCTAAAGGAGAAAGTAGCATCGGTTATAATGGCAACTGAACTATTACAATAAATTTCAACAAAAACGGGCCATAGGCTTTACTTAATATCATCATTTAACCAAAACCAGCAGTACTTTCAAGAACTGTGAACTCCACAACAATTAAGCTTTCACAAGGGAAACTGGAAGGTTTGGTATCCGAGACAGATATATTCATACCTGATTTTCATGGCAGCACTTCACAATAATCTCAATACCTACACATTAGCCCCCACCACATTACCTAAATGCTAAAGATATCAAAAGACACAGAACACAAACACTAGTAGACATTTCCTAACCTTACTGCCTCAACAGTGAAGGTCAAATCCAATTTCTGATTCCCAAAGATTATTCTTTAAAAAACAAAGCATTCCTTGATGTAAAAACAACCACTTTGACAGTGATTCCTTTGACCACTCAAGCCCTTTATTAGCCATTCTTTCATATAGAAAGTAACCTTCCACCTGAACTACTCAAAGTGAGAAGCGTCAAATGTATTCTCAACTGTAAAGTACATTAGTATCAGTGTTACATGAGGAGTTCTGACACTGGAACTTTATATACCTGCTAAGACCTTTTGTTTCCCATCTCCTGATAAAGAACAATCACTGCCAAATTTGAAAGAAGATCAATTTGAGTTTTCAGGTGAATGTTGCATTTACTTTCAAAGGAAAACTATCAAGCCATGCCAAACAAAAACAAAAAGGCAAATTAACTACTGCTGTAATATTTGACAAAAACATCTTTTTGACATTGACATATTTCTAAGATTTCTCTCTTAATTCAAGAAACATAATTCAGCACTGTAGTGAAATCCAAACAGTGTCCTAAAAAACATCAGGTTCAATCCTTAGTTAACATACTTAGCCTTCCAAAAAGGAAATTTTTTATACATCTCTAGTAGAACTCCTAAATCTCTCCCTGAGATTTCTGCAACTCATTTTACTAGAGAATTCCCACTCTAACAGACAGCCTCCAACAGACCATATGCCCAGTTCTGGAAGTGTCAGGACTCCTTTCCATACACAAGAGATATTAGCAGCAAAGCACAAAGACACTTCTAAAAAGCATACATATTTAGAATCACTGTCTGCCCTTTCTCTTACCTTAAACTGGGCCTGGATCAACAATGTAACATTCAACCACGCAGCAGACTTAACTAAACATTTAAATTTGTTGATGGATCTACTTGATTTCAAAACTCTCCAAAGCAAGACAGAAAATACAAACTAACATGTCCCTATTTTGTTTCTATAAAGTACACTTTTTTTTCTCCCTTTCCAGGATGACAAGATCAATGAAGAAAATACTTAAATAAACCTAACAGCAGTGGGGCCAAACTAAAGACTTCCCATTGTCCTGCTTATAAAAATCAGTAGTAGGCAGATATAGGATGAAAGCAAGAAAAGACAAAGCAGTTATCCGACTGCCTTGCAGCAATACTTCCAAGCCTTCACTAATTTCATGTGGCATACTTCCAGGGTGGATCCCAACCATAACATGTATTAGCTCAAAGGACTTTTCCACTGATTTTTCCAGGTCTTCAGTCCATTTATTCTTTTGTCATTCATGGCATTTTGTAAGAAATTATGTATGCATCAGAATAAAATTAGTGTTTTCTTTTAAACTGCTGCCTGTCAATGATTTCATCTGATGCTCTTTTTCTTGGAGGAAAATTATTGCTGGCAGTTCATCTCCAAACATAACATTTCTCAGGCTCTCAATTCGTATCCACTCATCTCTATCTACCAGCTCTTTTTCAAGCTAGCAATCCTCATCTGTTTTCCTCTCCTTACACAGGAACAGGTCCAAAGTTTGATCACTGCTAATCTTCAGCTTCTTTTCAGTTGCGCCATGTTTTCCAGGTGGCCAGAAATGCACAGTCAATGCATAATTACACCATTCAGTTAATTTTACTGTCCCTATCTTTGCAATGACTGCTGCTAACTGATATCTGAGCATACAGCTGCTCTTTAAAAGAAACCATTATGAAGGAGCTTCAAGGTGTTTTTTGAACATTAACCACCAATATAAAGCCCACCCACTGGGTATATTCAGTCTGAATTGTTTTTCTTCATATTCATGATTCAATATTTACTAGAATTTAATTGTATCAGTGATTTTATAATTTAATGAACAATGAACTCCCACTGCAACTGTCTTCAGTCAGCTCTAGCTTTCTATTACTCTATATCCATTTCTCATTCACTTCTTACCTCCAGGTATTTATGAACATATCAAACAACAAAGTTTTGAGCAATTCAGCTGTAACCTTCCTTTATTATAAAGTAAATATTTTATTTTTTCCTCTGATTACTTCTAAGCAGTTAACCCATAAGCCCAGCAAACCTGTGACTGTTCAGGTTTTACAAAGTTTTCAGAAAAGAATTGCTGAAACACCCTTCTGAAAAAATTTAACAGTTCTGTGTTATCAGACTGACCACAGGAATAAGGATTAACAATGAAACCTTCACAGAAATGAGAACTAAGACACAACTACTTTTATCAAAGCATGCACTAGCCCCTTTCTGTGTGTTTACTCATGCAAGTCCATTTTTCTTATGGTACCAAGCCCATGCAACCACTCCAGGAGATCCAGACATTCCTAAAAAAATGCGTTTACAGTAGCCATCCCATATCAGCGAAGGAAGAGAATAAAAGGGGTCTCAGCTCCCCTGCGCACTGCAGCCTCTACCATACGCAGCACAGTCTTTCAAAAGCAGCCCCTAGTGTGTCAGCAAGGTCAGGAAGACAGCAAGCACACAGACAAGCACTCTCTCACTTCAGTGCCCTGCTGAGCTTCTGTTCAGATGATTAACACTGACACAAGTCTTAACCTTATTGTGAAAGACTCAAAAGAATACTACCCATCACTAGTCTACATTTCCTTCCCTGATGTACTTTAAGAAGTCAGCTTCACACTTTCTACCTTGCACCAGCAAGGCAGCACTTCATTTAATGCTTCAGTTTGCATGGGACAACAGCACAAGAGTTAGATAATCAAAACTTATTTAATAATTTCAAACCATATACTATGGTTTCATGGTTAAGTTCTTCTGGAATTCTGCAGCATGTACCACCAGCCATGGCTGTACAACAGTTATTCTGCTGATTGATTTAAACACTCCTTATTGGAATTTAAAATGACAGCTGCCTGGAGTCAAAGTAAGTTCTGGTAAGAAGTCTCTTAAGCCCTTCTCTGACAAAAAACAATACAATTAGTTCACTTAGTTATTACTACATGATCTGCCTTCTCTTGGGTACCCTTTCATGTCTCCATGAGCCCTAGTGCCTCTGTCTGTCAAGTTTCTTGCTTTCAATGTGCAAGGTTTTCAGGTTTTAATGCACTTAGCAAACCAGTTCTCAAACCTTCTTAACAGACTACTCTTACTTGCTCTTCCCAATTTTCCTTAATTCAACAGCTTCTACTTCTCAGAGAACATCATCTTCCTGGTCTACATCCTTCTGGACAAGAACCAATGCTATCTTCACCATCAGCATATAATGACCCGATCAACTTAATGTAGCCATTTTCAAGCATTTTACCCTTTTGGCTTCCTCCTGAAGATGGTTCTCAAAACTGAAATGCTTTTTTAAAATTTACTGTTACTGTAGTTTAAAGATGTTTTTCTAAACATCTTTGCTAAGACAAGGTTATCAGAAGCAGCTCTGATAAGCACCAAAAAAGCATCTCTGATATACATAAAACAAGATGCTGTATGCTGCTCAGGACTAATCTCAAGAGTAATTTCTCTACTAGCTATACAATTTGGTGTCTGAAAACACAGATCAAAATGGGATATTCACCCAGCCAATACAGTGATAGTTTTCACTTAAGTATTTTGCCCATGTACCCTCCATGATCTTCACAAGAACTTAAGTCAGGACTGCAACAGTATCATATTAGGAACAGAATTTCAATTTGCAGCACATAATATACATGCAGATAAGTAACAACTCTTTTTAAGAAACAGAACTTCCTTCAACATATAGCACAAGTCAATTTTCTCATTCTCCTTCTGGCTTTTTTGAAGCATTCTGGCTCCAACAGCATCCCAGCTCCTAGCTATCCTCTATCACATTTTACAATGCCTATTATACTACTCTCCTAGCAAAGATAGGCATTTTAATTGACTTTTTCACAAGGCAGCTTCACTGTGTTTATAGAAACATTGGGGAAAAAACTTGGTGAAATAGAACTACACTCTTAACACAAAGTGGCAAAGATTACAAGGCAGGGATGCAAAAGAGAGGCTACTTTTACTTGCTACGCTATTCAGTTTGATAATTTTAACAGCCTGGAGGAACCTACCATTCACTAACACTATTACTGCCAATCACAGTAAACACTGACTGCTTACAGGTTGAACTATGCAACAGAATTGACGTCTTCTGTTTACCAAAAATTTATCCCTCTTACTGTTTTAGGAAAGGCAGACACATTTCTAGTCTTCAAGTTAAAATAACACTCAGGAGACACTGTCATACTTCTGTAATGTTCTTCCTTAAAGTCAGATTTCTAAGGAAATCATCTACTTTACTCATCATTTACTGTATATACAACTATTATTACATATAAAATTGACTTGCTACTTCAAGGGCTAACTTCAGTGCAGTGAAACAAAATTCTCAACATCAACAAACTAGAAGGTGAATGCAAAGCTACAGAGGCTTTGTTTCCTCAAGTAAGCATCCTGTTTCTTTTCAACATTATGTCTACACTACTAGGCACATTAATTCATTCTAAAGGAACAGATAGAAACATGACAGCATCACTTACACGGAACAACTGATTCTTTTTAAAAACATACTCACTCAAGTAAATAATATTTTTTTTTAACTGAAAAGTCTAACGTATCAGCCAAGAATTCTTATAAAGAACATATGCCACAGTTAAAGCATGTGGGTGTAAGACTAGGGGTGAGTAGGAAAGGGAGTTAAAGAAATGGGAAGACATAGGCAGCATTTCAACCGAAGTTTTGTTTAAATAAAAGTTTACAAATAATAGAAAACGTTCTTTCAATGAAGCATGAACTCCAAAACATGCCTGAGGACTTCACTGTGCATATTTCAGAAATCTGTTGAATTACAACTACTGCAAAGCACAACTGCATTATCATGGAAATGCAGGTGAAATCTTGTAACAATCAAATGCATTCAGTAGTTGAAATCAGTGTTACAGTTCAAAACTCACGAACACAGTTTAGTGAAATAAAGGAGAATATATATATGACTGAAAGCAATAGCATATTCTGAGATACAGAATTTTCCCACTGTGATGTAGGATTAAGACATGTGCAGAAGTAGCAAAATTAGAACTATGCCCCAGAAGAGGAAATGAATTTACAATTCTTCTCTTCCCACCCCACTCACAACACCCATCAGGTACCTTTACTTTTTTATATCAGTCCTCCTCACTACCAGTAACACTCAGGTAATCGTACTCTATGCCCCATGCAATGTTCTAGGCTTATAGGTGGCGTATTAGTGCTTCATTCACAGACTGTACCGCCACACTAAATCAGTCTCATCTTACTACACGATTCAGACAGCAATTATCTTTGTCACCATAACTGTACAGAAGGCAGCAAACTCAAAAGACTGGCAGAATAAAAATTTTCAAATATATAGAACTTTTCAATCAGAGCTGTGAAATGTCTTACAGGTAGATACCCTAAATACTAAGCTCAAATAAGAATCAAGCTTACTTTGCAAGTTAGCTAACAAGAGAATGGAAGAAAAAAATACCTTTGTTCTCATCCACAGAACAAAGTAGTTTATTGTATTTTTCCACAAGTGATCATCTTGTTCTTATTTCCTCTCTACGCTTTCTCTCTGCCCTACACTCTTGCAAGTCAGAGCCAGTCCTAATTTTACATTGAATTTCCTGAAAATTCATTTTACCTCTTAGGCACACTTTGACAGTTCACTCACTCAAGAAACTAAGCTTGTTGGACTGATTCATACTGCAAATTTCCAGACTTCAATATAACAGAATTTGTTAGCATTTTGGAAGAGAGAAAGAATTAAAAACTATTCTATTTTTGCAAAGTATGTCAATCCAATAAAACTCAACAAATTACCTTATTAATGGCTGGATGTACTCTGAAAAACCTGCATTATGAAAATCTAGGAAAGAAAATGACACATCTCCAAGTTAATACATAGCAAAACAGATCTGCTACATAAGCTTCTGAACAGCTGTATATTACTCTTGACTGAGGCTGCCGGACTTCAACACAGCACCAAGAAAACATCACACATTTTGTTGCATCAGTGAAGGAGCATACCGTATGTTAAACCTTGGAACTGAATCGGCAAGCTCACTATGCCAATAAATAGAACTGCTAAACACTGAAATTCCTGTCTTAATACTATTCTTTTCCAAATGCCCAAAGATATCAAGCAATTAACATCCCAGACAAGTCAGAAAGGTTGCAACAGCAGAAATACATTAGTGATTAGAGACTAATTATGCCCATGTACATCAGGTATGCATTACACCAGGTCAGCCACTGAACGTTTAAGAGAAGCAACTCTCAACATAATCTTGAGCAGCTGAGTAATTCAAAATGTATCCATCAAACCACCACTAGCAGCAAACCCTGCATATTCCAAGTCAGTCTCTCTGCAAGGCAATAAAAGCTAGAAAAGCCTTTTCTGGATTTAAATACTGCTGCAGTTCACCATATAAAAAGAGGAAGCTTCTCAATTTAAAATCTCAACCAAAAGAATTAGGTGTGTCAAAGACTATTAAAGATACCAAACCAGTTGTCTAACAAAAGCATGCATCACTAATCAGATTTTAGGGAGAAAAGAGCTTCTACTACCTTGTCACAGGATTTCATCAGAACATGCCTTCAGAAACCCTGAAGTCATGTACAAAGCAGGAAAAGAGGATTGGAAGATTAAGGATATCAAAAAGGATTATGAGTAACAACTTAACAAGATGCAAACCTATGCTTGAGAAAAGATAAACTAGCTCAGGAGCCCAAAAACCTGCTTCTGTTAAGTGAATTAATGATCAGAACAGAGAAAGTTAAATGATCACAATGCATGAGAAATAAAAAAGCTAGGTTTTTTGGTGGGGTTTTTTGTTTGGTTTCGTTGGGTTTTTTTATCTCCAGAGGTTTCCTTAATCCCCGACTATGCAGGGAGAATTTGTTCCAAACCAATTTTTTCATAGAAAATACTTAATAGCAAAATCTATTCCTGATAATTTGGTATTCACCAAAAGCAGCACTCACTTGATACTACATTTGTATCAGAAGACCATTAAGCAATCTTTATTTTTTTAATTTAAGGGCATTAGTTTTGACATTCCTAATAGTCAAACTGGTCAAAAGTAGAATCAATGCAACACGTGAATAATTATGACTGTATCCAGATGTCAACATAGGTTTTGTAAATGGAAGTAATGTTTTAAAGAAAACCATTAGGAATTATTTGCAAGAATCTGTGAACCACAAAGGACACCCTGTTACCTACCCGGATTTCCAAATGGCATTTGTTAACGAGCCCACATGTCCTTATGAAGCCCCACGAAGAAACTAAGCTGTCATGGGATAAGAGGGAAGGCCTTCATGTTTTAAGCAGAAAACAAAACAGCTGGAACTTAGTTTCCATATTAAAGGAAGGTCACTAGTGAAGCCTCAGGTGCCCTATGCTAGCCAACATCCTCATAAGTGATCTCCAAGGGGATCAACAGTATAGCTGAAAAGTCTGAGGCTGCAAGGTTATCTAGAATAAACCAGCTCAAAAACTGCAGATGGACATTAAAATACGGACTGCACAATGAAGCAGCAAGCAGAATTTGAGATAGGATAAATGTAAGCACAACAGAGGCATAGAAGAAAATTCTATCTTTCTAAAGATGCAATGAGGGGCTCTGCACTGGCTCTAAACACTGAGAATTCAAGATCTTGAAATATGAATTCTGTTAAAAGGTCTGTTCAATACTCAGTAGCCAAAAAGAACAGGCAAGTCCCACGTTAGTAATCGGGAAACAAAGTACAACATAGAACAAGATAGCTAAAGATGTAGGAATACTGTGACACTATCGCACATCTGGTTCATCCAAGTCCCAAAGATAACAACAGAACTATATGGTACACAGAAGTGATAAACATCTAGAGGCAGGAAACAGCTTCAATAGAAGAAGTGGTTAAATAGACAAGAAAACAGACAACTGTCAGGTGATTCAACTTTTCCCTTCCCTCTTTCAAGTCAGCTGAAAAAAGCACTCATGGACTGCCTCATTAACACACTGAACTATGGCTGGCAGCAAATACAACCCTAGTGACAGCCTCAGGATAAAAAAAAACCACCCTGGATCTTTACATAATGCGTAGCTTAACTGAGGAACAACTTGCCACAGGACACTGCTTACCCCAGAAGCTCTCACCACCAGTTTGAGATGAGACAAATTCATACATAAAATCTACACTAAGCTTAACAATGTACTGCCTGTAGCCCAGAAATATCACCACAGGCTCATGTTGATATTTGCTTCTTGCAACATTTGGCACTGGTCTCTAATGGTCTAACCCAGTACAGCTGTTTATGTTCTTAGTGCCAATTATCTCTACTGCCAAAACCTAACAACTGTGAAAAGCATCACAAAGCTGATGCCAGGATTAAACTGCTCCAAACATGTCCCGTTCTCCTTTACACAGATGTAAGCACCTGTCATGCAAAGTGTTCTCATGTTTTACTACTGTAGCTCAGCCCTTCTGACCTCTAGTACTACGTTCTCTCTCAAGTCTACTACTGCCAAAATATTCCTTTGATTCCATTACTGAAAACATCAGTCTCCAACTCTACACTAGGCATCCACTCTGCAGGGAAACTCTGAGCTTTACGTACTCTAGTCAACTTAGTCGACAGCAAAAAAGAGGTGTTCTGTTCTTTTGACAATTCATCCAGCAGCTACTCTTGAACTCTGCTGCATACCAACCTTTAGGCATGAAAACAATCTGTTCAATCACGTCCTGATGCTCTCTCAAGTCTGTCTCTGGAAATCTACTATGACTAACAGGCAACTACTCACGCCCTCCTCCTTACATATTACAGTATATACTGCCTAGTTCTGCCCTGATCCTAAAGCAGATGAAACGAGAATCGAGTGTACATTGCCAGCACTGCCTGTCTCTTACATTAAGACCTTCACTACAGGTATCCACATAACATTGCAGATAACAGACACTAATGATTCAACAGTAGTGTGGATAAAGCAGAGTCCACTGCATTGATTCTTTATTAGAAGGTATTATAGCAAGACAGCACTGTTAAACACACGGAGGAGTCAGAATACTATCCTTGGGAATCCCTTAAAGCCCTTACAAGTGCTGGATGCCCCAGTGCAGACAGTAAAGGCTTCAGAGAGTTTCCAAAAATCTGCATTTTCTTCAGCTCAACCAATGTACAAGAAAATAAAAATTTGCAAAAGGGCTGACACTGTGGCATCCCTACACATTAATCTGCATTGTCCAGTTCTGACAGAAGCATAGTAAACAGCAAGGGTTGACAATCATGGAACTAGAGCTATGGAAGGTCCTGAATAAGATGCATATTTAATAGTGCGTTGCATAAAACCCTGTAATTACATTTGTCTCTGTCACCAAAGTTCAACAATGTATCACAAAAGCAAAAAAAACACAGTAAGACTGGAACTAGAAACACTTCAGCATACAGGTGAAGAAATAAACAAAACCTAATATAGGCTTAGTATATAGTAACATCACATCTGAGTAGCTACAGAAATTAATCTCTGGACATCACTTGGCACACAGCATCCTTCAGCCGCAAACCGGCGAACACCGAAGCAAGTCTTCTAGGGATGCATCATCATAAACTTACCTTGCTTATGAGAACCCTCCCCAAGTACCTACTACGGTCACCAGACAATGCTGGCCTGAATCTTTCTTCAACCTAAGCAAACACAGAGGTGTCTGCATTCTTGTGCTCTATGACAGAACTTTTATGTCATTATCAAGAGATGGTTAAAAACCAACAGTTATGGAAGGGGGAAAATGCATGCAGTAAATTATCAGGTGCTATGCAACACTAGTTAGTCCAGGCAGAGCACCACTCCAATGTATCGTAACACTACTGGTATATCCCACTAATCCTCAAGAAGCTAGTTGTGTTGTTTCTGCACAGCACTGTAATGCACCAAGCAGATATGCCAGATATTTCAGCACTCATCTCATTCAACATCCACAGTTTATCTGAATACTTGGTTGAAAGAATTACATAGAACAGACTCATATTGTTTAAAATGCCTTATTTACTTAAATTTGTATTAAGAAGCAGAATAATTAAATCTAATATGATTTTATACTATTTATAAGCTATTAGCTACATAATAAGAGGAAGTGCCCTGCTAACTGTGTACCCAAGCAATGCAAACCTGGCAGTACAGTCTTTAGTAAAGTTTAGAATAGCTTGATTCCGTATTTTGAAGTAAAATTCCAACTCTTTTTAACTTTCTGGATGCTTAAATTACTCAGACATATTTAAAATACTGACTTTTCGAAACAGAAGGTATTATTTTGATGTACAAAGAATTGAGACTCTAAGATGCTAGATGCAGTTTAAAACCACTCAAGAGGCTACTTCACAGTAGCAAGAAACCACATGTAGTTTTGAACATCAGTCAACAGCTTGAGCTAACCTCATAATATTAAAGGACACTTAGCCGCATCGTATCTAAATCATTTTGTCATCTGTACTCCCAACCTAAACCCAGGCATATAAGAATTTATATTGTTGCTATATTAACTGCTCTACTGAAGCACTGGAATAAATATGGCTTCATTCTCCTCACTCCTTAACTTTCCAAAAAAATGGAAAAAGATAACACAGGTTAATCTAGGGCATGCTAAAGCGTAGCTGTAGGATGAAATCTAATCAAGCATGGCTATTCACGATAGTGTTTTATGAGAGGGAGAATTTCCTTTACAACACAAAGACTGGCATGTTGCTGTCAGAAGGTGGTCAAAGTGATAGGTATAAGTCCACTGGAAAAAAGGAACATGTACATAGAGCGAAACACAGAAAGCATTCCTAAACATCACCACACCTACCATCTCAAAGCCACTGAATATGATCCATTTGAAAAAAAACTGTGACAACTTAAACCACTACAGACCATTCTCCAGCTCTGCAAGAGAAACTGGAGGGAGCACAGTAGTATTTCAAAGCATGCATGCATTCCATCAAAAGTACTACTGCAGCCTGGGAGAGGGCAACCAGAGCTTACCCTTAGTCTGTTACTGAAAGGCAATACAATAACACTGTGAGCTGCTGCATGTCACTTGGAAATTTCAGCACGTTGTAGAAAAATGTTCTGCAGAGAACAACATGCATGGTAAAGTAAGCTTTAACATTCATGCACAATATGAGCACAAGAGTATCCATGATCAAGTTGTCCCTCCTATGATCCACGTCCAAAGCAGACTGCAACTGCAGATTGTAAGGATCACATTTTTTGACAGTTGCATATACCAATTTGACACCACTGAAGATGCTCTGTCCATAGACCATCAAAGTTATGGAAGTGATGCTTCAAGACCAGGCTGACAGTTCCAAGTAACAAAAGGCAATAGATCAGCAACATAAGGGATCCAGAAGAAAATACTGTTGGGATCTGTTCCCACCCCAGTCTTTCCAGTGCATTTTTACCTGAACAGCAAATAATACACTAGCCTGTCTTCAGGAAAATTAAGTTAAACTCACCAGTAGTCAGGAATTACTGCAGAAGATAAACACCTAAAGCCACTCCCATCAGGCGACTATTTTTGTTATTTCAATCACAGAAATACTTCATCAAAAAATTCTAACACAAAACAGAAAACTGTTTTAGAATACACGCTTATCCAAGACTCACCTTGGGTAACAGAACTCAAAGTTTAAGGCAGAAACTGCTTCTCATATTTAATTCTATGGTTCCAACCTCCATGCTCTCCTTCAGCACTAGTTCCCTGCTACTTTAAGGAAAAAAGCTGGAACTATGGGATCACACATGCTGTAGTTACTAGTGTCCCATTCCTAGCATCAGGTCTCACTGCAGTTACACAGAACATTGACAGAAGATCAGGAAACACGGCTTCCACTTTCAAAGACATTTGGCCAAGAACCTGTCATTAACACATCAGCAAAAGAACAACCTGTATTATGTAACTGAATAGTGCAACTGAAGCTTGGTTAAACAATTTTCTTGTCTATGCATTCTCTATGAATTTGTACTTGAAGAGTGGCACAACCTTTATTGAAGGAAAGGCAAAAGAAACCAAACAGGTAGAAGATGAAAATCGGCGTAGGTGCTACGTAACAGCTAGAGGACGGAACCTACAGTGCCTGGATTTGATCCCCAGGTTTGCCACAGACTTACTGGGTGACCTCAGGCAACTCCCTCTCCTGCCTGACTGGAGATCTACCTCAGTATCACTGACTTGTCTTGCACAAATTGTTAACTCTGTTCTACTGCATCTCTATAGAAATAAAACCAAGAAATTCAGACTATTTTTAAGATACTACTGGAATTCTAGACAGACATCTTATAAGTACAGAACTCAAAGCTCCTAGCATACGACATGTCTTAAACATCCAAATCTTAGCTTTCTGTAAGCAATTCTCATTTTCAGTGTCAGTCTGGAATTAAAAAGCAGTAGTCACAAGCCTCGTCCTCCTTAGGAGGGGCTACAGTGTGCAAACCCCAAAATTTTCAAAACATCTTTTAATACTTTTGGATGACTTCAAAGTACTCAATGGCTGACGGTATCACGCAAAACAGAAGAGACCATCCTTAAGTTAAATCTCTCAAACTTCTCCAGCTCTAAAAGTGTACCCTGTTATCTTTATCTCTTTCCCTCTACAATTATGCAGTGCCTTTACTCCACAAGCATCCAAGAGCCTTGGATTTTAGGAGTTCCAAGAAACTATTTTTGAAATGACATCAGAAATCTGCTACGATCAATCAATGCAGCTAACACTTTTCCCATTAATAACCTTAACATTAGAAAGCAACATTTCCCCTTGACTGAGTGAAATTTGACAGCTGAAATACAGAAATTTCATGGAGCACCCACAGGCGCTTTGCTCAAGTTCAGTCCCTTGTACATACCAATTGGACCAAAATGAATACTCAGCCTTACTTTACCGATGACCCATTTGTATGAGAAAGTTACAGCCACAGAGCAGGATAAGCTTCATAATAGTATTCTCTTTAGAAAACCAAGATTTCAGTTCAGATTACTGGCTGGCTCAATCTTGTTTAGAGCTCAAACACTTCCCTCAAAAATGTTCCAAGACCACACTGACTTTCGTGCTTCTTTCAGCCAGAACCAGGCACTTCCCTTTCAACTGATGTTCTTAATGCTCCCCAAAGTAACTAGTCTGCTAGAGCCTAAGCAGAGGTATTTGAAAATTAGCACATTTTCTTTGAGCTCCTTCCTAACTGAAGCCTTTTACTTCCCCCCTACCATCCAAATTGACCACTAAGAGCTTTGACAAGCATCCCCCCTCCATCTTTGCTTTAATTACTGTAGGTGCCATTTGATAGCAGCCTGACAACTTCAACTCTCGGCCCACATGGCAAGGCCTAACCCCCCGTACCTATGGGTTCCCAGGCCCTGCACGCATCACTGCTTGAGCCGGGAGCCACCCGGCCAGCACAGACAAGGTGTTTTACAGAAGACCGCGGTTTCGTGTCGTGCCATCCCTACCAACCAACCCCGCTGCACAATCAGCTCCAGAGGAGTTTGTGTGACCCCCACCCACCGCCCCCGTGCCCAGAGCGGCCGCAGGAGAGGCTGCCGAGGCCCCCCCGTTCCTCTCGGGCTGCAGCAGCCCCAGGGGCCCCGGCTGCTCACCCCTGCACGCCCGGGCTGTATTTTCTGGTCTTCCAGGGTGTGCCGGGGCTTTGCAGTGCTGGCTGAGGCGGCTGCCGCTGCTGGTGGGGGGAGTTGTTGATGGCGACGCCCCGGCTGCCGGAGAGCAGGTAATTCATCCCATAGGTACTGGCTTTATTCTCCCGTTTCCTACGGCCCGGGTGGTACTGGTGCTGCTGGGGAGACGCCGGCGGCGGCGGGTGGGGGCTGCGCGCCAGGTGCGACGGCTGATGGTGCCCGTTCACACCGTTCACTTTGTTCTCGTGGAAGTTAAAAAACTCCCCGGGTCCGGCCCCGCTGCCCAGCAGCCCGGGAGGAGCCACCGCCGCCGCCCGGGGGCCGCAGGAGGAAGAGGAGGAGCCGCCGCCTCCGCCGCCGCTGCACGATCCCGAGGAGGAGAAGCCGGGGCTCTCGGTGCCGGACTCCACCGACGAGCAGGAGGACGAGGAAGACACGGAAGGCGACTTCTGCAGCCGCCGCCCCCCCTCGCCGCCGCCGTTCACTGCCGCGGGGCCGCCGGCGGCGGCGGGCACCAGTCCGGTCAGCAGGGCCGGAGGGGAAGGCGAAGGCGACGGCGGCGAGGAAGAGGAGCAGCAGGCACCGCCGCCGGGCGCCCCGAGCCGCACGCAGCTGTGGCCGCGGGGCGGGGAGGCGGCCGAGTCCAGCGCCGGGGAGTTAAGGCAGAGGTAGTGCGGGAAGCTGGCGCCGCCCCGGCCCCCCACGCCCTGCGAGGTCTCCCAGATCTGCATCCACAGCGCATTCGCGGGGCCTTTCTGCTCGGGCTGGATCCAGGCCACGCGGGGATCCATCCACGCCCGCCCGCCTCCGACCCTCACGGCCCGGCCAGAGCGCCGCGCCGCCGCCCCGCTCACCGCCCGCCGCGCACTCCCTCGCCTCAGCGCGCCGGGCCCGGCAGCGGCGCTAGACGCGGGCCGGGAGCAGAGGCATGTGTCGCGGCTCGGAGGGAGAGCGGCCGGAGGCGGGGGGCTGAGCCGGGCGAGGCGAGCGCGCCTCAGGAGGAGCGGAGGCGGCGCAAACTGTACCCGGCCCGGCGCTGCCCGGAGCGCTCCCCTCGCCGTTTCCAATGTGGCGTCCCCCTCGCCAGGGCCAGAACCGGCACTGCGCATGCCCCGCAGATTTTAAACCTTCACTGGAGACGGCCGCCCTGGCAACCGCACATGCGCGCTGGCCACCCCGGGGGGAGGGACCAGGCCCGCCGAGACCGGGGGGAGGGGGAGGGGGAAGGACGTTGCGAAGGCTTCCCCCGCTCCGGTGCGCTCGCCCTCCTGCGCGTGCGCGCTCGGGGGGCGTCGGGAGGGTTCGGAAGGCGTCGGGTGGGAGGCGGGGCCCGGCGTGCAGCGCGCCTGCGCGGCCCCGCCCTCGCAGCGCCCCGCCCTCCCTCCTCTGGGCAGGGCCGCGCCGGGTCCGGGCGCCGCCGGGCAGGGGGGAGCGGTGCAGCGCTGCGGGCTTGGCCGCGCTGGCAGCGGCCTGTGCGAGGCCGCGGCGGCCGGAGAACGGGGCGGGGCAGGGCAGGGCAGGAATCAGCCGCGTCCCAGCGGCGGTTCTCCGCTAGCGCTGCGTTGTCTCCTCCGTGCCGGGGCTTATCCCTTTGGAGAGGTGTAGCCCTGCCCCCACAAAAATAAAAGGGTGAACTAGGGACTAACTGAGATGAGAAGTGAGTGCAGGCGGACCTGCTTCTGGAGGGGCTGAGCGGGGCTGGGCCGACCCCTGAGGGGGAGGGCGGCCCTCCCCAGAAGTGCGCAGGTTGTGCGGGCAGGCAGAAGCACACGATTCCTAAGCAAGGGGGGGGGGGGGGGGCTCCGCTCGGCTTTCTAGCACCAGGAGAGCACCGTGAAACACCATCGTTTCCACTGGATCCTTAGGTTGTTATTGGGATGGACTCTGAAGGTGTTGGTGCCAGTTCCAGGGGTTGTCTCTGTAATGGATGTGTTTCATGTGCAGCGATCACTGGGTAAAATGCATGTGGCTGTTGGAGTGTGAGCCACTGCAGATACACGGGGCTTGTTCTGTGGTCTAAAGATTGGCTTTAACAGCCAGCCTTCCAGAATGATGCTCCTAACCGTTCTCTTTCAAATCCAGTGATTTGGCCTTTTCCTTGAGCAGCTGCATCACGTGTATGGATCAAGCGTCCTCTCCCCAAGTCTCCAGGAATCACCAGTCAGTTGGATACAGCCTTTACCTGACTGCAGAACAGCAGAGGGAAGGGTCGTACATGCATAATGAGATGACGAATACTATTAGAATCCCAGTGACAACAGCCCTCCAGTGCAGCTGCATGTTACATCTTAGGTGATCTAACAATATACTGCCTCAGAAGCAGGAGAAGGAGAGGTCCTACTCTCCATAATCCTGCTGTCTCCTTCCCAACTCCCTTGCACAAGCCCTGATACTGATCAAGTGAGCCAATTTAACTTACTAATTCAGAAGAAAACTCACTAGGAATAAAAGCAAGAGTTTTCAGCCATTCATTTTGAACGAGCTCACTTTGTGACCAGAGCTGATACTAAGGAGGGGGTGGAGAGAGGATGAAAGAACAGGACTGTCATTTGTTAGCAGAGAGTAGTTGTATTTGATGCAGCTGTATTCTCTAACTATACCCTCAGACCAGAGCAAGAGAAACTGATTTGAGGGTGACAGCCAAACATTTATTGTTGGAAGTAATTTAGAAAGAGCAAGTCATTCATTTGTTTTTGTTGAGAAACAGATCTGTTTTCAGGAATAACAGCCAAGCTATGCATAAAAGTACACAATAAACTAACCAAAACCATACCACATGAAAAAGCACTTAAGATTGTCTCATGGAAAAACACGTTCACCAGAATTTCCATGTGATGAAACCAAAGCACCTTTCTAAATGGCGTCATCTACTAGGTATACGGATCTTTGGCAAAGGTTTCAGCTGCTTGTGTTAGTGATTGCAGTCCTTGGGTTCAGAGTTCATCTTCCCAAAGAATTCTGGATATTTTTGTTTTGGTTTTAATTGAACTTGAATGGAGACAAATAAAGAGGACCCTCAAGTCTGTTCTTTTTATAGAAATGCCCTAAGAAATAAACCACAGAATTATACTGTCTCTTTCTTCTTTTAGCCCTAAATACTTTGCATTCTTGCCTCTATGAGGACCCAGGTTCAGCAAGGAGACACGAGGATGGGCAGTATTTCTGCAAGCCTAGCCAGTGTGGTATGCTGGTGGTTGGAATGATTGCTTTGTAGATCCACTTTGAAGTACTAAGGAGGCTGTAGAGCCCAGATCTCAACCTTTTTAGTTCCGTGTTCTCACTTTTCACACAACAGGTGAAGATCACATCTTAATCACACACATAAAAATCTTAATAAAGAAGTACTGATCAGAGGGTTGTGGGGTTGGTGGATTGTGGGATTTTTTTTGGGGGGGGCGGGGGTAGGGATAAAAAAGACACAAGTACCAATCTTGTAGAGGCAATTCCAAGCTCTGCAGTTTCATGACCTTTTTTATTTCCTTCCCTGCCCTGCTACCATCTATTAAAAGTCAGAGCTTTCAAGAGGGCCTGATTTCTCACGTTGCTGAAATTACCTCCAACTTCATTTTGAGGTCCAGCTGGTAGGGACCGCTGCACTGTAAGAGGCAATAACTCAAATGTAGCTTTTGTTTGAGCAGAGACACGGTATTGCTGAGACTCTCATCAGTGGCAACACTGTCTTGGAAGGGGTCAGGCTCTTTCCTGAAGCAGCTACACTCTTCTCAGAAGGGGTTTCCTCTCACTGACTTAGACTGTGTTCCTGTAGACAGAATTTCTGAAGCTACAGTGGTGCTTTGTCAGTTCTCTCTATGAGATCAAGGCAGCAAATACCATGAGTGAAATAGAGAGCATGGGACGGAAGTTTTGGGCACAGCTTACTCAGTGGTCAACATTTTAAGACAGGAGAAGGAAGTCTCCTCTGAGAAGTCTATAAGCAATGGTTGGTTAATAGGCCAGTTGACTCATGTATCCCATGACAATTCATCAAAGCTTGCTGCAAGTCACTGGAATATCTCTGCAGAAAAGGAGACATTACATGTTACCTTTGTAAGTGTGTATAATATGAAGGAATAACACACAATAGCCTGTTGTAGGACAAGAAAAAATGTGGTCTTCTAAAATCAGCTCTTACACTCTGTTTCTAGCATCCCTATTAAGAAATCTAAACAAAGTTTGTTTCTAATCTTGTCTCCTTAAAGTGAGAATTTCCCTCTAGAGGTAGTAAGTGAGAATTTCCTTTGCAAGGATTGATTTTTAAAAAGACTGGTTGATTTCAATTCAGTTGTCTTTTACTGAATGAAACCACTCACTGAACGTAAGACTCAGAAAGTTTGTAAGTCAATATAGTTTTGATCATTAAAAAAATTTGCTTTCTTTTTGAAAGAGCTTCCTTCCCACTGGTGAACTTGTGAGGATGCAGACAATGAAAAGATCCTCACCTCAGGAGACACAATGCCTTGTTTGCCGTGGGGAAGTTCAAATGCTTGATTCATATCATTAACATCATATAAAAATGCCTCATACTAGCATTGTCTGTCTTATGGCGGTAAGGCGATGTCTTTGTATCTACTCTTTTTTCATTACTTCACTTTCTTAAAGGTAACATTTAACTTTGAAGTTATAGAACTAATGACTAACAATCTATATTGTTATATTGTATATATATTGTTATCTCATTGCTTCTGAGGTCATTTAATTAATGTGTTATAAATTGTTTTAATCTGGCTGCTTGTCACAGAGAACACAGCCATAGCTCCCTTGTGGATGAAGATTATAATTCAGTTTCAACTTCAGGCAAACACCTCTTTAATTTGGCAACAGTGACAGTGCTGGAGTCTTTGGTAACCTTGTAGTTGGTGACCTGATGACTGCAATTCCAGCTCTGTGAATACATCACACGTTTTGGTAAATAATGGTAATTGAGTTGAATTGAGTGTTGCCCAATGGTTGCTATTATTCTTTGGGGTTTTTCTTAATGAACCCTCTGAACTCATTAATGCACATAAAGGCAGATAGTGTCTCATATCTTTAATATGCCTCAGTTTACACCCCTGGAAACAATGAGATGCAAATACAGCATACCTGTGTGATGCAACCCTAGTTTTGGGAATTACCAGCTGGGCATTGCCACGGGTGTGATTCCACCAGGGCGGCACAGTGGCTGAGGGGCAACCAACAGGTTCTCCAACAGTTCACGCTCTCCAGAACATCTCCAGGATTTTGTCCCATATGGCGTTCATTCTGGTCACCCACAATCTCTGCAAGCCTCTGATGCATCACATCCTTCACACTCACCAGCTCCAATCTTCTTCATAGCCTTTGGTGGCCCATAAGCTGGATGGAGAAGGCACAGAGGTAGGGTTCAGCAGTATATTTGACCAGACTTATATCTGCTGAAGGCAGGAAGAAGAAAGAACTGAATAAATCACAGTCTCGAGCTGGATGAGGGTGTGAGAGAAAGGCTGTCCAACCAAGGAGGTGCATCTCTTAAGTGACCTTCGGCATTGCTAGTCACCAGGAGACTGTGTTGTGGAGGAGGTAAAAAGGAAACAGTTTCTTAGCTGTGGTCTTGTCACTTTTTTTTCAGTAAATACATTCCTGAGCAGGACAGCAGAGATACACTTTTCGTCTCTCCAATGGAGCTGATCACAATGGGGAGACAAGTAGAAATCCAGGACAGAAGTTTCTCGTTCTTACAGAGCATGATTTGGGGCGTTCTTGTAATCTGTCCTCTGGAAACATGGGCTTTTAGCTTCTTCAGAATGGCTTCTGTCCCCTATAAAAGAAGGCCTAGCGTGAGTAACCCTGAACAGGCTAAAATAATATTATCTTTGCCTCATTAAATCTTCCACTTTGTTCAGTCCTTCCTCTCTTCATGGCTCTACATCTTCTTCTGGTGAACACCGAGCATCAGCCAAATTTAGGGTGTTGAGGCATATTCAGAGCCAGTTAAAGTGCAGAGGCTGAAACAGCTGTCAGCCACCAGCTGTCTCTTCTTCCCACTCCGTCTTCCCCCACTCTAACAAGGGTTGACAGCCCTGTGTCAGAGGAGCTGAACAGATGATAAATCAACAGCTGAACAGCTGCAGCTGCCAGCCAGGCATGTTCATACACATGAAAGTCCTTTTCTAGCTGCCTACATAAAATAGCTGGGTGGTAAATGGAGAAAGCGTGGGAGGCAGTTCACAAGCCGTTCAATTACGCTTGCAGTCAGGGTGGCAGGGTGGGGAGGAGAGGTTGCATGGACAGCCAGGTGTGATTCTTGCCTCATTGCTGGATGTTTGTCACCACTTCTGGCAGGAACTCTGTCTTGGAGACCTTTCATTACCGTGTACGTTGTATAGATATGCAGTAATACAACAGGAGCAAGATAAATGTGTCACCTTGATATACCCACGTTCTATTTCCGTTGATACATTTGGAGCTCTTGTAGGGTTTACTTTCAAAATGCTGCTTTATTATGAATATTTATTTTGGTTTATTACACAGCAATTAAACATTTAACACAACATTTTTTACAGTATTCCGTATTCCGTGACATAAAATGAATCATTATTCAACTGTTCTATATCAGGGGTGATCTATGCAAATTTTTAAATAGTTCTTGTGTTCTATTTTGCTCCTCTTCCTCAGCTAGAGAAAGTTTGGAAGAATACAGGTTTAGGAAGGTTTGGGTTTTAACTCAGAGATTAGGAATTTCTGCCTTTAAGACTTTCCAGTTTTCTTTAAGAGACAATATGCTGCCAGAACTAACCTAACTGAAGACAATTAAATCTTACAGACTTTTTCTTCAAAGGCTTATTTAGATATGGAAATTAATTTGTGATAACAAGCACAAAGAGTGTTTTAGGAATAATTTTAGGAGTAGAAAATAACCTGAGAGAGATTATAAATGAGTGACCTTTATGTTAAATACATGTAAAGCTCTTGAAAGTATTTTTCTAAGTGGGATCTGAAGAGCTGCATGAAATCAGGTACTCTGTCTTCCTGCCCTAATTAATGCAGAACCCTGCAGAGTTGCTTTTGTAAGAAGGATCACTTGCCTTTGAGTGGCAGCTTGAAAGAACACATTAAGGAGACTCTTATGAAATTTCATGGGAGTAAACTGATCGGGATTCCTCCCTTATTCATGTTTGCAATCTAGGAGATCTCAGGATCATCTTTAAGTTGTGATTCTCGAGGCTATTGTGTAGAAGACAGTTGAGGGCATACAGAACCTGCTGCGCGAATCCTGGCAAGAGGAAGGAATCCCAGCTGACAGTGTGGTTGCACAAGCTTTAAAATGGAAGGAGAAGATAGTTCTGTCTAGACTGTCTGCTAGGAAAAGAATACATAAGTAATGCATTGTTCCTCCTAGGAACAGTATTACAACAAAAATGCTTTCCTTCAGATCTGTTGAATATAAACTTTCTGCTGAGGAGAGCAAGATACTATTAAAAAAAACAGGATAAAAAAGTGCTAAGACATACGGGACAAGCTGTGAGAGAGCTGATGTAAAATGTGCTTAGTGAGGAAGTGCCCTGGAGCCCTCATCTGCCGCGTTAGCATTGCATCAGATAGGGCACCAGCTGCTTCTGTGCTAAACCTGGAAGAATCATTTATGCATAGCAGAATAACTGTGGATAGATTTAAAGAAAAGTTACATCAGGTGTCAGCAAAGACTATCGTGGGGAAAGATGTAACTCACTTTTATTAGCTTCCAAGCTAGATCAAAGCCATATTTGATCTTGTACAGATTTGTAGAAGCAAGTTTATCTTGCGTGGTCAGCTAAGTATTTTTCATTGGTTCATCCTGCCTACTGGTCCTCATTTATAGGCAGCATATGCACATACCTTTACGCATTAACTCTTTAAATAGAAACTGCACTCTGTTGCAATGTACTTCTCTCTCCTTAGGTACATATCTGTCCTGCATCTCCACCTTCAAATCTATTATTTTTAACTGTTCTTGGGCCACAACTATATCACTTGGATGTCTCTGGAACAGAAACAGCTTGATGCCAGTATAAAAGTGCTGACACGAGCCACATTCACATTGGCCCATGGATAAGTGAGCAGTGGAGTACAGAAGATCAAAGGAGAGCAATTTTTATTTTTTTTTGGCAGCGTTTTTAGGTAGCATTAATGTTCAGCAGCTGTAGAATAGATTAGATAGGGACTGATAGGAAAGAGTAATATCGTTTATCACGTCCTTCAGAATGAGGGTAGGAACAAGGATGGGGAAAGTGTGAGTCAGTAAGAGAGCATGGCTGGACATTTAATCTGATGTAGAGAGAGACCTGGAAATAAGGAAAACAGAGGTGGAATGGACAAATGTAGGTGCTGGCCAGAGGGGACAGGAAAACTGGCAGAGCGCTGACTCATCCATCAGCACACATATTTGCCATTTGCTATTTGGAGGAGCTAAAGTGAAGGCCAAGGACCACCAGAACAGTATTCAGACACCTCTCCCCCAGACTTTCTACCAGCAGTCCAGCTTTCTTGCACTGAATCCTCCTAGCTCAATACTGGAACCATATAGCACTTTACAACTTCCTCTGTTTCCCTTGAGACATGACCAACAGCCTCACCGTCACTTCTTTCCAGTGCATGGACAGACTGTGGACAGAGATCAGCTGGGACTTCTGCAGGACGTCTTCAGTATGTCAGTACCATTTCATGTTGGGACCTTACGCACATGCAGTGAAACAGACACGTCTTTGGGATCCTGATGACTTTAGATTAACAGAACATACCTGAATATCCCAGAGCCCCCCTGTGATAGCAGTGCCTGTACCTCCTGTCTGTGGGCATCAGCAGCGAACATGATAGTTATCTGCAATGGCAGTCTCCACTTCACAGCCATGTGAACTGAGTTAAGGAGTCTGTTCATGATATCAGCATCCAATCTCACAAGTGTTGGCTCCACAGTAAGTCTGTGCTTCAGCTCCTGGGCTGAGGAGCACTTTAGGGACACATAGGTAACCTTGAAGAAAGAGCATTCATTTATTGTGGTGAGAGTGGAAGAGGTGTGACGAAGGAGGAGTGAATCTGTCTACAACTGCTGTCCTGAGGATGTGGAAGCTGCCGCTTTCACCTTTTGCCCTGTATTTCTTCCCACTGTTTTCTACTTTCTGCATCCTTCTGACAAGGAAAATCCTTCCCCTGCCCCCAGTGTGATATGTTTCTTGTGGACGACAGATTATGGTACATAATATGCTGCTTAGCCTGGCCGTAAGGATTCTATTGCCTTGTGCTGGCCTGGAAACGACCTCTTGTTAGTGCTCGCATAGCGATAGAAGGCAGGGTGGAAGTGGTTTGACCCTGATGGTGCCCTTTATGGGAAGAAGAGCTCTGCCTCAGCTTTCTGCACAGCTGCAGAGAACAATGACTTGACATTTGTACTGCATGGCCTAATTCTTTGCTGGGCCTGATTCAAATTCATTCATTTTGAACTCTCGTTTGGGCCACATGGAACCTAGCAAGGATTATGGATAAAATGTTTCGGTCTCACGGAAATCACATCTGCCGTTTCCACAAGGAAGAAGAAATGGTCTGTGATGTCTCAGGGCATATCTTACCAATCACCCAGGGAAGTTTCAAATCAGATCTGCTAGAACAAAATATTTACAGTATATATTAGGAAAGACAAAACCTTTTCTAGATCAAGTAGAGCTCTGGCTGAGTGCCCAGCCTTGCTGCCAAACAGCTGGCCTTGCACTTAGAGCAGAAAGTAGAGAAAGGCAGTATGTTTCTCTGGAGGAATCTATACAGAGGTTAACAGAGGTAAGAGACATTGTTCCCACAGACCAAAATTACCTGAGAACTTCATTAATATCCATTCCAAATGCTTGCTGGAAAGCCTTTAAGAAAACGGATTTACTTAAAATGAAAGCCTATTCAAAGGCTGCCATTCAAAATGCCCTTGGAGGCATACATCCCTAGGCTGAAAAATATGTTATGGAAAACAACCTCTATCAACAATAGAACTGTGCTTTGTATTTTGCATTTTTCCCTACATTTTATGCTACATTCAATGTACTTTAGACATATTTAGGTTGCAAATCATTAATACATGTAGGACCAAAATCTGCTTCTGGTCACTACCAGCATTTCCATTTCTGCTCCTTCTGTAAACAGTGCTTTGCCTAAAATTCACCAGCACAAACAATTCTATGTTAGAGTCTTGATATTATTTAAAAAAATAAAAATAAAAACCCCGCAACAGAGAAAAACCAACAAAGTAAAACTTTGCTTCAGTAACCAATTTTTTCTTCAGTTATTTTCCAGATAGAGACTAATACTGTCACACTAATGAGAATAGTGGTGACATACTAATAGAAAGTCATGTAAGTGACTTACAGAAGCTTGCTTTTTCCTAGCTGACCATGGTCTCACTTGCTTTGCTTTCTATTGCCGCTTGGAAGGCTCCTCTGCTCAGCCTGCACATATATGGGCCAGTATGCACCATAGTTATTTTTACATACAAGTACTTCTGGGAAGTGGATAGAGAAGTTGAATTCCTTGTGTGAACATCAGACAGTAATTCTGTTTGTGCAAATGGTTGTGGAGTAGATTTTGTATTTGTGTCACTATTTCAGATTGCTAAGGGAAATATATTTTGCTAAAGGAAAATTAATTCAGGGCAAAAAATATGTTGCAAAAGTTAGATCTCATTAGTCAAGAAACAGAAGGAGCATTAGGGATGACCATGCACAACAAATCATTTTCAAGTATTGGTATCCAGTAACCCATCTTGTGATCGTTTCATGAGATAGTCCATAAATTCACTACGTGCAAAACAACGTTACATGAATAAAACATTGAACAGTTTGGGGGATTTTTTTAAGTGAAGGTGTTCAGAGAACATCTGGGCAGAGAATAGACTAAATATACCAACAGCTGGGATGGAGCTGTGGGCCTCAGAGTTTTGCATGCCTAGGTGCTGTTACCTGTGGAGAGTGAGGGTCCAGGGCCACTTGCTGGATGCCCTCTATGTCTAAGCACAGTTAATAGTGGATCCATACTGTGCCTCCATGCATGTATGTGTGTGTGCATGGCTGTGAGCAAGGGGGGGTCTGTACCAGCAGCTGCAGTGGGGCTGCAGCCTCAGGGGCTTGTATGTCCAGGTGCCAGTGACTGGGGAGACTGGGCTGCCAGGGCAGCTGCTGGGCGGACTGGGTGCTTGAGCCCTGCTGCTGGAGGGATCTACCGTGTACATTTGTGTTGTGTGTATATATCTATTTTATATATATGTATACATATAGTACTGTATTTGGTGTATTTCCCACTAACAGACCTTCATTCTGGTCAGCCAGAGAGGGGAACAGGATGAGGCTGTTGGTGCTGTTTGAGTTTGTGTGTGTGCTGAGTGTGTCTGTCTGTGCTGATTTGTGTGGCCAGCATGTATATGTGTATATATGTGTTGTAGATGGGCGTTTGTATGTGTGCCTGCTGGGAATACATGCTCAGCCTGACTGCTGGTTGGACCTGGGAGCATGGAGCTGTGGGAGCCTCACCTCCCAGGCTGCTGGATTTGGCAACCCCTAACACCTAGAAATTACAAGTCTGTAATGCTTATACTTCATTGTACATCTGTGAACATTTAGGAAGAAACTGAATCCTTTATATTTGTTAACATTTATGTTACAACAGCTACAGCAGAGTGTCTGAAGCTTAACCCTCAGGGCAGTTACTAAAATGACAAAATATTGGGTGAAATAAGGTTGCATATGCTTTATTCTTGTTAGTTTCTTGTTCTTTGCTCCATCTGATAATGCTATCATTATTCTCATCTGCTGCAGAAGAAAAAAGTCTCTCTCCCTCCAAATCCTGCCCAGGAAAACTCAGTTTTCCTCTACTCTGCTAAGTCTTCAACACTGAAAAGGAATCCCTGATCAGCAAGCCACATCAAAAACTGTTGTCTCAAAACGAAGTGCTTTTAGAGAGCTCTGTGTGTACACCATGCAACATTTGGAGAGATCCCCAGTTCCCTACCTATCCCATGGGCCTTCAGGCCTGTTCGCCTGGATGTCTCTCTAATGCCAAACACAGGTTTTGCTCCCAGCACCTCTGCCCCATGCACAGTAAAGTAAAAAATTAAGTCCACTCTGGGCAGGAGAGCTCATTCCTGCTGGCCCCCTCTCCCCCAGCTCCACCCCTCCCCCCCCCCCCCCCCCCAAAAAAAAAAAAAAACAAACCCAAAAAACAAACAACCCAAGAACAAAACCCAAAAAAACCAAACCCAAAATAACCACCAAAAAATTCCAAACCCAAACAAAAATTGTAAGGCTCTGAAAGGCTGAATTTAAAAATTCTCTCTGTGCGTTTCCACCTTTCCTGGCCTGCTTGGCTAAGCATCATGATAGCAGGTGAGGGTCTATGCCCTAAGTGCTGGCAAGGAACTGGTCTAGTTACCAGCAAGTTTGTAGAGGCTGGTGCACCTTACTGAGAGCTGCTATACTTGGGAGCCGGAGGAGAAAGAGGATCACGAGCAGGAAGGTTACCATCCCTGTATTGTTCTACACATGCAACATAGCCACAGATGACTGGTGAAGACCTCTGCTGATCACATTTGGATGCTTGTTTTGGGGTATATTCTTATCTTCTTCTGTGGTCCACCTCTGGGAGAAGCATAATGCTGAACTAGAGGGGACTGTCCTTGGAATTGCCACTGTGACTAGCAATTTCTGCTGTAGGCAGTGCTTTCTGGGGCCTGGAAGCTGTGATGCAATAGGTACCCTGCAAGCCCACGCCTGTGCAGTGCCACAGTAAGACAATTGAGAACTTTCTGGCTGGATTTTACATGTAACAAAATAAGTTAGATTATCAGTTCATGTTTCTAGTTAGCTTAGCGTTAATGCAGACACCAAGTGCTAGAAGATGACATTATTACTCGATAAATAAGGCATGGCTTGTGTTACTTCTGATTTACTTTTTTTGATCTGTATCAGAAAGGGGAATAGTCAAGAAAATCCCTTGAGATTTAGCCACAGTAGCAAACGGGGTTACATTTGCAAGAAGTTGCTTGTTTTGTCTACTTTGAATTGAAATTAAAAGCTGTTGCAATGGCATTTCATCTAGTATGAACAATTAGGAAACAAAGTACAATTACTTCACTTTTATGGACTTACTTTTGCTGGTAACCCTTTTATAAGTAGCAATTATGGCATATTATCCATTGAGGTTTGAAATGTCTATATTCCAAAACATTACATGACAGTTTCAGTTTAAGAAAACTGCTTAAAGCAATTGACAAAAGACTTCTGCCTACAAGCACCATGTAATTGCTTTATTTTGCAATTTTATAAAATAAAAATTTTTAGTGGGTTTGCATGGCAAGATTTTGGTAGTGGGGGAACTCAGGAGTGGCTTCTGTGAGAAGCTGCTAGAAGCTTCCCCCGTGTCTGATAGAGCCAGTGCCAGCCAAGGCTGAGCCCATCGGTGACAGTGGTAGCACCTCTGGGATAACATTTTTAGGAAGGGGAAAACTGATGCGCAACAGCAGGTGGAAGAAAGCAGTGAGTATGTGAGAGCACAACCCTGGAGACACCCAGGTCAGAGCAGAAGGAGGGCAGGAGGTGCTCCAGGCACCGGAGCAGAGATTCCCCTGCAGCCCGTGGTGAAGCCCATGCTGAGGCAGGCTGTCCACCTCAGCCCATGGAGGTCCATGGTGGAGCAGATATCCACCTGCAGCCCATGGAGGTCCATGGTGGAGCAGATATCCACCTGCAGCCCATGGAGGACCCCACACCGGAGCAGGTGGGTGCCCAAAGGAGGCTGCGATTCTGTGGGAAGCCCAGGCTGGAGCAGGCTCCTGGCAGGACCTGTGGAGAGAGTAGCCCCCACTGGAGCAGGTTTGCCGGCAGGACTTGTGACCCTGCAGGGGACCCACACTGGAGCCAGCTGTTCCTGAAGGACTGCGCCCCATGGGAGAGACCCATGCTGGAGCAGCTTGTGGGAAGGATGCACCTTGGTGAAGTACATGGAAGACTGTCTCCTGTCAGTTACCCCATGCTGGAGCAGAAGAGTGTGAGGAGCCTCTCCCTGAGGGGGAAGGAGCAGCAGAGACAATGTGTGATGGACTGACCGCAGTCCCCATTCCCTGTTCCTCTGCATTGCTTGGGGGGAGGAGGTAGAGAAGTTGGGAGTGGAGTTTAGGAAGAAGGGGTGTGTGTGGGGAAGGTGTTTTATGATTTGTATTTATTTCTCATTATCCTACTTTGATTTGATTGGTAATAAATTAAACTAATTTCCCCAAGTCAAGTCTGTTTTGCCCATGATGTTAACTGATGAGTGATCTCTGCCTGTCCTTGATCAACCCAGAAGCCTTTCCTTGTTATTTTCTCTCCCCTGCCCAGCTGAGGAGGGGAGTGACAGAGCAGCTTTGGTGGGCACCTGGAGCCAGCCAAGGTCAACCCACCACAAGGAAAAAGTAGGCACTTTTAACAAAGGTTTTAAAGGACAGCAAATCAACAAACCAGGAAGTCGCAGGGACTAAAGGGAAGAGAAATCAGAGGAAGAAACTCTTCCACCATCAATAGCCACATGATACCTAATGACGACTCCAGACCTCCATGAGCAAAGTAACAAGGTGAGAACTGACAGAATCACATATCATGGGTACAGAGATTTTGAATGGAACCTCATTTTTTTTATATTTAGTTTTATTAGAAATTGAACTGATCATTTTAAAAAAACAAACCAAACCAAAACAAGGTAAACCTATGAATGAGTAAAACCAAAATAATACACATGCATATATAACTCAGTGGACTGCATAGTTAAAGAGATAAACCAGTTTCACAACCATGTTATTTTTGTCTGGTGAGATTTAGGGGGTGAAAGGCTGTGCTGTGTCCCAGGTGCTTCCATCCTATCACTCCAACGGTACCTCTTCAGAGTTGGGTTAGAGGTCTTTCCCCTCAGCAGGCCAAATGGCATCCCTTCTCAGAAACAGCTCTAATAGATCTAAGTGTATTTTCTTGGAGACATTGCTGGGAACACGCTAGAAAGCAATGAGAAAGCTATGCTCAATTCAACAAGCGTGCCTCAGATAAGAAGAGCTGCTGACACATGCTCTGTGACACTCTCCTCCTTACCACTCTAAGCCATGGATCTAAAAATGATGTCCAGGAATAACACTACAGGAATCCTAGGGAACACTTAGTGGGAATTAAACTCTTAAAGCAGAAAAACTTTACCTTTTTTATCTGCAGCTAGAGATTGTGTTTCAAGGAGGGTTTTGAGTGTCTTCGGATGGTAACCTCTGGGTGAGTGCAGGTTCAATGCGTAGTGCCAGATTTTTCCCTTACTATTTTAATGATTCATATGAAATTATCACAGTCTAAGTAATCATATATATCTTACCTCAATGTAAAATTAATAAAAAATATATCCTGTTCATCAACAAACTAGTTCTCTTTTTGTCCATGAAAATATCCCAGCTCATCTTTTTTTGGTCATTTAGCTTTCTATTTATAAGACTATGCTGCTGTATGCCATCTGCGTAACTATTCATGTTTTCTAAACTGTTTTCCTAGTATTACTTTATTCTATCAATAATGATGATACAATATATTGGTTTATGCTAAATACTACAATTAATCTATGAGTCTTCAGTTCTGAGGCCTAGTAAAATTTTAAGGACTATCTGAAACATCCTAAAGACTATTACTATCATCTTTGGTTGCTGATGTTAATGACTCTGTTTTAATGCTTGAACACTTTCAAAATGCTATTGGGGACCTTCAGGTCAGTTCCCCTGTTCTGACACAGCCACGATTTTCAAAGAAACATGCAGATAATGGAAAAGGAAACTTATTTGTCCTCCCAAAACTTAAGTCCTGCAGATCTGCATTAGTGCACTGGGCTTCTTTCTCACAGGGTTTTCTCCCAAGGCCAGTTGCATATTAGCAAAATCCTGGCTCTGCACAGCATCTGGTTCTTGGTCTCCTGTAGCAAACACACTTGGAGTGCGTGTGGGAGGCATAGCTGGAAGCCTCTCAGACAATTCACACTAATATGGATTAAAAAGATTGGATCCCAGCAGCCAGCAGGCACCTGGGGTAGTTTCTGCTAGCTCATATTGGGCAGGCCTTTATTTAGTCTTGACAGTGTTGCTCAACAATTGAACCCTGGTTCATGGATACGATTGCATAGCTCTTTCTTTTCTGGTAGAGTTCATTTCTAAGTTTGTACTCGTTTTCCTTTTCAATAGCCCAGGAGAAATAGAGCATTCCCTCCCAGAGCAGCTAGAACATGTGGCTTTGCTAGTGCTCCCTCTCTGGATCCAGCCACCCACATCCATTTCCAAAAAAACAGAGACTAAAAATATTAAGGAGCAGGAACAAACATCATCACTGCAAGATTCTTGCTAGCACATTGGTAATGCAGCATCTCTGGAGAAGGATTATACCAAATGCTGTACCAATTATTATACAGGTATTCTTTTATCTCTGTGAACAAATAACCTATTGCTTCCAGCATCCACTTGTACAAAATGTAATGCAAATATGGTAAATCAAGCAATGGATGTACAAAAACATGTTCTTTTAAGAAGCTCAACAGCAAGTTGCAGTTGTGCAACTCTCTCAAACTCTGAGCTGCAAACCTTGTTTTAGGCTTATACCTTCAATTGTCCTGCAAAACAATTGCTTGCTCACATGCTTTTGTGTGGATACATACCTGCTGATAGATCCATTGCATCACTGCAAAACATGGTGCAATTTTACCCAGAGGCCTGTTTCCCTCACAAAGCTGACTGATGTATGTGTGAAAAGCTACCCTGACAAGTGCAACTGCCATGATAAAACTTAATAGCACACAACAGGCTGGGGCATTCTCATTATAAAATTATTAATTTAAATTAACAGGTGTTTGCTAGAAGTGTTTTTCCCAAACAGACTGTAAAAACTCTGCAGTAGGCATTCAGGATTTCTGGCCTGCTGAAAGCATACAGGTTCATGACAAGCCATTTTTCCCCACTATCATCATTCCTCAAAAAGGCAACATGCTGCTGAACCACAATTAAAACTGTTGAAGTGGCAGCTGTTACAGTTGTTCTGAATGAAAAGTTGACCATGACCTAGCAGCAACAGAGGAACGCAAATAAGTAGCCCCTGCTCCTGTTAATCTTTGTTCTAACGGCGAACATAGAATATTACATACTTTGTTTTACATAATTAAGAATCTATCACTAGACAAATATATCTTGTGGCTTTTAATAATTTCTTTGAATCCATTTTGTCAAGTTCACATATATCTAGGTTATTCTAATACAACCTTACTACTACAGTCCTCATTTGGAATAATGAGATTGCTGGTACAAAAGCCTTGGTCAACCCTACAAGTTATAGCAAGGATTATTAACAGGAAAAAAGTATTCAAGCAAGACAGTGCAAACCATATTTTATTAGTAAGGGATTCCTGGGAAAGACGTAGGCAATCTGAATAGAAATGTCTCTGTTAAAAATTGCTACAGATATTACACAATAGCAAGCATACGTGTTTTCTCCTTCTGGAATCAGCAGAACAGAGTTCATTTTCATACAATGTATTTTCAAGAACAAAATTTCAGTATCAAATATTTTCAAATAGAGAAATTATGTCAAGGCTGCTTAAAGGGGAAGGGAGCACGAGTGAAGTATGACAAATAAATGGGATATTGTTTAAACAAAAGGCGGTTCTAGCATTTGACCAAGCTGATCATACGCTTTTCACCAGTGTACCTTGGCCTTGAAACGCAAGAATCAGAAACAATTAGGTTGGAAAAGCCCCTTAAGATCATTGAGTCTAACTGTTAATCTAGCACTGCCAAGCCCACCACTAAACCGCGTCCCTAAGTGCCACATCTACGCAGCTTTAAACACCTCCAGGGATGGTGACTCCATCACTTCCCTGGGCAGCCTGTTCCAATGCTTGACAACCCTTTTGGTAAAGAAATTTTTCCTAATATCTAATCTGAACCTCCTCTGGTGCAACTTGAGTCCATATCCTCTCACTTTTTACTTGGGAGAAGAGTGTGACTGACACTCACCTTTACAACCACCTCCTTTTAGGTAGTTGTAAAGCACAGTAAGGTTTCCCCAGAGCCTCCTTTTCTCCAGACTAAAGAAGCCCAGTTCCCTCAGCTGCTCCTCATAAGATTTATTCTCTAATGAACATCCTCAAATTCTGTACTTAAGGTTCCAGCAGTATAAGAATATAAAATATGAACACACAAAGAACAGAAATCTCCTCTTTTTTTTTTTTAATAATCCAGTTAACTGAAATTCCTAAAGGCACTGACATTCACACTTTATAGACCTTTACTTTTCCTTTTCTGTAACAACAGAAAGAACACTGATAAGCTGTCAGAGCATCAAGTTTCAGACCCCTATCCTGCTATAGGTAAGCCATAAATTAACTTTATGTGAGCAAACCAGCTGAACTTTTATCACGATAAATATTTAGAAGCATAGCACAAGAGCGTAACTGAGGCATCAGTACAGATTTTCTGTAAACTATGATAAATACTACTGACTACAGAGAGCTACAGCTCTTGAATATAAGGAGACATACTGAACACTATGCATTCTTTCCCATTGTTTACTATTAAGAGAAGATTTGCCTTTTCATAAAAGGCCGAAAAATGTAAAAAGAGGTGGTGGATTACAGACTGAAATGCTGCAGCCAGATTTTTTTTTTACTGGTTGGTTGTCCCATTAGTGATTTTTTAACAAATATTCCTAAAGACACAAGATATTAATTCACCATAAGCTACGCAGGTATTTAAACACCTAGAGGAGGCAGTGCTCTTTGAACCGCGTATTTTTTTCCCCTAAAACAATTTTGATAGCTGGATGATTTTGATATCAAGATTTAAAAAACTGCCATGGGCATGTGAGAGGGTTTGGGAGCATCTCAATATACAAGACTAGTTTCTAAAATTCTCTTCAGAATATGCTTTAAGTGGTCCTATTGAACTTTTATTGTCTACTAACTCCACTTAAGCATTGAAGAGTAAAACATCCTCCCCGCTATCCTCTCCCCAGGGAACTTCATGACTGAGCGTTCATCAAAACAGCTAGGATCAAATGTCAAATTACAGCATGATAACTAAAACAACAGGAGAAGCTTCACTAAAGGAAGGATGCAAACACTAAAGAAATTATTAAACAATTTCAGAATCAAGTAAGGTGTCAAAGGAACAGGTATTCCTATGTTCTCCCAAAGCTGTTCTGTTTGAATATTGGCTGAGAGCAGGATCAATCATCCCGGTGAACATAAGGAGCAACCAGCAGTTGCTGGTTAGTTAGTATGGTAAGTTATCATCACTGCAGGACTGTCAGTTTCTCTCTCCGCCTTCCTTTAACTAATTCAGTCAATAACAGATTTTTGTGTTACACTTATTTACACTACTGAATAAATCCTTACTGATAGCGAAGACTTCAGTGAAGAAAGTACTGTATAAACATGGCAGGAAGAACAGGACAAAACAACTGTTAAGCAGAAGCTTGGGTCACAAAGTCCTTTTTTTCACAGCCCATTTCCCAAATGTGCTTTTTTTAACTAATATCTAAGATATTAAAGGTTAAGTTCATCAGATGCATTACTTTGATTACTACAAAAGAGTAACTCAACAGCGAAGACATAATTTTGAGCTTTAGACAAAGCTTACTGCGATACCATACAGGAAAAGTCTGCATCTGGCAAACATATTACCAATTTGTTCGGAAAAAACTTAACCCAACATAGAAAGTGTAAACAGATCAGAAGACACTTGGTAAAAGTTTGATTTCCGAAGTATATTAACAGCAGTTTTGGCATCTTTTTTGTTTGCTTTTGTAGTGGTTTTTGGTTTTTTTAATTATTATTCTTTGGTTCTTGGTTTGGGGTTTTGTCTGTGTTTGGTTTGTTGGTTTTTTTTTTTATTTTCTGTAGAATTAATTTCTTAAATTTCTTTTCTCAGCAATTCCAAAAAACTCTTTAATATCACAAGCAGAAAAGGACACAGATGTGCCTGAAACTCCAAAGTCAGTATGCTTGGGATCCTATTAAGTTTTTGAAACCCTTCTGGAGTCCTTTGGGACAAAAATGTAATGGTATGAGAGCTGACATTAATAAAATAAGCAGCACAGATTCCAGACTTTTGGATTACAAAATCATCTAAACCATTATCAACAGGAGAAGGAAGACACTTTTTTTTAAACGGAATAGTAAGAGAATTTTGTAAAAATCTTAAGGTGTTTCTTCTTTATATAGTAAGTTAGAAGACTTACACAATTGTTAACAGTGTTACACTGGCCTAAGTATCCCAAATAAAGAATGCCTCCCAAAAATAGTGTTGAGTGAGAAAACACATTGAATATTGAGATCGTTATCAGATGGTTATCAAGTTTGAGAGGTAGACAACAATCTTAATCTATTATTTGGGAAAGGTAGCACTACAACTGTTTATGTAAATGGCATTAAGTATTATCTATACAGTGTCCATACCTGCATAAGAGCGCAAAGAGGAGGAACAACACTGTTTCTCACTTAACAGCAACTACATTCATCTAATGTCCTTGGTCTGCACCCAGTTCTCCTGGAAATGCAGATGCAGGGAAGAAAAGATTAGGAAGGTAAGGAAAAAAAAAAGTAAACCCTGTTTGTGTATGCAGGCAAATAACAGGCAGAACACACTACTCAGATTGCAGGGAGGATGATTTGGTTCACAGCATGATCCTCAGGACAGCGTGTCTAGATCAAGTGGACCTGCAGAGAAGGAAGTACCAGAAATCCTACACAGAAGGTTCCATGATGTGAATTCAAATACACTGCCTAATATGTATTTATGATGATGCTCCACTGCTGGAAAAGCATTTCTGTTCCTATTCACTGTGTCCATTAGATTCTGGGTTTACATTAAAAAGAAAAGTAGTAACTAATAGCAGCACTGATGCAAAGGCTTTGTCACAGCAATGATCAGACTATGTTGTTACCTGCCAGTACCTGTAAAGTATTATCTGTTACAGAAAGCATCAATTTCAAAAACAGTATTAAAAACACAGCTCAGTACACAAAAGGGATCACAATTTTTCGGCCCTTTGGGTAGTCTTCAAATTTCTCAAGGTACCATCTGAAAAGCAAAGACAGAAATCCAATGAGTATTGAGTCTTAAAAATGCTGGCAAGGAAATTAAGTAATTGTACAACGTGTTCAATTTAATCCATATATTTTCTGGATACAAACTGAAAAAACGCCTTTAGAACCTACTCTGGATGGAAAACTGCCATTTACCACACTCATGCTAATGACATCTAATCACCAACTACGAACGAAACAGTTACTGCTGCCAGCAGTGGGAAATCAAACCAACGGATGTGGTGAAAGCAGACAGGAAAGGAATAGCCTGTTGTTTCAAAATGTATGTTGTTATGCATCCTGACTATTCGCATTTTAGCGGTCAAGGGGAAAAAATAATATAAAAAAAACATCCAAGGGGCTAACATATCAAATTGTACAATGACTTCACATGGAAGCAGGGGATACTCCACATACTGGGATGACAGTCACTGTTCTAGATAGAAACATCTTCAGTTCCAGTCAGGATTTTGATAATCAAACTTAACATGGCAAACATTACACTAACCTTACTGCTAATCCCCCTCAAAGACCACCACTGCTTTCAAATCAGACAACGTTAAGAGAATAAATGCATAGCGCTACCAAATATTATTTGTCTGGTCACCTTATAAAACAATTTTACTCCCATTTTCAAGTATTTATTCCTCTGCTTCTTTAAAATATAATAAAAAAAGAATGAACTTCATCTGGGCTCCTCCAAGGTACAGGTATTCATATTATTAATTAGCTAACTGTAAGAATAAAGCTGGAATAAGCAGAGAACAAAACATAAAATGCATGCTAACCTGCAGCTGTGGAATATCAGCATTACAGATAAAGGACTGAAAAGGATAAATACTAAGTTTTTCAAACTAAACACACTACACCAAAATTATTTTTCACTTACACAGATTTGTTAGCGTAAGTGTTTCGGGTTTTTTGTTTACTGGGTTTTTTCTGTACCCCTCTTCCATTTTTATGCATTTTTTCTTTAGTGCAAATTACTTCCTTTAATGAAGTTTAGTTTTTTCATAATGCTTTCTAAGTCAAGAGTTCTGAAAGAGTGCTGTCAAGGCTTAACAGACAGGAACCAGCAATGAAATTTGAGCCTGAAGAACAATATACAAGGAGAGGCTGAGGAACCCGACATTGCTTAGTCTGGCGAGGAAGGGACTAAGGGGCACTGTTACTGCTGCCTATGGGTACTGGAAGGGGAGACAATGGAGCAAAACTATGAATGAAATGCAAACTCTTGCAGCTGGAACACAATGGCCTCACGCAGAAGTGGAGACCAGGGACTGACTGGCTAGCTAGCAGCTCTACACGAAAGGACAGACATCCTGGTGGGCATTTTGAACATGAGTCAGTAATGGGTCTGTGCAACGATGAAGGCTAACTGCATATTGGCCTGCCTACAAGTATAGAGCATCGGTTCAAGGGAAGTGCTTATTCTGTGCTATTCAGCAGTTGAGAGCCTGCATCTGCCTTACTGCCTCCAGTTCTTGGCCTCCTGTGCAATAAAGATGTCCACAAGCTGGAGAAGAATCCAGCAGATGGTCATTAAGACAACTGCATAGCTGGAACATATGAGAAGTTGAGGGACCTAGGCTTGTTCAGCCTGGAAAAGAAGTTAAGAGGCAGATCTGACTGCAGTCTTCCACTGCCTACAGTGGTGTTGGAGAGAAGGCAGAACCATACCCCTCCTGGGAGCACACAGCAAGTGGACAAGTGGCAGGGAATAAAAGTTGCAACACGGAAAAAATCCAGCTGGACGTAAGGAAAAAAAAAAAACCTCTTCCCCACGGGAATGAGAAAATTCCTGTCCCAGTGCTTTGCCAGAGATGTGCTGAGGCCTCCACCCCTGGAGATAGACACTCAGCACTCAACTGGATGAGGCCCTGGGCAACCAGGTATAGCCTTGCGGTTAGCCCTGGTTGGAGCAGGTCACACCAGATGACTGCACAACCTTCAGATGCTACTCCCAACCCAAGATATCCTGTGACTCTTCTCAGTAATAGCTGGTGGTAAAACAAGGAAAGATGGTCACAGGCAACAGGCTTGGATGGTTCAGGTTGGATAGTAGGAAAAACTCGTTCACTGGTAGGGTAATGCAGACCTGGAACACACTACAAACAAGGTGCAGGAAAACCTCTGTTTCTGGAGGTTTTCAAGACTCCACTAGACATAGCCATGGCCACCCTGACAGACTGTTAGCAGTTGCATTTTTTTCAACTTACTTCCTCCATATATTCATCTTTATTTGCTTTTATACCCCTAAGTTTCAGCACAAGAATCTAAGCAGGAAACTGAAAGTAACTAGATTAAGATTAAGGTGATCAAATTCTTCTAAACATGCTATTCCTTAAAGGCAATTCTTTCAAGAAACAAGTTTTCTCAAATTATGATCCTTCTGTCTTCTGTAACTTCAAATTTTAGTATTATAGAAACAAGTTTGAGCTGCAAGGGGAAGTATAGTGTATTACCAATTAAAACAATTTTCCCAAACTTTTCTATAATCTTTACAGATCCAGAATGAACTATGGTCATTTAAACATTGACTACCTCATTGTACACACTGTGTGTTTATGCTCAGTATTCTCCCATTGAAATACTGCAGTGCTTGATGCTACTCAAAGTATTCTCTATCATATTCTCCACTACAGTAGCAGCCTCACAAGACTTGCTCTGCAACATCCCTATGGAATGAGGCATAATTTGTTGAATGGAAATGAAGTGTACAGAAATTATAAGACACAAACACTTACTGATGGTGTTGTTTTGCCCTTGAACCCAAGATGAAAAGTGTACACAGCGCAAATGCAAGGCTTTCAATGGTGCAGCAGGCAAGGGCAAACCCAAACCATTCCAGGATCTCTCCAAAAAAGTTGGCTCCACTGACATACTCAAACATTCCTCCTGAAAGTAGGACAGAGTAATTTTAAAAGCACCTTAATCTAGGAGATGTGCAACGCTATCTTTCACTGTAAGTCAAATAAGATCTGTATCACTAATGTCAGATTTTTAAATCCAGTTTTTCAGTTCAAGCTATTCTATGAAGTATTACTTAATACCTCATTTTAAGACAGACCTTCCCCAGCTTCATTTTGCCTCTTCAAATCATGAAAGAAAAGCAGATTTATCAGTATCAGAAGTTAGCTCATGCCTCTAAATAGTTACTGATATCAAACCAGCTCTTTGATCATAAACTAAACCTTTCTTAAATCCTGTAAAAATAGAAAATATGCTCCCCTTCAAGAGTCCCAGAAAATATTCATAGGGTTAGTTAACATACATAATTTAATTAATTTAATTCTTTAAATTCTTAGTTAATTTACAGTTCCAAAGTTATCCTCTAGTTTAAAATGTGTTGCCCTTTTGTTCCCCTTCACTTTCAGGTCTACTGCTTTGGCCCTGACACTCCATGAAAGAAGTAATTGGCAGTCCACATTAAATGTATTTTACAGCCAATTATGCATGAACAATCAGTACTCACCTGCTGGGAATTTTATGAAATAAGAACTTTCACCCTAATTCCAAAGTTAGTGTAAAAACTGGTAACATCTTGGTATGTGCTTTATCAGCAGGCCTAAACAAACAAGTATTTGCCAAGTGTAATAAAAGACATGCTTTGACTTTGCTTTAATTTACTTCACTTTTGTGACAAAAGCAGAATTCTAGCACTTAAACTGGATAATCAAAAACATCAACTCCTCCTGATCATGCAGCAAATATCTTATTTCCTTCCGATTTTTTTTGTACACTGAACATAATACAGTATGTTCATGTTCTTTTACTCATGGGCACTTGGATTTGCATCTGTTAAAAGTTACCTTTCTTGGTGACGAATAAGTCCACTGCCTTATATACCTAGTTCTACCAGTTTTATTAAGAAATCTCACTAAAAACTAAGAAAGCAACAGCTAAAGGAAAACGCTTAGATAAACAGCAGAATTCAGAGGTAAGCTATTATTTTTACGCTCTCACTGAGTGTAATATACCTAGAAGAATCTAACATTTCCAGAAGTGTCAATAAACTTTAACACTTCAATAGGCTCCTTAAGAAGTCCTTTCATGTTCTTCATTTTCCCAGGAAGGCCAGAATTTATAGTGCCTGACTTCCTTCGGGTTTCTGTCCTCTTTTCCCCATGTATCTCTTATTGCAGTAGTTTCTCTCCAGTTACCTAAGATCCCTCCCTCTTCATATGTGGGACAGCTTAAGATGGGCCAGCCACACATAGTTGCTGAGTACTTTCTGCCTTCCCTTCCTGCCCCCGCACTGGGATGATAATTCAGGTCATCTTTCTCCACCTACCTGCTGAGTCTCATGAAAGTTGTGGGATGCTATGTTACATTTTTAACACTTTCTAAAAATGCAGCCAAAGTTGGTCAAGAAATCGAATGACTTGCACAAGCCACATGATATCATGAAATAGATCCCTTACAATACTTGGCTTAAGGGCGGGGAGGGGAAGTGTTTCCCACGCTATGAAATCACTTCTCTGAATAGACCACTACTATTTCCAATTTCCCCTTATATCACAAATTACTATCTTCCCTAAAAAAAACCCAAGCTTTAAAAGGTCATCTTTACACAGAACCATTTTAGGTTGGAAGGGACCTCCTGAGATCACCTAGTCCAACCCCCTTGGCTCAAGCAGTGTCAGCTAGAGCAGGTTACCCAGGACCATGTCCAGTCCAGTTGTGAGTATCTCTGCAGATGGAGACTCCACAATTCCTCCGAGCAACCTGTTCCAGTTTTTGCTGTGAGGGTAGTCAAACACTGTGTTCAGATATGATTTCAGGTCTTCTGAATTTTTCGCCCAGTGACTCTGCTCTTGTCACCAGGCGCCACTGAGAAGAGCCTGGCTCCCTCCTCTTCATTCTCTCCCATCAAGTACTTATACATATTGATAAGAACTTGCTGAACCTTCTCGTCTCCAGGCTGAACAGTCCCAGCTCTCTCCACCTCTCCTCACGAGAGATATTTTATTGCTACAGAAATTTCTGTAACTTTTTACTCACCTCTTGGTATCTTGTAACCAGTTTCTCCTGGCTTTCTCAGATTTCTGAGAATATGATCAGAATGAATATTGATTGCCATGCCCATCAGCCACCCTATAAAACCTGAAGAGAAATATTTAAAATACTGTCTTTAATATACTGAGCCAAAGTGCTTGTTCAGAAAACAAACCACAGTCATATATCACATGTTAGGCACGTTATCTCAAAGCAGTAGTAATGCAAGCAGCTTAAGCAATTCTGGTGACATCCTGCACAATCCCAGTCCCACACTGAGCTCTTAAGTCAGCAGAGTTCACAGTAATCAACAGGTTTGTAGATAAGAATATACTCACAGTACTATCCCTGTGTTGCTAGACTTATATAAATGTATGCATGTGTATATATACAGATGTAATGTGTCTATTTCCCTAACTTCCACATAGAAAAACAAATACACTAAAATCTTAAACAGCCAAAGAAACAGCCAATCTCATTCCTGCCAGAGGGACACATCTTAGTTCCCTTTTTTTTTTTGTACTGAAAATATACCAGAGTTTCCACAGCAGACTTCCATGCAATAAAAGGAATAATAGAATTGGAAGGAATTCACACACTATTTACTTATGTCATTCAACAAAATGGTTTCATGATTTATACCAGGCTTTCATAGAAACTGAAATTATTGTTGCATTCTACATCCTTACATCTTGTTGCCATAATTGTTTGGGATAAATCAAAAAAGAATTTAGGATTGAAATTCAGTATTTTCACCCTTCCATTCTCAGTCTTTGGCTACATGTTACCTATGTAATCTTCCTCTGAAGGCAGTGTTCCTTGTTACTATGAGCAGACAAGATCAGGTTTTCAGGGTAGATCCATTATGTTGTTTTGAAACCACTTCTAAAGTTATCAATTTTTATTTAAATTACCAAGAAAATGCCAATGATGCTCTTCTAGAACATGCCAGATATAGAAAGTTTTGCTTTTTTGCACCCATCACTCAAGTCTTTCAGATAGCTTGCTCTCAATTCAGAGAAATCCAGTAGTACGACCATCTCAGCAAAGACATGAAGTAGACATCCAGAGGTATAAGGCCATCTTGCAAGTTGTCAGAGCATACTTTACCAAAACTTAAGCCAATTTCAAAGGGAAGCTGCAGATCTAAGTGGATCTTGTCTCTCAAACAACTTCTTAGATAGACAGCTTTCTTCTCTCAGCCCTTTGTGGGCTGTGTTTACTTTAAAGGACTTAGCTGTCTGCTTCCACACGGATCAGGAGGAAATAAATGACTGCTCTGCATAGAAATAGAGGTTTCTGCATGAAAGCTTTCTCCATATTTACCTATATACATAAAAACATTGTTCAATTAGCTTCTTACAATCTGCTGACATTACAAAACTAGTAGCAGAATTTAGTTCTGCAGAAAAAGCACGTTTCTTAACTTTTTGTTTATACAGCACAGTGCCAGAAGCTTCAATTAGCAATCAAGGTGTGTATATGCCACAAAGTGTTTTCCGTAGGAAATCTGCCATAATACTTTCAACTATATAATCAATGTAATTATACCATCATGAGACAGATTAGATCAACGTAATGAGGATTTTACAAACCAATTCATGTAATGACAGCATTCCAAAACTGAGAGAATAATTCAAATGCTGTTGAATTCTACTTTGAGGAAGAGGTAATTTTTAACTTCTTTTCCCTGCAAAAGAGATCTTTATCCCAATAGAGAATATTGGATCCCCACTGCATCCAGCAACGAAAATAGTTTGTTTCTCTCAGCATTAGTAATTATGTATCAGTTTGCAAATTGCCAGAGAAGATTGAGACTACCTTGGAAAACAAGGGATGTTATTCATACAACTAAATAAGCAAGTTATGTCTATCCATAAGACCATTTGAAAGGAAATTTCTGAACAGATTAATGCTACTTGAATATAAACAATGTTTCTACTAATTTACTTCAGTATTGGCATGAAGAAAAATCTATCCTGAAAGGTAGTAGCAGTTCTAGAAAGAACACAATTTCCTTCTGAGGAAATTAGAGACCCTTTGATTTCCCTGAAATGCCACCATAGTTTTGGACAATGTTAGTGTACTCTAAATTGGTATCTGTTTGTAAAATATATATGAGCTACTAAGAACTTTCCAGATAATGCAAAAAAGACCGGAGCTTGCTTTAGGAGTGCCCAATTACTACATAAGATCAGTTGATTCTGTGCATTTTTACTCCTCTTACTTGAAAACTACCACATGTCAGAAGAAAACAAGTCTCTCTTCGTGGACAACAAGCTGATGAACATGGGCTATTTTTAAAGCACTCCAATTTGAAGACCCACTTCCCCCTGAAGCACTGCATTCCCAGTTCCCTGCGCCTGTTCTCTCTGGGCATTGTACTTCACTGTCCTCATCCTCAGATTCCCACCACAGCAGAGTCCCAGGACTGCACTCTACAAAGCCAAGCAAGAGCTGGTTACGCACCATGACCTGCATGACTTGGCTTCCACCACAGGGAAACAGATATGTAAACAGGGAGGGAGCCACAGGATGCACCACACGACGTAGATGACCTCATGAGGCTATTAAACTCAACAGGCTTTTTTCCTTCATCAGGATAAAACTGGAGATTAAGTCCTGGGTTTGTACCAGAACATTTGCATAAGAAGGACAGTAACTAGGTCTGTATTACCAAACAAACTAGTGCAACAGAAAAGCACAGGTGCGTTGTTGCACCAGTGTCCTCTTTACCCTGGCCCATATAAAAATCTCATGCAAAATGAGCCTGCTCTTGTTCTGCAGGCTCTTTCAGAGCGACAGTATGGGAACTGCTGTCTGGCTGACCTCCCCACTCTGGGTTTCGAAAATACATAGTGCCAGATGCTGTATAGAAACATCAGGAGGCCAGTTTCTACAGCTGCACTGAAGGTGCCTGGTAGACACCTCAGGTGAACCAGTGCCTCATGTCATATTGTGTAGTTAGTCTTTCCAAGAAGGCACAGAATCATTTGGATCATCCAGATGCCTGTAGATATTAGGAGAGATACTGACTAACCCCCATCCCTCGGTCACAAGACCATATCCAGATACGGACAATGCCCATGCTCCCTCCATGTCTGTTCCGTGTAGAAAGCAGAAATGCCATGTGTGCCTGGTTGCCTGACTGACAGATAAAGTGCTTCACGCAACAGACTAGGTTCTGATGTTCCATCACCTGCACCTTCCGAGTTATAGGTACTGCTCTGCTTTGCACAGCTCCTGCGAAGAAAAGTGGTTTGATGCACAGAAGGGTCAGCCATCAACATTAGAAGAAAGTAGTTGGATGGGGATTTAAAGGAGTAAGAAAAGACATACAACATACTGCCAAGAGATTGACGAAGCTAAAGCAAGCAAAGGAAGGAGTTTCCAGTTAGAGATGCAGACAGATTAGGAAAAAACACAGGGGTGAAACATGCAGGTACTCTTGGTAAGTTCACAAGCTTTTTATTGGCACATACATGTAAGGTACACGCTGCAAGATTATGAAGTTGTTCTCACATTAGTTTGCAAGCTTATGGTTTTATCAACCATTGTACTGCATTTGAAACTGAACATTTCCATTTCTTCTGAAAACAGAAGAGTTCAGTGTTCTGAACTAAATCAATACTGTCCAGAGAAACCATGAAAGAACCACATCAAAACTGTATTGCTGCTCCAAATTAATTGCTAGTGTAGATATAACTTATTACTTTCCCAGAATTAACTCCTAAACATCTGAAAACAGTCAATCTGTATAACTAAGGTTCCACAGACCAAATGCATCCATTGTTTGAACACACACACCCACACACTCATGATGGTTAATCAGCCTAATTTCTCCAAATTTCTGTTTTCACTGCAAATTTATCTCCTTTCAGCTTCCAACTACTGAACTTTGTTTGGCTGCTACTTGTAGAAACTCTCCCATTTCCCTTCCATATATAACTTCATATAGATTGAAGAAATATCTTGCTAGCCCTCAGCAAATATGCTTTCTTACTATTGTTATTTTCTAGTCTTCTACTCAATTATTTTTTATTTTAGTCACTTCAAACAGAGGCTTAAAGGCACTGCCAGATGTTTCTGAAGAACTAGAACATAATAGTCCAGTTGTTCAGGGAGCATCCAGTATACAATAAAGCACTTCTGCATGTCAGCTGACCAAAGCTACAAGCATAAATTGCAGATATTTCGAGGTACCTAGCTGGGATAAATACCAAATAGCAATTATATCTATCCACTATGTTCCAATTACGTTGATGTCCACTACAAAACAAAAATAAAAAAGCCCAAAAGATATTCTAGTTACAGGAATAAAGGAAACAAGTCTTAGGTTTGCCTGTTTCATAGCCACACCAAACTTTATGGAAAGATTTGTGTAATAACAGTGTCAAAAAAGCCAGTGAGTGATACTATTGAAATGGTTGCTATGTATACCAAGAATCTTTCTTAGTTTTCAGGATAACTTTTATAAGTCAAAGTATTGCTTTAAGTCATCATGAAAGCAACACTCTGCTTATGATTAGCAGGACTGGAAAAAAAAACATTTAAGTAGATATTGCAAACTAGCATTATGGGGGGGGGGGGGGGGGGGTAGGGAGAGGAAAACCACAACCCACAATGCAAAACTTAAATGCAAGCCAGACTAATTCATACACGGAAGTATTCATAACTGAAGGCATATGACCCTAACCATTTTCATTCATCCCTTTCAGAAATGCTTGAAAATGAAAAACAAAACAAAACACAAAAAACCTAGAACACGCAAGGAAACCTGAGCAACATTCTTATTACCTTAATTTAAGATCTTTCAGTAAGAAGGAATTGATGTATGGCTCCTGACTCATTACTTGTTTACAACACCGTATTGAGATATTTTTTGATTAAGATGCTAAATTAGGACACCGGAAACAAAGTTTGCATTGCATCAGAGTCTTCAATTTTGATCAACAGATCATTTAAGAAGTTTTTTGTTGGATCAAAGTTTAAGGAGACTGGAATTTCAAAAGTATATCCAATTTCCCAGTGCCCACTGAAGTCATTCCCTTGTACTTTCAATTTTTCCATTTTTAGAGCACAAGCAGTACTGCCTCCTAATCTTGGCAGGCAAGAATCTATTTCAATTTAAATTTCTTCAATCTTACATTCATGACAGCATTTAGCACAGTGGCCCTCTATTGTCATCTGTTGTAACACCATAATACAGATAAAAACTTATTCTTGCTGTAAAAGGCTTAGGAAATCTGGAAGAAACACTAACTTTCTCTGGCTCCAGAATAACAACAAGAATTGTACTGGGTGTGCTGGGTTTGGCTGGGATAGAGGTAATTGTCTTCATAGTAGCTAGTATGGGGCTGTGTACAGGACTTGTGATGAAAATACCACGGATAATGCAGAGATGTTTTCATTACTGCTGAGCTGTGCTCACACAGAGCCAAAGCCTTTTCTACTCCTCACCCACCAGCAAGTAGGCGGGGGGGGGGGGGGGGGGGGGGAACGACAAGAAGCTGGGAGGGGACACAGTTGGGACAGCTGAGCCCAACTGACTGAAGGGATATTCCATACCATGACACCGTGCTCAGCATATAAAGCCGAGAGAAGAAGGAAGGGGTGGGGGAATGTTCAGAGTGATGGCGTTTGTCTGCCCAGCTGCTACACATGTTGGAGCCCTGCTGTCCTGGGGATGGCTGAGCACCTGCCTGCCCATGGGAAGTGGGGAATGAATTCCTTGCTTTGCTTGCGTGGACGGCTTTTGCTTTACCTACTAAGCCGTCTTTATCTCAGCCCATGAGTTCTCACTTTTCCAATTCTCTCCCTCATCCCATTGGAGCGAAGCAAGCAAGCAGCTGCATAGTGCTCAGTTGCCAGCTGGGGTTAAACCCTGACATTGGTTCAGATCAGGGATCTACACAGCTCAGTATTATACCTTTGACTGACAAGGCCAAACATTCTGGTTTATCTTCAGATCAAAGTGATCTTTCAGTAAAGATTTCCTTGGGAAAGGATACTATGTTTTTGACAGTAGGCAGAAGTAGATGCCTACAAAACAAAAGAATAGAGCAAAGACAATAATTTGTCACTTAAAATCTTAGCTTTTTAATCCATAAGCATGGTTTCAAGTATAAATGTAACCTCACTTCCCAATAGAGGTGAATGTTCAATCCCTCCATGCCCCTCCTTGTAGGGCAGTTTTGTTCTTGGACAAAGCCCAGTCCTATCACAAGGGTGGGTGAGTTGGTGTCTGTGTGCACGCACGTGCAAATATCCCAACATCAAAGACTTTTGGCACCAGAAGTGTTATCTTGGTATTTAGCAGCTACCCTTACTGGATTTTTACTCCATTAATTTGTTCACTTCTGTTTGACCACATACAAACCTGCAGTACATATGACATCAAGAAACAAGGGATTTCCATTTAATCTACATGTAATGTGGATAACCTGCTTTGTTCTAAACCGGTATGCGGCTGGTTCCGTTTAAAGCCTCATGGTTTAACCCCAGCCAGCAACCAAGCCCCACACTTGAGAATCTGAAAGTAATGTAAAACTCATGGGTTGAGATAAGAACGATTTAATAGGTAAAGCAAAAGCTGCACACACAAGCAAAGCAAAGCAAGGAATTCATTCCCCACTTCCCATGGGCAGGCAGGGGTTCAGCCATCCCCAGGACAGCAGGGCTCCAGCACACGTAACAGTTACTTGGGCAGACAAACGCCATAATGCCAAATGTTCCCCTCTTCCTTCTTCTTCCCCCAGTTTATATACTCAGCATGACGTCATATGACATGGAATATCCCTTTGGTTAGCTTGGGTCACCTGTCCTGGCTGTGTCCCCTCCCAGTTTCCCGTGCCCCTCCAGCCCTCTCGCTGGCAGGACCCAAGGAACTGACAAGTCCTTGATTTAGTATAAACATCACCCAGCAACAACTGAAAGCATCAGTGTCCTATCAACTTGTTCTCACATCAGAGCCAAAACACAGCACCGTACTAACTACTAAGAAGGAAATTAACTCTATCCCAGCTGTAACCAGGACAGGCTTTAAGCTCCTATACCAAAAAAAAAAATGCATGACCCATATTTACTTTGGTGTTAATGAATAAAGATGATAGTCAGCTCATCCAGCACTGACATTGTAGGAAGTGTCAGTTCACAGTTCTAAAATAAAAAAAAGGTTAAAAGGATTACAGCTACAGCAAACAAGATAATTAATGATGACAAAATCTATAAAATAGGATTGAAGAGACCATAAGATTACAGTAAAAAATAAAAAGCTGTGAAGACAAAGGAAAATTACACCTAATGTTCTCATAACATGTTTTAACTCACCTGTAATGAAACATGGATCTTTTAACCAGCCTGAAGGGTATTTTGCATAGTTGCTCAAGCTGCGGCCTTGCAAGTATCCATTGTAAACACAGAACAGAAGCGCTAGCACAAAAGTGAAAAATGGTGTTGGTTTTCCTTCCCGAATCAGAAGAGGAAATATGAGTGCCCTATAGCAAATAAGAAAAGAAAAAATTGTTGCATTAACAAACAGAAAAGACACTTTTGATGTCCTAAACTGTAATCCGTATTCCACATTATCCTGCTCACCAAGTTGTCAGTGGAGTTTTTGATCCCAGTTCAAAGATTATGCTTGCTTTAACACCTAAATGTTGATTTTGCTGCCTCATCAGAATGACAAGATCAGTCCTCTCTCCCCTATGACACAAGTTTTGAACTTCATATCCAAGGCAATTACTTTGACCAGAGTAGCAAAGGCAGCTGAGGTTAAGCACAGTATATTTTTGTCTTCCTTTGTTCCTAAACCCTCAGTAGTATCACCAGGGTTTCTGGTATGAGCCAGCTCTCGCAATCTCTACTCCAAATGCACCAGCACTTCCAGGAGAAAAGTCAATCCCCTCGAAATTAACCTAATTGAGCTCAGTTTCCTCCTTACCTTAGAAGTCACTTAAAAACATTAATTGCTTTGCCTTGATAATCTTGGTCTTCCCTATGACACCTGTGCAAGATGCGATAAATCTACAACTGCCATCCCATTTGGGAAAGGAAACTCAATCGCTTTTCCCAGGGGATTACATGAGTAAATAAACAAGCTCCAAACAAGAAAAACAGGTGAAGGTTTTTATGGTCTGTCTGGTGTAACTAGCCAACTCCCAATCACCTATTGATTTTATTACAATCTATAACAATACAGGCACAGGACTACTGAAGCCTGAGCATTCTTCCATGTATTTTCCAGCTAGCCAAGGACTACTGCTTTAAAGGAGCCTTTCCAAAGGAAACAAAACCGTAACAGCTTTCAAGAAAGAGTGATAAATTCATTAACATGATTATTTAAAGCCCGCTACATTACAGTAAACAGAATTGGATAAGAGAGGTCTACTTCCAGTCTGCATTCACCTTCAGAACAGTCCCTCAGTCTGGCAACAGCAATAAGCAGCTGGAAAAAAGGAACCGCAGTACAGCTCTGCTTTCTGTACAAACCTCCACCTCACATTTCTAGCTTTTGCCCAGACATCAAAGATGAGTTAATCACCAAAGCTGATCTCTTTACTCTCAAGAGTGGAAAAAAGAGGGAGTAAAGACACACTCCTGCGTTTGGCAAAGCCTGTCAGCCACCAGGCCAGCCATATGTTGCATCTCTCTTGGCTGTGAGGACGTGGAATATTCACAGTCAAAAGCAACAGCCTCTTGCAACAAACACTGACAGACAACCGTATCACCTGCCACACACCCCGCTTAAAATTAGCCAGACAAATCTCCCTCTGCTGTATTAGTATGGTGGCAAAATACCTGTGGAGTATTGCCAGTAGCTATTGTCAGAGACCTGAAGGCAACAGCAAAACCGTATCCGAGCTGCAGCTAAACGCCTTCCCCCAAGTAGTTTTACAAAACACCATTGACTACAGGGCAACGCGGGACACTCTGCTTAAGCTTCACTAGTATTTTAGTGAACATCCTGAACTGGAACGGACCCACAAAGATCATTGAGTCCAACTCACGAAACAAGCCCTGCATTCAAAAACATCATTGGAAGGAAAATAGCTACTGTTTCACAACTTTAAAATAAGAATCATAGAACCATGGAGATAACAGAGGTAATCACAGGACAGAATCATAAAATCACGGGGATAACCGGCTTGTGGCGGCCAAGCATTCATAGCGACGTCACTTTTTGACCCTTTAGCATTACCACTTCCTAGCATATTAAAACTATATCTGCATCCAGCGCTGAACTCCCCTTTTTGGGACACGGGGTCCTTTAAAACTACCTGGTCAAGTCATTGCTTAAAGGGAGGCCACCGCCAAGAGCTGCAGCAACGGGGCAGGACGGTGCACCCCGCCGGGAGCGCGCCCCGTGCCCCCCCGCCTGTGACACGGCCGACAGTCACCGCAGCAGCGCCGCAAGCACCGGCACGGAGCTCCCTGACTCAAGGGGCACAAAAGGCTCCACTGATTATTGCATTCCTTAAAAAACATTAGTTTGCATCAGAATTCCAGTTCCTGCAGCCGGAAAGCAGTAGCCGGGCGCGTCCATCAAGACGGACCCTGACCCGCGCTTCGCCCGCCCCCCCCCCCCCCCCCCCCCCCCGGGGGGGCCCGAGCAGGAGCACCCGAGGGCGGCCCCCGCCCCGGCCGAAGGGCCGCACCTGTGTGCGTAGTGCACGGCGAAGCAGCCCAGCAGCAGGCGGTTGGGCCAGGCGGCGGCGACCGCCCCGCCGCAGGCGGCCAGCCCCAGGGGGACGAGGAGGGAGGGCAGCTCCTGCAGCGCCCAGGCGGGGCGGGCGGGCAGCAGCCAGCCGAAGCGCCGCGAGGAGTACCGGCCGTAGGGCATGGGGATGAAGCAGAGCAGCACGGCGGAGGCGGCGCCCAGGGCCACCAGCCCGTAGGAGAGGAGCTCCAGCAGCCGCTGCTCCTCCGGGCCCGACACCCGCCGCCAGAACTCGCACGCGTTGCCGGCCCCCATCCCGCGCCACCGGCACGAGCCCGCCCGCGCCGCGGTGCTTCCATTCACCGGCCGGCGGGAGCCACGCCCACCGACACTGCGAACCAATCGGCGCGAGGGTGGGCGTGGCCGACACCGCCCCCTCCCGCCCCCGGCCGGCGGTTGGTGGGGCCGCCGCGTGCGGGAGGGGCGCCTGAGAGCGGAAGTCCCGCCGGGGCGGCGGCGGCGCGACGTGCTGCCGCCCGGAAAGAGCGCCGGGGGCGGGCCCGCGCATGCGCGCGGCGCCGGGAGCACGCGGCGCCGCAGCCTGGGTCCCGCGGTGCTGCAGGCCGGGAAGTACGGAGGGGGCCGCCGCGACGAGGGTGCTCTGCCGCTGCCTGGTCGCCATGGGCCGCCGGGCGCGCGACCGCAGGCGGCAGCAGCAGCGGCAGGAGCGGGGCGGCGGCGGCGGGGACCAAGCGGTGAGAGCCGGGGCGGGGTGGGGCGGGGCGGTGCGCGGCAGGGCCGCCGGGCTGACGGCGGCGGCGTGTTTCAGGGCTGGGCCGGTGGCTACCCCGAGATCGTGAAGGAGAACGAGCTGTTCGAGCGGTACTACCGGGAGCTGGGCATCGTGCCCGCCGGCGAGTGGGACGCCTTCATGGCGGCGCTGAGGGAGCCGCTGCCCGCCACGCTGCGCATCACCGGCTACCGGAGGTAGGTTCGCGGGGCGGGGCGGGCGGGGCCCGGCGCACCGCTGCCCTGGGTCCCGGGGCGGGCCGGTGCCGGCTGGCGGGGGAAAGCGCGTCCCCAGCCGGCCGCCTGGTGCGCGTCTCTGCCCTGCAGCCACGCCAGGGAGATCCTGCACTGCCTGAGGGAGAAGTACTTCAGAGAGCTGCAGGACCTGGAGGTGGATGGCCAGAAAGTCGAAATGCCGCAGCCGCTGAGCTGGTAGGTGAGCTGGCCGTGGAGTAAGGCGCGCTGCGTGTCCCCGGTATCGAGCCTGAGGGGTTGGGTTCTTCAACTTCTGCCCTTTCTCCGTCTTTTTTTCCCCCCAGGTATCCAGAAGAGTTAGCCTGGCACACCAACTTGAGTAGAAAAATCTTACGCAAGTCGCCACAGCTGGAAAAGTTTCATCAGTTTCTGGTTAGCGAGACAGAATGTGTAAGTTTTGGATAGATCTTACTTTCTTTTTTTTTTAATTCTCTCCTGTCCTGAGCAGTATTTTATTCAAATGCATTATGAGAAACTGAGACTGTACCTTTTCTCTCAGAAGTTGAGTAGCTCAGGAGAATCTGGATTTTATGTTGATGTTGACAGTGATTTATCCCATGTATGTAACTGCAGTTACAAATTTTTATCCTAAACAAACTGCATTTTTTTTTTTTTGTTTGGGAATGTGAAAATGAGTCCCTGTAAAATAGTTGGTGTTTGAAAACAGATGTTTCAATTTGGTAAAAATGTGTGTGCGTATGTAATGAGAGTTATCTTTAGTGATGGATGTTTCTCACTTGGTTGAAACCAGTTTCTCATTTCTGTTGAGCGGAAACTATATCAATAGAATTAATAAAATTGGAGTAAGTATGCAATCATCAGAAATTTCAGTTGGGTAAAAAACTGTAATTTTTTTGTTAAATGTTAATAAAATTTAATCCTAAGATGATAATAGTGTTTGATAAAATGCTTTATTGTTTTACTACATAGAGTTTTAAAAAATATATTGCGAAAGTAATGCATTCTTCTGTGATATAAAAAAGTTTGGGTTTGTTGTTTTGTTTTTTTTTTTCCTTTCAAGGGAAATATCAGTCGTCAAGAGGCTGTTAGTATGATCCCACCTCTGCTGCTTAACGTTAACCCTCATCATAAGGTAACTGGAATATACTGCGTACTAGAGGTTTTTTCCTAGAAGATAGTTCGATTAAACTGTAAATTACAACAGTAGTATCAATGCTGATACACAATTCTGTTTTGTGTTGGTATGTTTTATGCCATCTGTACATAAACAACAGTCAATTAGTGTTCAGATCACAAATACACTGTCAGAGGAACATCTGCTTTTTCAGCTATATAATACCCTGTAAAAAACATTTAGGTTAGTAGTTGCATAATCATAGTTTCAAAGTCTGAATGTATTTAGTTGCATCTAAGTTATGTATGCATGTTTCAACCTCCTTTTAAAGTAAGATGACTGTTTTTAACTACTTGCTATCCATCACACTGTGAGCAGATGTAGTTTTCCAGATCCAAACGATAATGTTCTCTACCAGGTAGTTTTTACCCCTCTATGCCTTTTGAAAAAGTTGCAAACTTCTGCTCTATAAACGTTAGGCAGAATAATTTGGGTGAGCTGAAACATGCTGTTGGTGTTGGCTAAATAGGTTGCTGACTTTAACCAAGGTGTCTGAGGAATGTCTGTGATATTTTCTAATGGCAAATTGTGGAATATGGTCGCAAGCTTCTTGTTCTAACCCTAGTGATGTTTTCATGTTCTGTGCGTGTTTGCAGAATGAATCTGTCAGGTGGCCTTACTCTCTTAATCTGTTAAGTTAACGAGCTAGTTACAAGCGCCTTGCTATCTCAAGCAGCTATGTTGTGCATCTTGAAATTTAAAGTTTTTCAAACTTTTAACCTATGTTTTAAAGACTTGTTTGTACATACTTGGTTTTGAATTAACATCAGTTAGCATACATAACTTCTCAGTTTGTTTTCTTCTGTTCTCACCCCACCCCAATGTATGACACGGGGCTGATGGCTATTGTACATGAGGCAAGATCTTCTCATCTCTCTTGAATGAACAGTGAATTGGGTGGTATATTCAGTACTAATGTGTCACATGTACGTTTTGAGTTTTATCTGGGGTTGAACGGGTAGTGAATGCGTTCTACTTAATGTAAGACACAAATTGTGTGAATATTTTTGTACACACCTTATGTTGCATATATTAAGCTAACTGTATGGTTTTTTGCATTGAATGTTTAACTTTGGTGACTGTATTTCAGCAAACACTTTGCAGAAATGCATGTGAGATTTCACGAATTTGCTTATAAGTGAGACCCAGAATAGGTTCTTTATCCTCTCTTGTGACAAGATAGCGAATAGCTGTTGTAACAGTTCCTTGGCTGTTGTCATGTAGGACCTTTTATGGTCTTTAGTGCCTTATTTTCTGAGCTGCTGGTTTTGACCAGAATTGCAGGTTACTTTAGTGCTTAACTGGCGTGTTCTCTGTACATGTTTGATGTCTTACATGATGATTCTTGCACAAGGATAAACTTGATGACTGTCAAACCTTTCTGTAGTTGTGTGCGGTTTTAATCACAGTTTAGTTTTCATTCACCATTAGTTTGCTGGGCAAGTTTAGAGCATGTTTAGGCTTGCTTATTCTTCATTATCTTTTGCATTACCTACAAAGTAAGTAGCAACCGGTATCATCACAACTGTCACTTTTAACAGCAGATGTGACACTGTTTTACTGAGTGTGTTTCATGATGCATTAACACTGCTGTGTGGCAGCACCTATCACATGCTCTCTGAAGCTCTCAGTAAATGCTCTTTGCATTTCTCTGGGGTCTGAGCCGATCCATCCCCATCTTTTACCCTGTTGCGTGACTTCAGCTAACTTTTTCTGGAGCTAAAGGTCCAGAAGTTAGTCATATGTTTCTGAAAAGTTTGTAAATAGGCAAGAGGAAAGATTTTAAGCTTCCTTAAGTAAGCAGTGTTAGCTGTCAGATGGTTTGCTGTGAAAGTGACTCTTGATCACAAACCAAGTTCGTGATGAACCATGAGGGAGAACTACGCTAGAAATCAGGTGGTGGTGTCTATGCTGTTCTGTTCTGCCTGAGGGTGATTTCGAAGACTTCCAAGTGCTGCTTCCAGGATATAGCAACAAGCAGTTTATGCTGCCCCAATTTTTTGCATTAAAATGAAAATGTGTGGGGAGGGATAGCAGTCCATTTTTATAAAACCTATTTAATCAACTGTGTTGGATAGTCTCTGATTAATTTATTGATAGATAAAGAAAAGTACTGCTTGCTTTTGAATGTAACTTTGCCCTTGACGTGTGTGTGTATACGTGAAGTTCCAGTTAACTTCAGTCGGAATTGCCTGTGAGCTGATACAAGGACCATATCCCTGTATCTAGATTCAGATTTTTCTTTCGGATTTTTTTCAGCTGATGTATTTGTTCCCTACAAACAAAAGTCCTTTTTATATTTTAGACCTTCAGAGATAAAGCATACAAAGAACGAAACTGTACTTTATGTTTTTACAAATCAGTGTTCAGGACAATCATAGTTGTGCAAGTGTATTCAAACATATTTAGTTTAAAATTTCTGAAGTAGTTAAAAAAATATGAGGTAGGAGGTGGGTTTTTTTAATTTTCTGGTGTTTGTAGATTCTAGATATGTGTGCTGCACCTGGATCTAAGACTGCACAACTCATTGAAATGTTGCACGCAGACATGAATGTTCCTTTTCCCAGTAAGTCTGGAAAAACTACCAAAAACTTCTATGACTTTGAATTTCTGCTTTTTCTTGAGGATTATTTTTAGTATCTCAGATAAGTAACTACATTTAACTACATACTGAATTTCCAGAGTGGTTGAGGGATATGAGATAGGAAGTACCCCACCTTTTCCTTACAATTTTGTGGGCTTCCTCGGCTTGAAGGAGAGACGTGAATTTATATATATGTATGTAGGTATATCTCTATATCTTCACAGTTCAGACTGTGGTAGATGTGATTAGAGCTTAATTTTTGTATATAAATCAGGTTTACTTAGTAGATGGTGGCCCGTGAGCCCTTTGTTTTAGTGGTATCCTGCAACACTGGATTAATCTGCTGTAGCCTTAAAATGGTCGTGATATTTATCTTTTTTCTTTAAGCTTCAAAATCTTTACTTTCAGTTAGATGCTTCCAGAAAATACTGCTCGTAGAAGGTATCAAGTTAGGGGGAGTGGATTCTTTCTACATTCTACTGAAAATCTGCTTATGTACAGCAATCAGTGGCAGTGGAGGATTTTTCTGTTACAAGGGTTTTATTTTGAAAAGTTGAAAGGCCCTTGGTTGTGTTTTATTGTTACTGTATGGAAGCTAGTGCTCTTGAGACTGTATTTGACACATCAGTTAAACCTAGACATACTTTATGTTATTTCACATTCATTAAGGGGTCCTCTATTCATAAGCAGTCTTGTAAGTAGAAATCTGTAGTGAAAGGTTTACGAAGCTTTGAAGATAAGGTAATAAACTATGTACAATTATTTAGCTGTTGAATAGTAAAGCATCTTCCCACTATTTTATGTTCCCAGAGGGTTTTGTAATTGCTAATGATGTCGACAACAAGCGCTGCTATTTGCTGGTTCATCAGGCTAAAAGATTAAACAGTCCGTGCATCATGGTGGTAAATCATGATGCCTCCAGTATTCCTAATCTACAAATAGATGTTGATGGAAGAAAAGAAGTCCTCTTCTATGACAGGATTTTATGTGACGTCCCTTGCAGGTATCTAGCATGTAATCTTCAATACACAGATTTTATTGCACTAAGTGCAGTGCTAGAATTTTAGTGTTGCTGAGTTACACTTTTTGCGTTGCTTGGTTATCATTTATAGTAACTTCCAAAACAGGTGAATGCCTTAAACTGTCTCAGGTGAGGGGATACTAAATTAGAATGAACATTTTTCATTCCAAGTGGTACTTCAGTTTGGTCAGCTGAAGGGCTTCAAGTTTTGAACTTACACTGGGGATACTCAAGTACAAAGATAGTGTAGAAACAAACAGTACAGCATAGGAGAACTAGTTAATATGGGAGGGGGGCTGTTATTTATTTTCTGCTATGAATGACTTGGATATGAAATGAGTCTTACCCACAAATAATAGAAATCTGTTCAATCTGTTACAGTGGAGATGGAACCATGAGGAAAAACATTGATGTATGGAAAAAGTGGACAACACAAAACAGTTTGCAGCTCCATGGGTAAAAATGCTTGTTACACATCTGCACTTCTTCATTTCTCTCTCCTCCTTTTCCCGCATCTCTAACATCTGCATGCATTCACATGTTAATATGTGACAAAGCAGAGACTTCTAAGAAGTGTTGCTTTTCTCTCAAATGAAGAGCTTGTGTGCTATTCAGAAAGTGTAGCATTCCAGAAGTGAGTAGTAGATCTAAATTGCTTATATTGTTATGAATATCTAACGTATGAATGTTCATTGAATTAATTTAGGCAAGGTAGCTAATAAAACAGGAAATAAATCATTTGGTTGAGATTCCTAGCATTTAGCTGGTAAAATACTGTTGGAAAATGCAGAAACTTGTAAGATTGATAGTAATATTTTAAAGTCTTTAGAATACTAGCGATCATACATAAATGGTTTTGGTTACTTGAGACTGATTTATGTTACATGGTGGTAGATAAGTGTTTAGGCTAGTGCAGGCTCATGATACACAGATGAAAAAGTTTAGAACGCTTTGCTGTGTGTTTGTAACAAGCTGGGTATGCCATCAGTTACTGTAACTCAGCTGACCTGCGGTGACTTGTTATCGTTCGGTAACTCATAATTACAGGTTTTATTTTAGTTGTGAGTTTGCAGGTGGGGTATAAGCTGGTGGTTTGTCTCAGTGAAGCTTTTCTCAGAAGGCCAATGTTAGCTAAGCTGTATTGTCCATAATATTTGTAATAGTCAGATTGCTCCGCATTTTAACTAGATTTCTGAGAAGAAAAGTCAGGTTTTGGGGTGTTACTTGTCTAGTGTTCAGTACTTTACTATAAACTTGATGGGACACTAGAAAGAACAAATTACTGCATGCTATGTTGAAAGTGATGCAGTGTTAACGTTTAACCTAATTGCTGTTTTAACAGGTGTAATTGTAAATGTGTCTGCAGTATAGACTGCACTAAGCTGACTTAGTTTAAAACTGACTTTAAATTGTGTACTTGTGACAGCTGTGGAACCTAGTCAGTGCTGGTTTAGTCCATGGAGAGTTGTGTGTCTGCAATATAGCTTTACCTGCAAAAACTTTGATGGTAAACCTTTCTGGTTCCTGAATGATACCTGGCTAGATCAAGAGTGTTCTGTTAGATTGCAGTTAAGAATTGCAACCCGTGGTGTTGAACAGCTGGCGGAAGGTGGGAGAATGGTATATTCTACGTGTTCGTTGAATCCCATTGAGAACGAAGCTGTGATCGCATCTCTGCTGGAGAAGAGTCAAGGTGAGAATGCGAGCTTGGATGGAGTGGAGAAATCTTTTTTTTCCTCAGCCCAAAAAAGGATACACGCATGATAGTACTAGTAATAAGCTTAGTGTGGGTAACGTGCTCCTAGTATGCAAAACTGCAGCAATTTTTTGATACCAGTAGGATTTCATTGGTGTTGATCTGGGCAGCCTTCTTGAATGGGCCTAAATCAGGTGCAAATATAAAGCCTGAAGAAGTTGGGTTAGTGGTACACAAAAGACTTCTGCAGATCAGTGGAATTCAGTCTGTGTTATCTGGCTTCTGCTAACCCATTCCACTGGTTGGAGTTCATGTCTGACATTCGTATTTCCTTTGGAAGACACGGCACGGGACATTACTGCTGTATGCTGTAGGAGTAAGAAGTCCAAAGTGTACTTAAAACAGTTAGAGAAATGTTGTGCACCAGTAGGTGGGAGTCTGATACCTTTAGCATCCTTTGACCCAAATTTTGAGATGTTTGGAATTTTAATGTCGTTAAGCTCATGGGGTTTTTTACACTTCTGACTTGCATATGAAAGCTTACTTAAGTGTCCATCATGTCAAGTAACAAGAGGTGAAAAAACTGAGCTGAGAAAGCTGCACTGCATCAGTTTGTGATAGTTGAGTTAGTAGCCCAAATTGCTAGTCTTGAGCTGTCGAACACTGTTTTTTCTGTGTCAGTAACCTGAAGTTTGGAGACATCTTAATTGAATTTTGCATTAAAAGTTCCCCAGACCTTGTTAAGTTGATCCTTGTACAGAGCAGCTGTATTGCCCCTGGAGCTGAGCTGGTTCTGGGAGTAGAATGGCCTGTTTTGTCTAATGTTTTCTTTGTGCCAGTCACTATTCTGGCCCCAAATTGTGCATGAAATTTCATTGTCTCAGAAACAGCAGTTTAGCTTAAATGCCTGCAGATAATTAGGAATTATATTTAATTTCCAAAGGACATTTTTATTTAGAGGTAGTTTCTTTGACAGACTGAGTGAAAGAGCAGCATAGACATGTTTCCAGTACATTGTGGTATGCTTGGCTTATTGAAGGCTGTGGAACACCAGAGTTAAGTTTTAATGATGACAAGATTGGAAAGAAGTAAGGACTAGTTTGGCTAGGAGCATGAAGCAATACGGATGTTCATGGAGGCCAACAACTGCAGCATCCGGGGCAAATTCAGTACTTGGAAGTAAGGATCTTGACTGGCTGTGGCATGTGAAAATACCTAAAAAAAAAAAAAAAAAAACGGTATTTTGAGGCTTACTTGGAGGCTGCAGTGTGTCCCAGCAAGTGAACGTTATCCTTGGGGCTTGAACATACGTGTAACTAAAGAAGGGTGAGGTAGTTCAGTGGTCTGCAAGGGGCATTGGACATCAAGGATTTGCTCAGGTTAGTCCAGGTTTGTTGGTTCTTCGGTGTTAACTTGGTTCCTCTCACTGTGTTACACTGCTACTTGTGGAGCAGGTCGGAGATTGGTTTCCCCTTAGGGCTGAGAGAGTAAGGAAAAGGCACTTTTGTGCCATGTTTCTCTACAGGGAATTGTAGTACTTCTGGTGGACTGTTTAGTGCCTGATCAGTCTGGTGTAGTCCTGAGGCATCAGTTGAAGTCGCTGTAGGTAGGCAAGAATATTCGAAGGACAGATGCAGACATTCAAGTTGAATCAGATTTGAAATGTCATTTTGGAATTTGTCCATGAATTCATGTATCACTTTCTCATTTATTTAAAAGACTTGCTTAAACTGTCACTTAAGAGTAAATGGTTAGTCATGTAGAACAGGCTGATAAATTCTGTATGACAGGAGGGAAAGCCTACCTAACTTAAATAAGTAAGTATTCACAAAAAAGAAATTTAAAGGGTATTCTTTGCTAGAGAGATCACCTATTTAAACAGTATATTTTTATATTATTCTTTCTGGACTTCAGGAACCTTAAAGGTTTTATTCTGTAGATTAAGCTAAACTCTGTTGATGTTTCTTACAGCAATCTGACATTTTGGGTACATAGCCTTTTGTTCTGTTAGGTTGATAGTACTTACCTTACGGTTAAACATTTTGGAATTTTTCTTTTCATTCAAAAAATAACAATTTTTTTTTCCTCTCACACTGGAATATATTAAGACTAAGTCCATAAAATGAGAATGTATCAAGCATTTTGAAAGACTTTGTCATCCCAGAAGAGTATTTCTCTGAAAAATACTTAACCAGTGTAGTAAATCCAAATGCTAAGTAAGTGAGAATAAAATCTTCTATGACTGCATCCTGGAACATTAATGTTTAATGATACAAGTTGTAGAGCATTATTCTCTGCAGCTG